>NC_071980.1:15513109-15710812 GCF_026283585.1 Hylaeus volcanicus
CCACCAAATACTATCCCAAACCTATTCAGACAGTATTTCCATGGGTAAAGTATACAGAGTGTCGTTGAGTTAGTGTAAGAATCGGAAATGGGGGGTAGCTGAGACAATTCTGAACCACAATTTCCTTTGCGGATAGTGCTTCGTTTTCGTTAATATTCGACACCATTCGAAATTTTTGCAAACAAAATCGTAGTTCAGCATCGTCTCAGCTACCCCCAAAATTAAATATTATCATACTTGGTTTAACTTTCTGTTCGAGGAACAAAAAATATGACATTAATTATTGCTATTACTACATCCGCTTTAGACATCATATTCATTAACACTATTCAATATCGCCGCACCCACCAAATACTATCCCAAACCTATTCATACAGTATTTCCATGTGGAGAGTTTATACATTAGCAGTAATCAATATGGCCGCCACTCCCCTCCAAAAAAGCCCCAAATCTACTCACACTATATTTCCGTGTACATACTATATACATTAACTACATATTAATTCCACATAGACAATAAACACGTATACATTAACAGCATTCAATAATGCCGCCTCTACCAAAAGCTAACCCAAACTGGAATTAAAATATTTTTACATCTGCGCCGCCTCCGAAAAAGGTGCATTGCATTTAATATGATGTATTTAATAATTTAACCAAATTCATCAAACGATGGTGAATAACAATACAGTATAAGTAGAAATTATTTCACACTTTTCACTGCATTTTCCCATACTTCTAAGCAATTATATCTAGAGCTAGTGCGTATTCATATACATTAACTAGAAATTATTTCATACTTTTCACTGTACCTTTTTTGAAGTCGGTTAAATTTTTTTTCCAAAAAATTATTTTATATTAGAATCACATGTAAAGTCATATTACGTGAAAGGATACTATAAAAAAAATCACCGCTATTTATTTTTCTTACGCCTTCAATTGTAGAACACGTAAGTGAACGTGTTTAAAAGTATGTTCGGTTCATTTGAACAGTAGAAATCAAGTCAACCAGCGGCCAATGTATTCATTGCAGCGTCATTTTTCAATAAATCTTTCCATAAAAATTTATACATCATACTAAAATAATACTAGATACGTGTGTAAAATTTCAAATTAAAATCTTGCATACTTTATGAGAAAAAGAATGATAAAGATGCCACATTTTTGGCGCGGAAGAAGGAATTTCCCATTTAAAAACAAAATTTTCAAAAACATGTATCCTTAATTTTAAGCTGTAATTTACTCATATCAATTTTCATGAATAAGAAACAATATTTAGTAACATAAATTAACAAACAAATATATTTAAATAAATAAATGAAGAACTTCTTCTGGCATACATACATTACCCATTCAAAAACGCATATTTTAAAAACAAAAATTTTTGTCCATCTTCTCTAGTTTTTTAGATATTTAAAAAAACATGGTTTTCACCCCTAACTTTAGGGCCTGTTTTCACTCCTTCTACATGGACGATTGCCGATAAAAAAAAATACGTGTCAAATATTTTTGTGTGATCTACCTACCATATAAATTTGATCAAAATCGGCATGTGACAGTTGGATATATACCCTTGTAAGCGTGTTGCAACGCACCTCGCAGGTTTGAACATGGTTGCTCATACATAATTTATTTCTCTTACGATCCCTCATTTGGATACAATTTCCTCTAAATTTAATCCTTTGGATTATGCCACTATCAATGCCAGAGTTCTTTTTATTTACAATAATATAATATTATTTATATGAACAATAATAATTAGAAAATGCAACTTAAGGAGGTCATCCCGTATGACGCCCGTTTTTTTTAAGGTTTTGTCGGAATTTTTTATAGCGTAATAAAAAAACACAACCTTTCAAATTTTTACTACATATTTATTCAGCCTTTAACTGTAACTTTGAATTTTTTTAAGCAAAAATATAATGTGAATCGCGAGATTTATCGCTCGTATTAGACCCATGTAAAAAAAGGTAGGTGAACGGCGTAAAAAAAACGAATTGCATGTTAATCTATAGATGGATGGCTATTGCCGGAACTAGAATTTTTTACAAATCTTGAAAACTTAATTTTTTTGTATGCTTTTAAACATTAAGACCCAAAATTTCATGATTTTTTACGACTACATATTTATGAAAAAAGAAAAACGGTTCAATTTTTTTCAAGAATCCTAGTCCGAGCAATAGCCATCCACCTACTGATTAACATGCAATTTGCTTTTTTAATTCTGATTAGCCAGTCTGCCGGAATCATGGAGGCCGTTCACTTACCTTTTTTTTACATACGAGCTATAAATCTCGTGATCCACATTATAGTTTTGCTTAAAAAAATTCAAAGTTACAATTAAAGGCTGAATAAATATGTAGTAAAAATTTGAAAGGTCTGTGTTTTTTGATTACGCTATAAAAAATTCCGGAAAAACCTTAAAAAAGAAACGGCCGTCACACGGGATGACACCCTTAAGGTGTTAGGATAAAAGTTTATCGAAAAAATTTATTCTCAGATCTATAGATGAAGAATTTCACGGTTTGTCAAGAATAACCCAACGTCGTCTCGCATCCCACTGCGAGACCTTTCGCCATTCGATGCTTACCGCGTTACTTGTTCGTGGCTGATAGGTTATAGTAAACTGAGGTAGTTCCGCGCTCTAGTATTCAGCGAACTTTAGTAGCCACGGTAGTACGAATAATCCAGTTCCACGATATTAATTTCGGAAATCATTATCAGCTTCATAACTACTGCCTTCTGGAAAGAATCCAAGCGAGTTAGCGGTAATTCCACGGGTACTGCAACACCGTCGTCCGCGTGTTAGGTGCGCAGCTTGTGTGGTAGTAAAGTAGCCTACAGTATTGTATCTACGTAAAGATATTTAATTCCCGGAATGCGATAAAGACGTTAATATGTGGATCCACGAACCGTGGTCGCGAGGCTGAAATTAGAGTCGTGGGCCTTCTGAGACCTCTCCAATTTGCATGTCCCACATAGGTAGCTGCGATGCAATTAAAAGAATGGCGGGCTTGTTTCCTGCGCGAGCACGGATCGTTTCGTTCGCGCGAAACAAGATTTGTGGAGGGTCGAGACACTGTTTACCACAAGTTTGGGCCGTAAAGACGCTTCTTCCGCGAGATTCGCGTCTAACTTCCTCCGCCATAGGCCAGGAAGAACTATTTCGGTCATCCGTTCAGTTAAAGAAATGTAATTCTTCACTAATAATTGCTAATATTCTTTTCATTGAATAACCAACCGTGAGAACCAAAACTAAACCAAATGCAAAACTTTGTCTAAACAGTATTTTTCATTATTTAAATAATTCAGAAGAAAACATAATGAACGTTGATAACTGTTTTATACTCATTGCAAGTCCTGTAGGCTTAATTCCAAGTTAATTCATTGGATTAGTTTACTGCAGGAACATTCAGTCTCAATTTCCTCGAATTCGATTCGAATACTCATACTTAAGGCTTATTCGAGCTATCGTATTTCCTCGCACAAGGATACAGACATGGACCTACACAGGTGATTATATAATTAGTCGTCATTCCTCGATTGTAGGGTAATGCTTTTTACCTATACTTCCAATCAAGCTACATGTGAGAGAAAGTCTATATTAGATTGGTCATGATAACATCTTAAGTTACTACAAATACTCACTTGTAGAGCTTCATTCGTGGTGCAGAATTTTATTTGGATGAAATTTCAATTGACGATGGTCTGTTTATACCAATAACATGATACTATGTAGAAATTTGCATGCTTGGGCGATCGCACACTTTAAAATAATGGTTTTCAACCCTTCTACTAAAGAGTGTGAAATTGCAGTTTCTTAACTTCTTTTTTTATAATCAATGATATTTTACATATTCTCGGAAGTCTCTAATATAGATATAGCCCAAACAACATTTACTAGTTAATATAATTTGTGAAATCAACAACAAAATGCGAAAAATGGGTAAAAGTATAGAAGCAATAAGTATTTGTACGATTCTTATGACGAACCATTTACAGTAGAGTTTGCAACGTAAACACATTAGTTTATTGCTTCGTACGAATTAGAAAACATCAGATTTCCAGTAAAGTACTCTTAAAAATGGCTCTAATAGAAGAGTTACAATATAATTACAATATAATAATTAGAAGAGTTACAATAATTATAAAATCAAAAGGCAATCCTACGAAGGAAGTATTGTATACTTGTAAATTAATGTAAATTTCTTTTTTTTTAATCAAGTTTCAAAAATTAAACAGTTGTGCGAATACTTATTGCTTCAACATTTCTATCGTTTCTTTCTTGTTAATTTCCCGACTTACATAAATAGCTATTTTTTTTGTAATCTATCTATTCTAGAAATTTTTGAAAATATGTAGAATGTCATTGTTTATAAAAAATAAGTTAATAAATTACAATTTTACATAGTTTTTTTTTTAAATTGATCGGTGTACGAATACTTTCTAGACCCACTGTATTTGTTTTGGCAAGGAGAGGACATCACTATAAACAGCTAATGTATATACACGGAAATACTGCCTGAGCAGGTTTGGGGCCTTTTTTTGCGGTGGAGAACGGCGGCAACATTGATTATTGCTAATGTATGTACTCTCTCCACGGAAATACTGTTTGAATAGGTTTGTGATAGTATTTAGTGGAGGCGGCGATATTGAATAGTGTTAATGTATATGATGTTTAAAGCGAACATAATAATAGCAATAATTAAAGGTCCAATTTTTGGTTCCTTCGACAGAAAGTTAAACCAAGTTTGGTAATTTTGAATGTAGCTACTTTTTAATTTTGCGCCGCCTCCGAAAAGGTCGCATTGTATTTATTTCAAATTATTTCATACTTTCCACTGCATTTTCTCATACTTTTATCCATACAGAAACTGCACATGGATCTCTAAAAATTATTGTTTTATTAGCTAATATATATGTTAGAGAAGTAAAGTAAATTTAAAGTTTCGCGCCACTATTCTCTAAAGGGCCTTTATGGGAAAGGGGCCCGATGATTTTTTTTTAGATCCGCTGTTCCGGCACGTATTCAGCGTGATCACTCAGTGGAAGCGTGTTCATCTTAATATTATTTTATATTTCTAAGAAAACTTTGTTCTTTTGTGATATAATTTATTTTCCCTTATGTTATGGATACATTCTATATTGTATGATTTAATAAATAAATATTAATAATATATTTCTAAAAATATATGACAAACGCTACCAAACACGTCTTCCATTAAGTCAATTGTATGTAGAAAGAAATTGTTGAATATACATACTTATCGCGCGTTCAAGGTGACTTCTCTCCTAAAGGGTTCCACTTACAAATTAGACTTCCTCTTGTATGAGACATCAGTCGAAGATTGTATTGGAAATTGTACAAGTTTATCCGGAATTTTTGCCTTCTAGGATAATGTTTGTCATCAATTCTACCAGGCCTCTACCAATGAGTGAAAGTCGCTGACACGAGTGAATCCTGAAAGCCAAAGAAGCTTCGCGAGCGAAGGGCGCGTCGCATCGAGCGTCGGCCAAAGGACTGTGATGCCGATGACACTGACTCGAACACAGTCAGATACAGCTGCTGCATGATTTATACTTATTTCTGTGAAAGAAACCGAAGTGGGTACGCTCCACTCGCGTGTATGCGAGCACCACACCGCGGCACACTTCTTCGTTGTTCACCCAAGGCAGATCGTGTCCCGCGATACGAGGCGGGACCGAGCGGACACGTGGTCGCGCGACTCTCTGTGCGCATCGTGCATGAATTATTACAGAGATCGGCGAACCCCGCAAAATTCAATAAAGTTATTTCGCCCGCGCGGACGCGAGAGGCTGGCGAACAGAGTCGGGGGCGGCGCGCAATCGCGGCAAGGATTGAATTATCGGCGTTAAATTTCACGTTTTACGCGCACCGGCACCGTTCGCGTCGGGCTTGTCAGCGGCGTCCGATGGAGACATTATAAATGTTAATTGTACAAATTGCACGGTAAATGTGCGTGCTCTCTCTGCCCCCTGTCTTCCTCTCTAATGTTGGATCCGGGCGTATGGAACAAGGCGTTACGAATACGTGCAAACTACGAATGAGAAGGTGACGGTAGTGTAATCTATAGTGGTGTAAGTCTACCTCTTTATTATTTTGAGTAATATTTTCTTTTAAGCATTTAATTGGTCTTTTCGACTTAACAAGAAGCGGCAAAAAGTATTAAAATTCCGAGAATCAATTTTATACGATAAATTCTTATAACATTTGAAAGTCCAATTATACCTTAATATTTATTCATAATCCTACAGCTTTTACAACAGTAGTAATACATGGTAGTATGCTCATAACTAGACTGCGGATCTTTATGCATTTACCTATAGGAAATTTGAATTTGCAAGAACCTACAGAATGCACACAATATGCAAGAATATAAAAAAGATCGAAAGTAAAGGTCATGTTATAATATTTGCAGAATAAAATATATTCTTATTTAGGTTCAATTTTTGTAGGCACTTTCGCGAAGATTTTATTGGGTTGTCTGGAAAATCCATGTCGATTGGTACAGGTCTGAATATATGGAAGTGATTGAAAACAAATAACATGCATACATCTCTTAAAAGGTGGAACAGTTGTGGAACAAAATAGCACCTACATAATTCAATAAATACATGTATATATATTATATGCCTTTGAATTTTTCTTAGAAATTGGCACGAACTTTCTGGACAACCTAATATTTTGCATAAAGATCCGCAGTCTACTCATAACTAACTTTCTACAGAAATCTTACGGAATTTGATTTCTACAGAGTGAAGCATTTAAAACAGCCCACTTGAATAATTCGCTTCCTTTTAGCTGTAGAAAAGAAAGTGTCGAACAAGAGTTGTTTGATTTCGAGGGGCCCATAACGTGGTACTAATAACTTTTTTATTGGTGACAGCGTAAAGGAGATATGAAGGTCGACTCTGTTTTTTTAAATAGAATGATGTAGTTTCTTATACAAATTCTGATAGAGCATTTCAAGACGAATACAATGACCTATAAACAGGTGGCCTGTTTTAAATACCTCACACTGTATAGATATTCATAATACGTATTTTTAAGGTTTTTGAAAAAATTAAATAGATATTTTATTAATTACAAATAAGTACTAGAATTACTCAGTGCACACTTCCCTACACTATTTTATTTGCAATTTAAAACTATATCATCACACAAACTACGTAGGGGAACGGACCGTCTTGATATTTCACATATAACAAGATACATCAAGATAAAAACAAGTACTCTACGGTAATTCGAATAACATTTATTTACGTAATAAACAACAAATACAATGAAAACGTTATTAAACTTAACATGAAGCTACTTTTAAAGAAGCTTTTCTTTCAGCCTCTCTAAAAAAGTGGCGGGTAGCCCCGACCGCCATACAATTTAAGATCCGAATTCTTTTTTTTGCAATGCAATTTGTTAGATTTATATTTACACATGCCACATGAGCCCAGCCTTTACAAATCTAGTATTGAATCCAGTCCTCGCCAAAAATTTTGCCACAAATACAATATTGAGTTTTATTTCGAGATTCAGGCGTACAAACTATTTTATTCGCGCGAATTTTCACGATTTTTATTGTCTGTGGTAATTTTTTAGCGCCTTTTTGTGTTACAACCTACTTTTGTAATTAATTATTTATATATGGCAACAATATCAAAATCTTCATTCAGAGAGCAGACCGGTGTTACCGATGAAAGTAGTTAGTGGCCGGTTCTACCCAACTTCAATATTTACATAAACATAATCATATATCCCAAATAGATCACAGACATATGAAAATATAGACCGAGCCTTTTGTAAAATATTATTTGGAATTCTACCAAGTATTTTCGACTATTTGGTATTGATTACAGTCAGTTACAGAAAAATTAATTCTATCTTTAAAAAGTTCAAAAAAGGCCGAGAATGGATAGAAGCCGATGCGTGCTTCGGACGACGCTGCACGTCGAAAACGAACGTAAACGAAGAATTGGTCAGTTAATGTACGAAAATCATCGTGTAAGTATTCAAAATATTGCTGAGGTAATAAAAATAGACAAAGAAAGTGTTCGTCAGATTTTGCATGAAACATTCCACATGCGAAAAGTTTGTGCAAACCTTGTGCCAAAGATCCTTACACCTGATCAAAAGGAGTCGCAAATGAACATTTCTGCTGACGTTTTAAACAACACTGAAACTGCTTCTAATTTATTAGACACAGCGATTACCTGTGATGAACCGTGTTTTTTACGCATTGCGCTGGAAAACGCATAATGCAGCCTAACATCCATCCCTATCCCGATTCTCCCGCAGTCTTCGAGATTTTACACCCGCTCTCATACGCCTCTTTCTTTATGCCATCGAATGGCACCAACCGTAACGCTTCTTCGGTCGGTGTCTTTCTCTCGTAAACTTTCTCCCTCCACCCGCGGGACCGCGGACCGCGAGTGGCTGCATTTGCATCTCAATCTCGCCGTTGATTTAGCAGTCGTCCGGGGCCATCACTCTTGCCGCGGGAAAGGTCGACTTTAGTATTTTTAGATTAGCCAGCTACGATATAACAGTCCCGCGTCAGGCAGTTTTTCAAAGTGGCCAACGATCCGGGTGGACGAGGCCAAAGGTAGAAGAGTAAAAGGTGGAGCTGGGAGGTGGAGGATTCTCTTAAAGAAAAGAAGGTCGCGATGGTGTCCGAGCGGCTTTAAATTAACCGAGGAGGAGATGGGTTGGCAGCAGGAACCGGGAAAAGGCCACGAAGGAGGTCGACTTTTGTCCTTGAAACGTATGACCATCGGTCGGGATAGACGCGTTATGGGTAATGTGACCATATTGCTTGGAGGATAAAAACGGAATTCTATCGCGAACACGAACGATTTCTTTATGGTGCTCACTGCATAGATTGAACTCTTGATAAATAAATCAAGGATTCAAAATGTAACTTATTGTTAAAGCAAAACATTATAACTAGACTGCGGAAGTTTATGCAAATGCATATTTTTATAAGAAATAGTTAAAAGAATGGGACCTAGACAGAAATTTGTTTTGAAATTAGAGTGCTATAAAAATAGTATATTGCATATGTTATTTATCGTGCTTATGTGAAATATCTAGCTCGAGAAATTAGTTTCGTCTATCACCATACTTTCGTATCATAATTGTGTAGTGTTTACACAAATACACGCCATATGAAACCATATTTCTGTAACCTTGTGTTGCTAATCGACCGTTAGGTGTGACAGTTTCTATTTGGAATTCGAATACTTCAGTTTAATTATTGCAGTTAATGTAATCTCTGTGAAGAAGTATATTTAATTGTTTCTTAATTCTCTAAAAATGCCAAAAGTTAGAAAAACATTAATGCTAAGTTGGACGATTCTAATTTTGTTATTAATAACAACGACAATGATGATAACGATGACAGAAGCATGTATTGCAAAATTTGCAATAAAAATGTGAAGTGTGAAAGGAAATCGCATTTAGACCAACACGTAAATACCGGCACACATAAGAGGAAAATCGAAGAAATTGGTAATATTTTGCATATGCATGTTACATATTTATCGTACATAAACTTCGGCAGTCTCTTTATAATACTTACAGATTAAATGGGCTAAAAACAAGTCCATCATTTGTTTAACTTCAATAGTGTATTTAAAGTTTCTTATTTAATAGTAAATGCTAGGGACTAACGTTAAATGTTAAGTAAGTGAAAACAGATATTTAGACAAATCAAAATGCAATTAGTAAATTGTTCACAATAATCTTCTGTGTAGCTTAAATTTCATATTTTTTCTTGATCACGTACCTCTATAAGTTAAAGGGACAAAAATAAATTTCTGTCTATTCACATCCGGACAGCTTTTGTATATATTTTTTACTTTACTTAATTGTATTATTGTATTCACTTATATATATATATATATATACATGTTTAAATATATTCCTGGTCAACGTAAATATTTCCTACTAGTTGAATACTATTCTTATTATACACAACCCCTTTTCACCACTTCAGGGGTTGAATTTTTAAAAATGTCGAAATAAGTGTTTGATTAATGATATCAAAGAGCATTAAGACCGAGTTTCAAGAAAATCCGACCATAAATCAAATATTCCTCACAAAAACGTTGCAAACCCCTTCTTAACCCCTTACGGGTTGAATTTCGAAATATCCTTTTTATTTCTTGTATACATCATAAAGGAAACCTCTGTGAAAAATGTCAACTGTCTAGGTTCAAGGGTTTAGCGTTAGCATTGATATGTCAGTGAGTCAGGGCTTTCATTTTTAAATACATATATAGACTACACAAATTTTATCAAAATTAATCCCTTATATATATGCGATAATTGTATTTAAAATGAAAGTGTCATAAAAAATTGCAAAGCTGGCATACATATTAACTATTCGTTTTGGTTTAACTTTTACTATCAATGATAGATTGTTTAACAACTTTCATTATTTCAAACACACGTTTGTAATACTTACAGATTTATATTTAACTGTTTAAGTAGTTTGCGTTAAACACTGAGTTTCTATACATAGACTGCTTTAAAGGAAAGATTAATTTTTGTGCAGTTTTAACAGTGATGGACGATAAATTGCAATTTAGTTATACTTTTTTTTTTAATGCTCAATCCCCTAATTCTACTTCCTGTTGGTTTTACTTGTAAGTTTGCTTCATCCGCTCCCCCTACTTTCTAGTAAAAAAATTGTTCTGTTAAAACTAACATATAACATGTTACATATTAACCATCTTAGGTGCTGAGAGGGTTATATATGACAATTGAAACGTAAATAATTGATAGACAAAATATACTAAAGAATATGCAAACGTTAAATTTTGTGGAAAAAAAGTGATAAAAGTAACAACAGTTAAGGTTGGAATCGGGCAGTCGGACAGACTGCAAAAGGAACGGCTTGACCTACGAAAATCGGGATGTATGGTCACTTTAGTTATGGGTTGTCGAACTTCTTCGTAATGTACGCGTCCTCATGAGAGATCCTTTTACCGGGCAGGTTTTATGCGTTCGGATCGAGGACAAATCTTTCGTCGTAAATACGTCCGGGGGAGCTGTGGCCCGATACGAACGGGGCCGCATTGTTATATCCGCGAGCGCGGTTAACGCTGCTGCGGCGCACGCCACACTCTTACGTTTCATAAATACAACACTGTCTCATTATTTCGCTTTACGCCGCGGGCTCTGTGAAATATTTCCCCGCCAATCCCGTAAATTGATAAGACATTGTGCCTGTGTCGGCTGATGCAATACGTCGAAATTTCCGTTAATTCTCGTTATGCGCGAAAGAGCAGCCGATCACCACAGAGTTGCAACAATAAAACGGCAATTATTATGGCGTTAACTATGTGTCATGAGAAGTCGCTCAATTAAGGGATCGAAACCGTAATATAGGAGACAATTATCCAACTTTTGCCAAGTAAATGAAGTAATATCGTTCTCTGATACTGTGTGCAATATTTTATTTTATTTAGAAGTTAATACATAGGAGTTAATAATTATTATTCGACAATGTTAGGAATGGAATTCCATGATCGAAGGAGTCGAAGGGAAATCGAAGGAACTTTGTTTTCTTCTATTTCCTTTCTTTCATATTTAATATTAAGTTTGGTTGTTTATATACATATAATCAATGTAGAGGGGAATAGAAGGAATTTTGATTCCTTCCAAGTCTCCGGAGGATCATTTAAAGACCATCGAATTGGTTGACGCAAAATTCTACTGTTCTATCAACCGTTAAGATAATGTTTACGTGAACATTTTTCGTCATTTTCTATGTTTTCCTTCGCAAGATACGTTGCAACTGAAGCACTCGAAGCGTTTTAACAATAATTTATTATTTATTGCATGCTGAGTCCTTTTCTAAATTTGCAAGTCCTGTGAGACCAAATCTTACAATAACAATATATTCTTATGTTTCTCATTATAGATAGCACAAAAACGAAAAACGAAGACGTATTATATTGGCTCTTATATATATATATATATTATATTGGCGAGACATATCTCGTTCTTCGAGTTCTTCGTTTTTGTGCCATCTATAATGAGAAACATAAGAATATATATTGTTTAAAGTTATAAGTATAAAACTTTAAACAATATTTCTAATATAAATTTTTACTGAGTTACTACCTACAATAAAAGGAAGCGAATATAAAAATTCGCTCGGTACGTAAAAGTGCGCGTAAGAAAGTTAGAACGTGCAAATAAAGAATTTTCATAAAAGTGGGTATGTCCCATGGTTAACGTACATAGAGTGACGGGTGCATCTAGAATGCAGGCTGCAGTTACGTTGTTCACGCATTGCACGACTTCCGGTACGAGGGACGGAAATTGTCATCACTCGACGCGTGCTGGCCACGCGACCAGCTTGGTAGAAGCGCTCCGAGTCAGGAAGACCCGTTACCTCCGACAATTGACGTTAATGAGACGATCGAGTCACACCACGTAATTCCGCGATCAATGCCAACGCCTTTAGATGACAATGTTCTTCTTTGAACAATGCAGATAATAAATGGTACTGGTTCGATTCTGACGAGTCATCCCCAACATCATTCTTAATTGTGTCAACAGGTAAGTTTGCCTTCAACGAACCAGCACTGTTACATTTGAAGCTATAAATAATTTTTTTTTGCTTTATTGGATCCATTTGATTGGTTTAGAGTGGAATGTATGAACAATTAAACGACATTTTGGCCTCTATTTGCAAGAGAAGATTTAGTTTTAACAGAATAATTTGTTTACTAGAAAGCAGGGGGGTAGATGAAGCAAAATTATAAGTAAAAGCAACAGGAAGTAGAACTAGGGGATTGAGCATGAAAAAAAAGTATAACTAAACTGCAACTTATCGTCTATCACTGGTAGAACTACACAAAAATTAATCTTTCTTTTAAAGTAGTCTATGTTTAGAAACTCAGTCAGTGTTTAACACAAACAACTTATACAGTTAAATATAAATCTGTAAGTATTACAAACGTGTATTTGAAATAATGAAAGTTGTTAAACAATCTATCATTGATAATAAAAGTTAAACCAAAACGACTCGTTTCTATTTTAAATTAATATATTGCAAAACAAAGTGTCTTAGAATTGACAAAATGTACATGGAACTAGTTTTAACAATTACATATTACTACATCAAGCATTGAAAGTGCCAATAGTTCGTAATGTATTTAGAAAGAATGTCAACCAATAATATTCCACCGCGGTAACTTTGAAAACGGTATTTAAACTGTAAAGTTATGTAGAACATTTAAGCAAGTTATTTAAACCATTATAAATTTGGTTTATCATAGTGATATCTGTTTATAGGTCATATGTATATGTTTTATAAGCAATAATATAATAAATATGATTAATGCATGTTTTTACATAACTGTCAAGAAAAATGTTTTCAATTTCTATTTTTCACGAAATTACGCTACTTTCGATTTTGATCAAAATATGAAAAACTTATGCGTTTTAGATTACATAGATTCATAATTTCAATAAATGGTAAATCAACGTAAATTATTAACAGATGTTCAACATAAGGTAAAATGATTATTCAATTCGAATCTTATAATTATATTTCAGGTTTTGTTACAACTGCAGCTATTGACTTACATCGTTTATTTATTCCAAAGTTATTTGTGATGTGCACCACGGCCTACTTCAATTAATAATTTAATTTAATTTTTACGATGATCGACATTATGATGATTTATGGTGATGTCATTTATGATAATATAAATAATGGATTGTTATTTAAATTCTTGGAATACTTATTACACTTTAGCCACATTATAATAATATCCCCCTGTATTATAATCTATTTTTGAAAAATGCCTTGTATTTTGTTTTCATATGACTCATCAGTGATGACTTAATGTAAAGATCAATGATCAACCCAGAAGAAACGGCGCAAGAGAATAATTCCACCTGTATCTTGCCATTACTGAAAATATTCATTCTAACCATTGTACTTGTTATTTTTCAAACTATAACCATGAAAAGTATCATAATTCGGTTAATTTTGAGCACAATCGGTCCATTAGGAACGTTGATTACTTCTTGTAATTAATTGATTTTTCTGATATATATTCGTTATTCATAAACATTTTAAAAAACGTTTTAAGTAACTCTTAAACATTACATTCTACACAGAGAAATTAAGTAAATAATAATAAAACATATACAATTTGTTTTTAAATTAACAAGTTATAACTCCACTGTTATAATTTTAAGCAAACAAATGTCGCAAACGTTTTTATTGTTTAAAGTTAAATACTTGTTTCCACTATCTTCTCTAATAAGTAAATAAATGGAATTGCAACATATTCATCCCTATTAATTTTTAGTTGCACACGTGTTGCTAAATTTTCTGGTGTCTTACATGAATGAATGGATTGTTTAAAGTTAAACTCTTTTATGTCTTTACCCTCTCTAATATGGGTTTGATAAACTAATACAGAAATATTTTACGGTACTCGTCCCCGTTAATGTCCAGTTGCACATCCATTTTTTAATTTTTATATGCGCCATTGATAAGAGTAGTAACAGTCAAGAAGGTGGCCATCCCGCATTGTTCATGGAATTCGTGCAGAGCATCGGATGATTTATAACGTGCTGCGACGCCAACTAGAAATAACCGAAAATGTGTGGGCGTGACTTTCTCCTATTCGTGTAGCAGACCGCGCATAAAAATGCGTATCTGCTTAGGGTACGAGAATTACGAAAGTCACCCGTTATCTTAGAAATCGTGCGGGTAGGTAGTGGGTTGCGGTGCAACGATGCAGCTAGGATGCACCTGCACACCGCGCGTGCATCGGCACGCTCACGCCTGTGCGTGTGCCAACACCCGATCGCCGTGACAACCTGCACACGAATGGCTAGGGAACTTACGTAACGATGTCCAGGACGCAGTCCTTGTTTTAAACAACAGTTGCCATGGTGCAAATGGAAGGGGTAGACGTGTAACAACCGGAACACCTGATTTCGATCGTCCCTCGCTGGTTCCTTGCAAGACCCTAGCGTGACAATAGTTTGGGAATTGCCAGAGCATTTTCAAATAGCTACAAAATGGTGCTTTGCTTTTCAACTTTATTACAAGTATAGATAGAGGTAGTTTACATTGCAATTATGTACAGTGGGGTGCAAAAGTTCCCGGCCAGATGGTTTTTGCGATTTTTCTTCCAAAAGAAAAGTATGAAAAAAGTTTTGTTAGATCTAAATTAAATCTAAATTTAATCTGTTCGGCAGCGATGGAAGAAAATATGTACGACGTTTAGTTGGGAAAAGAAATGATTCAAGGTAACACCAAACACCAACTGTTAAACATGGTGGAGGAAGCATTATGGTATGGGGACCTTTCTCCGCTCAAGGAGTTGGTCCTCTTATAAAAATTGAGGGTATCATGAATAGTGTTATGTACAAAGAGATTTTAGAAAGTCATATGCTACCATATGGTAAAAGGAAAATGCCAGAAAATTGGTTTTTCCAACATGATAACGACCCCAAGCATCCATCGAAAATTATGAGAGTGGTTGTCTACAAATAATGTACAGGTTTTAGACTGGTCTTCTCAATCTGCGGATTTAAATCCGATAGAGCATCTCTAGGGAGAGATGAAACGTCGAATGAAAAATCATAGAAGTTCTAATTAGACACAATTTTTTCAGAATTTAATAGAACAGTGGAACAAAATACCACGCGATTACATTATTCGGTTAATTGAATCCATGACTCGTCGCTGTGGTGCTGTTATTGCTTCAAAAGGCATGGCTACGAAATATTAATTATAATATGTTAAATAATGTACCCCGAAATTGTTACAAAATGAAAAACAAGCATAATTTTTTTGTTGAACATGCTGGCCGGGAACTTTTGAACACGCTAATTTACGTATTCTACAAATAAAGACGTAAGAAAAATAAATAGCATATAAATAATAATATTTTTTTATAGTATCCTTTCACGTAATATGACTTTACATATGATTCTAATAAAAATGTCTTAACACTTTTCTTTTAGAAGAAAAATCGCAAAAACCATCTGGCCGGGAACTTTTGAACGCCACTGTATATATTAAAATATTAGTTACATAACTAATATAAACTCATTGTTAAAAACAATGATTCATTAAGGGGGTCCACCTGTGTAACGTTTAATTTTCAAGGCAATTTTCAAGAATTTTTTGTAGGAAAAGTACTAATGCAATTATGATAATTTTTTTTTTATTTGGTAGATCGACGCTTTAACATTAAACGTAAATGTTTTTAAATAAACGTTTTTTACGACTTGAAACCTTCTTCTACTCTTCTACTTTTAAGTGGTCTCGTTAAACCGCCGTTTAGGAATATTCATGTATCGAAACATTGTGATAAAATCAAAAATTAATGTTAAAACGTCGATCTACCAAATAGAAAAAAATTATCATAATTGCACTAGTACTTTTCTTACAAAAAATTCTTGAAAATTGCCTTGAAAATTAAACGTTACACAGGTGGACCCCCTTAAATTAATTTGATGGTAGAATTATTCCAAATTGTCTTTGAATATGACGTTTTCCGAAAAGTTGACACACGATTAAAGTCGCTTCATTCGTCTGTTACATCCCCCTTGATGCTGATGTACGTAGTTGGTTGATCGTGAACTTCAGATGTAGCTAGTAGCGATGGAATTATTACGTAGAGCATTTCAACAATATTTTTAATTCCAAGCGTTATAATCTCAAAAGTTGTTTGTAGTTAGTGATTAATAGTCTGCGGATCTTTATTCAAAATAAAATTTTGGCAGACGTAACTACAAAAATTGAACCTAAATAGGAATTTATTGTACTGTGTAAATATTATAATATGATCTTTATTCTCAATATTTTTTATATTCTTGCATACTGTGTGCATTTTGTAGTTTCTTTCACATTCAAATTCTCTGCAAATGCATAAAAATTCGCAGTCTAGTGATTAATTATATATCAACTTATTCTTCATCTTTCGTTATTTTTAACTATTGTCTGTAAATAATATACACGCGTGGTCTGTATAATAATATAATATTATCTTTTTACTAAATGAAAATGGTGTACGCTTCTTATATGATAGAGACGGACAACGAAATCATTATGTAGATGAAGAATGAAGAAATCATTAAAAAACTTAAGTCAGCTGTTTCTTATACAATCTTATCAAACAAACACCAATGATCGATAGACATAATTAGTATTATAAGAAAGAAATGTCGAGACAGTGGTGATAAACGTAATGTTAATGGTATAATCTATTCTAGAGGGTGTATGCGTGCACTGGACTAATAAGCCAATGATATATGTAATTAACGTTAGAAATGTCAATAAAATTAATAAATATATTATCCATACATTAACATTTCTTATTTATAATACATATCTAAACCTAGAGGCGATACAGTGCACTCGATAGAATTTTCAAACACCATTTTCTCGAAAACGAAGCGTCAATCGAAAAAATGTTATTCCTTTTTTTCGACTTATTTTTATATGTAGTATCACCCTCTGCTCGCCTGTACCACCCGTTCAATCACACCTTGTATACGATCCATATTAACGGGGCTAGTTCGGCATGATGTACTCGAAAAACTGAATTATGATGGAAATAAAATTCATATGAATTAATTGTGCACTAATCTATAACACATTCAATTCATCGAACAATCGATTGAAAAATTAATTAAAATTACAGACACAGATTTCAGTTTCTTCTAATTGAATCGATAGTTTCGAATACATTCAAAAACTACTCCTTGGCATACTTAATAAACAAATTAGACGACTCATTCGTTTTTCTCCCTGTCAAAACAAAATTCTTACTAAACATTACATACGAACATTGTCATGGAAACATTTTTAACGTTCGCAGATGATCTAGATATAGTATTCTTATTTATAGAAGAACAATAAGATAGAGAAATATCATTAAATTATTTGCAGATGATTTTATAGTAATTTAAAGAATTGATGGAGAACGCAAATCATGTTAAACAATCTTGATAGCAATGAGCAAGTTTATTTTTAGCCAATGAATACGAGCTTGATGCCATAAAGCATTCAGATAATTTCAAGACGACAAAGGGTTTAAAAAATATTTGATTAAGAACAATTAATTTCTTTTGTGAACTCTTGAGTTACTACGCAACGATTTAAGAAATTATACGCAAACTAATCATCTTCAACAATTGATTTTGATCTCCTAATGCATTGAAACCACGTTTAACACGGTATAACCTTCATGATATCTTCAACAACTCGTCACAAATGCTTCTTACAGGTACTTCTACAGTAAGATTCTGCAATGTACGTTCTAACCAAACATTACGACATAAATATTCATTTTATTAAATATGTAAGACTAGAATATAATAATAACAATGATTATTGTTACTATTTGTTGTTTCATTGCATTTTATTTTACTTCGTTTCATTTCAATTTCAATCCAATTTCATATTTATTTGAATATCATTTCAGTCTCTTTTATTTTCTTTAATTTTCATCTATTTTCTTTTACTTCTTTTGATTTCATTTTTATTCGAAATTAAGACTAAAACTGTAATTTTTATGAAGCCTTCTTTGACTTCTGAAATTAACAAGCTATAAATGAGTGAAGAAGAAAAAGGGGCATGACAACGATAACTGTTATGTTTTAATTAATCGAACCAGTGGCAGTTTTCGTGCTATAGAGGCAATTAACGGCATTATGTAGCAGCAGTAATAACAAAGAAGATTAATATCCCTGGCCGGTGAAAACGATCGGGTCTCCCCTAAATATAAACGAGCGGATGCGAGCTTCTCGAATTAATTTTACTGTTTGACCCGAACCGACCTCGATGACTTTTGTGTGCTTATCCCACGGGTTTGTCTGTTTGAGGTTCTTCCTGTTACCTATCGGTGCTCGAACGTGTCGTGTTACGTTTTCGTTTCTTTTGCTATCTTTCCATTGCGGCGATATGGGTAGCCATTGTCGCTCCTTCTTGAATACGTTAGAAAGGACTTCCGTTTGGAGTCAACCAAACCTGGTTACCGGTAAAAACCCATATCGATCTCGAGGTGTATATTTCTTTAGTGGATACATCCATAAACAAGTTTTGGTTACATCTATTGACGTTTCTGGGTAAATAGGTTTTGTATGAACATAGGTATATATTGTTCGCTTCGACGATTAATAGAATTGGTTCTTAACTTTCAATAATTAATATTAGGTAATTTTTGATTCAAGAAAAGATACGTTGTAAAAGCAAATGATCAGAGTTCATCTTCATAACTCGAGACACTGCTTTGTCTAACATAAGAATTCAGGAAAACTTTTTTCTCTTGGGTCGAATATGACTTAAAGATGGCTATAGCAATTAAAAGCTGTGGAACATTCCATAACTGATGACATGACTATACTTTCAGAAATATAGGTATCTCATGTCTCTTATGTTTAAAGTTCAGGTAAAAAAATTAAAATATTCTCATCCTGTGTACATCTCTTCCATCAATGCTCATAATTTCATATAATGAAATTAAAAGGTAGCTTTTGTTTTTGAAATATGATTAATTAAAAGATTTTATTGATAAATGAAGAAAAGTTACGTCGTTCCTCTGTCAAATTTTAGGTCAACAAATTTAAAAATATTACAAATTTAAATCTCACGAAGATAAGCAATTAGTTTCATTGCTATTAATTCCAATAATATAGAAATTGTTCAAATTAAGAACAAAATATTCTTATTTACTTGTGAAACCAGATTGATCAAATCAGAGTGTTATAAATTTTACTTTTTCGTTTCTTTGTTTGTGTTGGTAGCTAAGAAACGGTTTCTAAAAACCTGCTGCGAACAGGGTGTTGGTTTAAGGTGCACCACCACCTGCGGCTAAGTGGCAAGTCTTCGCAGTACCTGCGGGGTGGCGAGGCATCCGAGCATGATTCCTCCACATATGTTCTATCTTGGCCATGGCACACCAGCGGCTGAAGTGCGCGTGCCAGGAGGACCCACTGCCTTGGGGCCTCCGCGGAGGACCTGCCAGGATCTGGAATCACGCAACCATGAACTCGCCCAAGGAGACGCTGCTGCACCTGCAACCCCCAAGACAGGGTGCTTGTAGCAGGAGACCGAATCAGCCGTGCGTGATTCCTTGGCACATGACGCCTCGCATGGCATCGCTTCGGACATGTGCCCGGAGTTCTGAACGGAAGGCAACTAAAAAGATATACGGTGGCATCTTTCACTCGAATATTATGTTAATACATGTATATACAGTTTAGCATAAAAAGACAATGAATTGTAATTTTGCGAACGTACAACGTAGAATGTAGTCTCGACCATAAACTGTAAACAACATAGATATTTAAATATTTTCTTTGTCCTGAATGTCTCCGAATAGTGGTCATTAGTTTAAAATGATCTGTGCATTGAATTACTTCTAGTATATACATTCAAAAAATTAGTACAATATTATCTAAAACACTGTTTAGAGTAGCTTTTGTTGCTTGATGCTTATCTACGTACATACGAAGACGGATGAGTTTGTAATCTGTTACTAAAACATAAAGAAACAAGTTATAAAGTTATGGAGGTAAAATAGGACACTTGCTAAAGTGCAACTCAAATCAATCGATAGGAAACTGCTTGTATCCAAGCGTGGTACACATTTTTGAAGGTTGGTGGTTGTTCTGATAGACCAAAGAACGGTAAATCTTGAAAAACAACATTGAAAATAAATCATCGGATTTGTACAAGAAATATCATTTTCACTCGACTGTTAATATTGCAGCTAAAGTAATCATAAGTAATGACACAAATTAATGTGAGAACTGTCACAAGTCAATAAGAAGATTTTAAGTTAAGTAAAAGAAAATCCTGTAAGAGGATATTGTTTAGCAACAAAAATTGAAAACTGCGAAGATTATCTACATTGGACAATTTTTTTGGGAACGAATCAAAATTTAACTATATCTTTTTTGACGGATTACAAAATGCAGTGCATCGAGTTAATGAAGATTAAAATCCACAGTGCTTTTTGTCAATGGTTAAATATGGAGGTGCAAATGCTGATGTAATGTATTAGCAAGACGATAACTTGAACCATTTTTTAACAGATTTTTTAACAGAAAAAATAGTACTTTGCAAGACTGGCCATTTTTAATGTATTTAAATCCAATAAAAATCTTGTTGAGCATAGGAAACAATAAGTGTACCAAAATGTAAGCCATCAAATTTAGACGATGTGTATTCTGCAATCAAAACAGCTTGAAGCAATATTACTGTGAGGACTGTACAAAATGAATAGCTTCAATGCCTACAAGATGTGCATAAGTGACTACAAATAATCGATTTAGGAGAAAATGTGGGAAACGAAATAAGAATTTTTTAAATTTTACATGAAAACCCCTTATTTTATGTAAAGTCTTAAACCTTTGTTATTGAAGATATAAAACTAGTTTATGTTTTTGGTGTGTATTGTGTGTAATATGTTCAGGAACAAAATATAATTTGTCTAGTTAATACTTAAACAAATAATTGATTGGGTAATATCAAAAAAACCCACTGTAGTATTCATGTTTTTCATGCAAAATAAAGTAATTCTTTCTTTCTTTCCGTCTTAATCTTTTGTCCACTACTGTATATGGATATTGTATATACTGATATTGTTATACTTTATTTGTATACAGGGTAAGTCACATAAGCTTTGTACGTAAAATATGTCCGTTGCTTTTAGTGATACGGAGATATGTCTCCACAGAAAAATGTTCGGTTTGGAGAGAGGAACATACATTTCGGAAAATATGACCTTAAGGACATATCTTCATATTGTTAAAAACAACGGAGTTATTTTAGGTAAAAATCTTAGGTGACTCACCCTGTATATTGTCATATTTCTTGTACTCTGTAGATTGAAGATAATATACGCATTTTGAGAAATTGTTTCGCGCATAGTGTGTACTCTATTAATTATTACTATTATATTTCAGATATGACATATGTACATAATATGTGACATTCGATATAGTTTTATATTAAACGTAAATCCTTGGGTAGAATAAACATCTCAAAGTTGCATTTATCAAATAGTCAGCATGCATACATATGTCGTTTCTGAAATAACTGATTCCACTACTCGTATCCGCACCTTTTCATTCTGATCTATTCATTCGGCTACCTATATAAAAAATTATAAATGACCCCTGGTTTTCGGCTTGAAGGAGCGATAAATAAATTTCTCCACGTGCATGGAAATGTCTGAATTATGTACAACGATACAAAGCCAGCGCACGAGGGGGCAAATAGCTTTGGACTCCGAGCTGTGGGTCTTGGGAGGCAGTCGGCCATGTCTCCGTGGAGGGTGGCCAGGAAAAGTGGCGTGCACTCACGAAACCGTAGCAGACAGGTGACACGCGCCAGCCACGCGCACGTTACGCCGCGCGCCGCAATGAACGGAATATAAATAATCGCGTGTGTTTGCGTCGCAAGTTAATTCGGTACTTAATAAACAACTGGAAAATGGGCAAACATTGGCAAAGTTCTTATGTCATGATGTCCAGTTTTGCTTTGTGGTTGTCCTTTCGTTGGATGACGAAATTATATAAATTATATATTATGAATTAAATTGATAAACATATGTCAAAGTTGTAGAATTCTTGATGGAGTTACATAAATTCTTTAAGGATATATATCTTCCGTTTACACATGTGAAGTGATTGCGAGTAAATGTATTATTTAGTTTCTTTACGGCTTTTGAACTTCAAGTAAATAATGCTAATCATAATTTTATTTTTATTTTTATAATTGCTTTTGATATTTAGTTTTTGTAGTTCTATTTGACACCCTTTTCTTTTCTCTAAAAGTCCAATTCATCGTGCTGTATGTTCACATATAGGAATTGAATTAAAGAAGTTCTTTCTCTACACTTCCTCTTCCTTTCCTTTTTCACTACTCCTACTAGTATTTTCTTCTTTTCTCTTGTCTTTTATATTTTATCTTTCCTTACTAGTACGGCAATTTTTCCTATTTACTTTTCACATGTAAGTGAAATGGATCTAAAATTGATAGTTCAAAACGTCATTCTTAATTACCGTTTAATACAATAAATAAAGATTATAATGAATTCTTTTCGTAATCCAGTTTTATGTCAAAATAAGGTAGAGTTGGTAGAAAGCATTGTTCTATAATCGAGAAATAATTGACAAGTTATGCACCCTCCAAAAGGGAATCAATACATGCTTCGTTTCGCTCGTAAATTGGAGTAAACGATTAAATTCATTTATCTCGACCAATTAATAATAAAATTCGTCGCATACTGGAATGCAATACACTCGTTTTCTCTCCTCTTTCTCCAAGAAGGGTCACCTAAAAGAATCGAAACGGTCATTCAGTTTTCCCTTAAACATTCATTGAAAAACGTCGCATAAATTTAAAATCTCGAGCTTATCAGACACGGTTCTGATCTTAATTCACGTACCAATTGGACGTTATAATCTGTGATATTCGACTCATCCTGGTTATGCAGCAGGTCAACGTATAATTGAGTGAATGAAGTCACAGACTTTGAGACTTTGTCAACCATCTTAGTTTCCACAATCAATCGATCGAATATTATCGAATAATCTTTGGATTCAGCCAATTGCTATAATATTGATATGTTAGATTGACGAGTGATTGGTCAAATAAAGTTCAACACGGAACTCAACCAATGACTTATCGTTATTGACGTGCATTGGTCGAAAAAAGTCGTAATATTCGAAACTCAATCAATTGTCACAATTTCTGGCTATTGGTTATAGGTTGCCAAGAAAAAATATGAAATAAATTAATTTTTGGAAACAAGAATATAATCGACTTCGAAAAACATTAAAACTCCACTAAAAAATATGAAATAATTTCTATTTAAACTGCATTATTACTCGCCAGCTCTTGACGAATTTGGTTAAATAATTAAATAGAGTATATTAAATACAATGCATCCTTTTTGGAGGTGGCACAAAATTTAAAATTACCTACATTCAAAATTATCGATCTTGGTTTAACTTTTTGTCGGTGGAACATAAAATATGACCTTTAATTATTGCTATTATTATTATGGGATAGTATTTGTTGGGGCGATGATATTCAATAGTGTAAATGTATATGATTCTTCAACAGCTGGTGAGTAATAATGCAGTTTAAATAGAAATTATTTCATACTTTTCACTGCATTTTCTCATACTTTTAAGCAATTATATTCTAATAATTATAAAATAAAATAATTCTAGAGCTGGTGAGTATTCATATAAATTAACTACAAATTATTTCATACTTTTTAGTGCAGTTTTAATGTTTTTCGAAGTCAATTATATTTATTTCCAAAAATTATTTGATTCGTATGAATGAAGAAGCTTACATCGAGATCAAAATATATAAAGTGAGTAAGCCAGCAAAGGAAACAGTATTAACTATAAAAATCATCTCGCTGCATGTCTGAGTGTGAACGAAAGACGAACAAATATAACAACCCTGATCGGTTGAATGGTTGTAAAAAAATGCTTTAATAAAACTCGGATACTATAGAATTTCTTATATGTATCTCGTAACATATTCTCCCCGTAACATGATTACTAATTGTAAGTAAAATAACAATGATACTCGTATGTAAATAGCTAATACACGGTTTCGGTAGGTGCAGACGTGCCACCTCATAGCAATTTGATTGAAATCATCGTCCACCTCTACTAATTCTTTTTCTGCGAGTCCTTAGCGAGTATCACGTGGCAGGAAACGTTCGTGTAAATTGTAAATTACAAGCGGGATGCCGATGACTATTTACATTACGTTACCACGTTGTGTTATTGTCGGCTGGCACGGCCGTAAAACTTTAACCCTACGATTATGATAACCCGGCGGTTTCTGCGTGTCGCGCCGTAAAATCTCGTCGAAATACGTCCCCCATTAAGAGATAAAATAATTATAACTGGGAGCCAGCCGAAGGTGCAGGCGCAGCGCCATCTCCGCGCAGCCTTTTCCTTTAAAGAAGTCCTTAGTCGCGAGTAGAGGCCACTTACAGTAATTCACGGACAGGTTTGCCGCACTTTTATCGTGTAATCGTAGACGAGCGGATCGCAGCGTGATCGAGGGCGGGATTACGCCCCCGAGCAAACGGAAGTATCAAGATCGAGCGCGATAACGCGACGTTCTATATCGGTTCTCGATAGCGGTTCGAACCGCGGCCGGTTTATCCGGATAGCAAGATAATCGCCGATACACACGGTCCATTGGACAGGTGACTTATCTTACGTATTCGAAATGCCCTCGCCGTGGCCAGCGAGCGTCTGTATGCGATTGATGAATCGCACCGCTAAATGCATTTTGCGTTGCATGGAGGAAGTAACGCGATAGTTTTCTAAAGAAATAACGAGGCTCCATTTTTCTTTCGCGCGGGTTTTTCAGTCCGACAAAAATGGTCGAGACACTTTAGAACACTGGTTTCGAAATTGCGACCAAAGAGATAGAATAAACATACGTGACACGCGAAATTAATCGCACGATAACATTGTTCCAAGTTCTCTTGAAATACAGGTTCATTAGAACAACTGACACTCAACCAAAGTCACTTTATATGTTTATTTAGGTTTTTTCTTAATGATAATGTATTAGGTTGTTCCAAAAGTTTCTTTCGTAATTTGCACTCAATTATTTTGCGTGACAGTGTTTATATTGTTGAGGGTTTGCCAGGGAATCGTGGAAAGTTAAACAGACTGCATTACACTTATAACAAATATATATTTAAAGGATAATAGGATATACAACATTATATACATATATACGTTACAAACTAAACGGCACAATGGTGCATAGAGCGTTCACATCGCAACAGGTACAGGAAGTACATGGAAGGAGGCGCGGAATTCGAACATTGTTCTAACATATATAAATAGACAATCTAATTTCTTAGATGTTGATGTTGTAACAGTAATGGAGCAAAATGAATCGTACACAATTCAATAATGTAACATTAGACATAAAATATTGTGTATGTATTACTTATTAATAAAACGAAAAAAACTTGAGGGAAAACCTAATACATATACAGTTAGTTAATCATAAACTTCAGATCTAGTTAGTAGTCATCGAATTATTGTGTAAAGTATTTGATTAATTGTTTAAGTTCAGAGCTTTATATTATTAAAAACTACCTGTAGGTAATGGTTAATTGTTTCCTAATTTATCGTTTATGAAAATATTCAACTATTGTTAGTAAGCAATATATATACCTATATGCACGTACTCTATAATAATTTGATATTATTCCTTTATTAAATACAAATTTTGTATACTTCTTATACAGTGAAACCGTTCGCATAAAGTGTTGTAACTGATATTCAAGAACTTAACGCAAGTGTTTTCATAGAATATTGCTAAACAAGTACCAATATTCGATAGCAAATAATTAATAATACAAAAAAGAAGTATCCAAAGAGTGCCGAAAAAAAGAAGCTCCTCGAAAAGCAAGAGTCTACATCGCACATGTAAAGAAGAGATTAAAAGCATTTAGTAATATCAATAGTCTGCGCATTTTTCTGCACTTATAGGGAATTTGAGTGTGCAAGAAACTATAAGATGCACACAGTATGCAAGAATATAAAAAATATTGAAAGTAAAATTCATGTCATAATATTTGTTGAGTAAAATAAATTCCTATTTATGTTTTTTATAGATACCAATTTTTATAGATACGTTTGTCAAGATTTTATTTTGCATAAAGATACGCAGTCTAAATATCAATAACAACCCTAAAGCAACACGTGTAGTATTACGGAAAACCGATTTGAAAGGAAGAATCATAAAAAAACGTAACGTTTAAGAACGTTAAAAAATTGTTTCTAACGAAACATTGAACACGTTACGATAAAAATGTATAAAATATTATGCTAACTACGCTATACATGATTGAAAACGGTAATTTGGCCAGATGAGAGCAAAATAAATAAATTTGAATTAGATGAGAACGAATGAATATGGAAAAGTTAAATGGAAAAATTGAACCTACGATTTGTTAGCTGAAGATTAAAACTTAATGAATGAAACATAATGATATGAGGCAGTATGACAAGTGTAGATTTAATTCATAGAATAGATGGAAGGATAACAGCAGAAGATTATATTAATATTTTAAATATTTCCTTGATATTTGAACTACAATGAAATTAAGACTACAGAGAAGGGATACCATTTTCCAGCACGATAACGACTTTAACCATAAAGCACATATTACAAATCGAGGATCCGAAGTAAATGATGTTACATCCTAAAATGACCGCCACAATCGATCGACCTAAATCCTATAGAAAATCATTCGGGCGAATTAACGAAAGAACTGTCGAGTATAACGAAACCAATTTCAAAGTATCTTTATTATGAAAAAATGAAATGAATACATGGAATAAGATCATTCTTGAATAACGTAGAAAACTTGTAGAAAGTATGCCTCGATTACTATAAACTGTTACCGACGCAAAAAGTAAATATACATAATATTAAAACAATTTTATGTCAAGTTACATTTTTGATGAAGCACAATCTTTCACTTATTGTTTAATTATTTTTTACAAGTATTCTTTTTAACATGTTTTGTATTTTTTTCACTATGTAACAAAATAAATTATATATTAAGTACGTTTTTAAAGATTTATAAGACACGATTACATTTTGAATAAATAAAAAATTTAGTAAAGAGAAGTAGAAATAGAAATAAAAATAGAAATTGTTAATACGCAGTGAGCCGCTCAAGTATTCGAACGCTCTGAAATCAAATGTTTGACGTCATATCATTAATTTCAAAATAATTTTATTTTTTGAATAACATAATGCCTGGAATATATAAATATTATAATTATGTATGTTAAATTAGAATTGTCTCCGACAACAATACATGCGAAACATTTCTTTGTGACGTCAATCAAACGGACGCAACGAAGATATTCGAAGAACGGAGAATCTATCACAAAAACATTGCTGAATTTGATATAAACATTAAACGTCTATAACTGCTGCAATATGGGTCTTATGAACATGACAGTTTTAAATAACACTCACCGTGTGTTTGCAAAATCATCCATGTATGAACTTTTTTGAAATTTCACGATAATAGGTAGATTTCATTGATTACAGAAATTGTTGAATGAGATTATTTCGTGTGCGATTTTATCAGTGATATTAACAATTATTTTCTTTGATAAAAGAATTCATAAGTGGAAGTTCGCGAAGTACTCAAATATGTCTCTTATAATTCTTGATTAGCATTTATCACCATTATTATTGATTTTAGATGGCACACAGTCAATATGAATACTCTTATTATGTATGTTTGCAAGCGTATAATGCGATATGACTCAAAGTAATTAGTAGAGTATTAAAAAAAATCATAAACAAGCATCACTGATAAAAAATTGATAATTAAGTGTAAAGCAAAAACTAGAGTCCTACAACAAATAGCAGGGAGAAGTAAAGTTACCATTAATACAGATCCATATAAAAAGTAATAATAAAAATCATTGTACTTTACAAAGAAATCTATTCTGGTCATCTCAAGAAATTTATTGAGAGGGAAGAGAATGTTATAGTACGCGAAGTACAAACAGACTTAATAATATTTGCTCCAAAACTCATTGTACTAATCGCTGATTAATAATAATAATCGCTGATGAACTTTCACGCTTGTATGTCTAGAACGAACCATTTACTATCAAAGTTGATAAGCAAAAGATATTACAATTCGCTAAAGAATATATTAACAAGAATAAAAGATTTAAGAATTATGTGAGAGAATCCTTGATTGAAATAATTATCACGCTTGTATTTCTAAAGAACCATTTACTATCAAAGGTTGATAAGCAAAAGATATTACAATTCGCTAAAGAATATATTAACAAGAATAAAAGATTTTTGGAAACTATTCTTCTGGTAGATTATTATTCAATAAAAAATAGTAATCCATTGATAATTTCCAATTTCTTTTACGTTACAAATTTTCGTTTTCATGTTTACTTTAAATTATTCCAATATATGATAAAATAATTTCCTAAAAAGATAGATCACACAAAATTAACTCATCAGTACATAATAGCCAAATCTGACAGACCGCGATGTGAAAATTGTAATTCAGACTTATTCATTAAACATATTTTGCTGGAATGTCCAATTGGTGAAAACATCAGAACTCAAGTAAAACTTCCTGTAGATATTGAACAATATTTAAATGAAAGAAAACATGTAAAAGGAATAATAACTTATCTTGAGAAAATCAAAATAATTAAAGATATTTAGTATGTAATTAGTCTTAGGTAGTTTAAAATTGTTAGACAGAAGAAAACCAAGTGATGTATGTAAAATACAATGTAATAAAACACAAAATATAACAATGTATTGCAATGTGGTCGCTAATGGCCAAAAAGCTAATGCGACATTAAATAAATAAATTAGAAAGAAAAAAAAATTCCTAAAAATCCTCTACACAACTTCAAATGTTCAAATCATGAACATGACTCCCATCACATGGCCCATCAAAGTCAATGGATAGTTAGCCTTCTCCTTCTTAGAGATCTGCTACACAATTGATGACCATCGTCGACACAGTCGAATTTGTAGAGAATAGAATAATAGAGTTGGTCAAGGAACGATCCTCTCTCGCGTCGACGAACTAAACACACCACAATAGTCGCCCCAAAATTCATTCCATCGTGAATTAGAATTAAATGATAGGCATTGTTGTTCTCTGATCTCGTTCGGAAATCAAACATCATAACGTCGAGTCATCGCCGTAAGTAATTGACTACCAATTGTGGTATCCAGACATGTTTCAGGATGCGACAGTACCCAAAAAATAATGATCATCGTTGACTCGGACGGACAGGCTATCTCGATGACCTCCTGGGAATTTTCGATATTGCTGCCATTGTTCCTCCAAAGTAATCCGTCTCGTCTAGCCGTAGCGCTTACCTATCCCCGTAACTCAAACTACGACAGCGTAATCCGAAGATCTAACCACGGATCGCGAACTTCCATGAAATAGTATCCCCAAACAATACGAAATTCCGCTTTCTCGCGTCATCATCCTCTGCCCGCTCCCGTCCCCGAAACGACGGCACGGGGTATAAACATATTCGCTTCGCGCGGGCTATCGGCGAGACGTCTACGGTTAACAGCGGATAAAGCACGACGCCTGGCCACTCGTGGCCATATAAACCTCGGTAGTAGGTACACGGCTGGATATCCATAAATCTATTTGATAGTAGAAAGTCCTTCCATTATTCTCTCCGCTCCATGGACTTATCCGCCTCATAGTCGACACGCGGCTCGAGCTTGATACGTAACTCCCGCCGGGCAATAAAGGTACCTGGATCACGCTATCGGTCGTCGATTGAAGGTTGGGACGCTCCTTGCCCTTTTTCATCCCAAGGATGAATCGTATCGCAGCACGTACGACACACACCGCGAGAAGAACTACGACTTTAATCTACCCGAGACAAACTACCCGACTGTTCGTTCGGCCGAATTGTTTTTCCCAGTGTTCCAGCGAGAAGCCGTAGGTCCCGACGATAAACGAGCGATAAATCTCACGGAGTATTACGTTTAACGCTGCCTCCCGCCAAAAACTGAAAACTTGAGCGCCCGGAGAAAGTAACGATCCAGCAATAAGCGGAACCGTCTGTTGCGTGACAACGTGGCTGTTCTTCGGCTCGACATTACACGAACCACGATGAAACGAATGATCGCCCTGTGTGGCTGGTCGCGTCTCCGCGCTGCCAACATAAAACCATGCCATTTATGGGATTGGTACCACCGTAACTCACAACATTGTCCGTCTGCATTATTTACAGCTGGTTTCGTTACGTGGCCAGGACTTGTTCCTCCTTTTCTCGTCCTGCCTTCGTTCCCTCCTGTTCTATCGTTGTTGCTGGATGCGACCTTCCGTCCTATATCGAGCAAGGGGGAAGGACATAAATTTCTAGAGGGGTCGAAACCTGATCGCTCTGTGCGGTTTCTTTCCAACTGTACGATTCAATTTGTAACATTAGGAGTCGGGCCATTTGAAAATATGGATATATTTTCACGAGATTCGCAAGATACATTTTCTCCCGGCTTGAGAACTTAAGGGAGGAGTCTGGTCCAGCTAATATATTTTTCTAATGCATATAATTTCCAGATATAATTAATTTTTGTTATTGAAACTTGTTTTACATGCAAAGGGACGTTCAAAGAAGAAAATTTGACAGTGTAGATTTAATTTGAATGTATACGTATCTAGTGACGCGGTAGCGTCTTGACGCCAAGTTCATGAAAAATTATACAGTTACCCTGTATAACGTGGCGCTACCGCTATCTTTTACAAGAGAGATGATCCATTCTAACCTAACTTGAAACTTCTTTCATTAATATCTCATCAAGCCTGCATTATTCTCTAAATTTAAATGCACTTTTCTTACGTAAATCGCATATAAGCTTTCGAATAAAACCAAAATCAATCAAATCGGTACACGTACAAACAGCGATATCGTAATATCATGTCACGATACATCCAAAAATATTACCGTCTTATACTTTTCCAGTCGATTTTTCGTCAACACTTAGCCAATAGGAGCTAAGGCCGTTCGTCGATTCGTCGACTCTCGGAATCAGTCGGCAGGGCTTGTCGCCCGGAATTGTAATATGGCTGCTGCTCACGCCGCTCGTTCATTTCTAACCTGTATAACCTGTCAGTTTGTATTGGTGACATTTAGACGCCGCAAATTAAATAATTATTTTAAAGGCTACGTGTAGTGATGTTGTATTGGGAAGTATATGGTTATAAGTGATAAAATATCTACCTTGTCGTTGTGGAAAGAAATATATAAATTTGGTGTTTGAGTGTGCAGTTCATAATACATATTTCAGTAAATGTTCATTTTGTGCAAATAAGAATAAGTGTTCTAATACAATAAATTGTGTCTTATAAATAGTGGACCACTTCTTTTATTTTCACTTCATGATAAACATTTAAATTGCTTGCAACAAGACTTTCTGCCATGCGTTCTGTGAACGTATGAACTGTATTCTAATACAATAAATTATGCATTAGAAATAGTTTGCATAATAGTATGCAATGCATCAATAGTATGCATTAGAATAGTTTACATTAAGAGTCGAGGTTCATAAGTATATAAGCTTAATTACCTTCAACATAAACGTTGAATAAGTGAATCGGATAAAATTTCGATGAGCTATGCGTCCCACCGTTTTGACCGAATCCTTTCCTTGCGACTACTATATCTATGTATATATGTACACATTCAAATTATATCTACACTGTTAAGTTTTCTTCTTTGAACGTCCCTTTATATGTAAAAAAAGTTTCAATAACAAAAATTAATTATATCTGGAAATTATATGCATTAGAAAAATACATCAGCTGGACCAGACTCCGCCCTTAAATTGAAACTTTGCACGTGGAACCATTATGTATATTAATATCATTTTATTTCGTTTTTTTTCTTCTATTTTATCAATTTCATTAAACAGCTATATTTAACTACCTATCAAATGGTTGTTACTACATTTAAAAAAGAAACACTTTTAGACAATTGTTGTACAAGTAACATTATACAGAGTTTCTTCCACTTAACTCAAATATAATAGCGTCTTGCAAAATTGGGACCACCATTATCAATACTCAAAATACGGGTAGAGAATTTCTTGTCTGCACTCGTCAATTTCAAACGAGGCAAAATTGTGGACAAAAATCAAAATTTCATTACTAATGTAAATATATTGCTATTTATTCACAAACAAAATTAAAATTAACCATAAGCATTAATAAATTCACAACGAAATTAACAAATTTAACAAAAAGTTAACAAACCCCGATTTTCATGAAACTTTGTATACTTGTTTGTGGAACCTTCTTATGAATTACACGATCTTCAGTACTTGTGACTTTTGCGTTTTGAGGGAAAAACGATTAGAGATTTCAAAAGAATGTTCAAGTAAACATTACACTGTTTTTAGAGACCTATAAACCAATACCAACAAATTAAAAAAAAACAATTTTTTTTTAATTACCACCCCTTGAAATTTTTGAAAATTTTAATTTATTTCTGGATCAGTAAAAGCGTTTTTTTATTCTGAATCCAATGATATGTATGAGTTTATGATTATCATACAGGAAAATGATGTAATATTGTAAAATTATCGCTTTAGTAGTCCATATTTCGAATTCTTTAGGAATTTTTCTCTCATAAATAATAGAAGTTGCTCCTATATGTTATTTATACAAACATGTTATGTTTGTTTAAAGATAAAGATTGTATTATGGATACAAATGATTGATACATTATTATTTATAACAATTTCCACGCTGACACAGATTTTCTACGATAGAAATCTGCCTCACATTGTGATATATACTAATATTGAATTTTGTCCACTTATTCCGCATTTTGCGAGGCCTCGACCTGGCGAAATGTAAGCAGTGGCGAAAATGATTCCTGATCGTGAATCCAAGTAACAAATTTGATCGATTTTACCGACATTATTATAGATAGCAAAAAGATGCGGATCCGTAGCGACGATCCATTCCGATAGAAACAACAAGACTTGTTGTCTCGTGTTCCGCGGTGACCGCTTAATTTACGCGACGCCGGTACGGTGTGCGTGGGCATCGGGATCCAATAACGACATCAAAGCCTCGACACGTTGGTGCGAGCTCGTTAAAAATCGTTCTCGAATCTAGTACGCGCCGTTAGCCGCGATACATCTTTTTCGAGACCACGAATTGGAATCGAGTCGTTTATGGCCCAAGTCTTTCACGGTTTATAATGGTCGCATAGACCTGGCTCTAAATTGCGCTGATCACCAGCGGTCTCTTAACGATCGTTGCGCCAGCGGTGTCATTCCACATTATTCGACGTCTAACAAACACGTCGTGCGACCGCTAGGCAGCCGTGCTGGAAATTCGATATTTCCTGCACGACGGTGTGTGCCTCTCTCTGCGGGTACACCCGACTTTTCTCTTTCAGCCGATCACCCAGACAAGGGGTTGGTAAACTTTTTTCAATAAGGTCTGTGAATAATGAACATTCTAGGCCTTGCGACTAATGATTTCAAACCGACGATTGGTCTCATTTTGGTAGCGTATTCTACTCCTTCAAAGTATGAAAAATGGTATACAAATGTAAGTTTGCAAACTTTACCTTCTCAAGATATAAACACAGCTTTTTCAGATGGAATAGTTATAACAGGACGTAAATACGTAAAACTTACTTAAAGAAATTGATGTAAGTGATTTTTTTATACAATACACGCTTTATACTGATGTTTCAGAGATTGCCAAAGACAGAGATTGATATGGTGCACTTTATCAAATTCATATAAAGATTTATATAAAAAAAAACATTATAACCATTTGGATCGCATGTTGTAAAGACTTACACTACACAACACAACCAAATCGATGTTTAATGGAGGCAGTACTAAAGGGCACTAATCATAAAATATACGATATTTCGCTTATCATTGTTTTAATAGCAAAAACGTGTAGGTTTCTGTTAGGTATGTAAATATTGAAAATTGAAATGATTGAAAATTAAATTTTGAAACTCTAATATGCAATGAAAATTTTTGAAAACGATTAAAAGCCTTGTGATTTTTAACATGTACAACCATGATACTTATGCGTTATTACACAAATAAAATTACTTACAAACTCGTAATATGACTCGCATTTTTTAGATATCAAACCTTTCGTTTGAAAGCGTTCGAATACTATCATGGTATATTGCATTATTTGGACCGTTTATTTTGAAAGTGGTGTAAGTCCATTTTTGAAAAAAATGAGATATCACGTAATTCATGCTTAATTTAATGTAAATTTTTTATGTGTGACTAGTTCGTGTTTAATTTCTTAAAAAATTCCCGTTTTGTACAATTTAAAATTGGTCGTTAAATGAAATTGCATAATCATCGACTACGAAAGTGGTGTAAGTCCAATTGACAGAGGTAGGTGGCTTAGCAAATGGTTGACGATCAGTAGCCTGTTATTTAAATTTTTATTGTATTACGTGTTATATTACAGATAAGAAAAAACACTAATGGAGAACAGGTAAATTGCTTGCAAATATGTTGGATGAGGTTTCTTAAAAGTGCACCATACACTATTTTACATAAAACATCGATGAAGAAAGAAAGAATTTAAAACTATAAATGTATGTATTCTCTACACTATTACTTATGACAAATATAAAGACGTCAAGCAGTTACTACCTTATACACCTCCTGTGCATCATGCATATTTCGAAACACTGCCACATGCAGAGCATAAGTAAACACTATCAATATCCTGTGATTTTAACAATGTAATTAGCGTCTAAAATTAAAAATAATACTTTTATTTTATGTCGTGTCATTCTTTGTAAATAAAATTGGATTAATATGAAGTATATTTTAAGTGATATTTGATTTTTCAAAATTGAAATGAAACGATTTTTACAATTATCTAATTTTGAAAGTGGTGTAAATCCATTTGCAGCCCGTAAATATACATTAGTTAAGTAAAATACGACTAAAACAAATTTATATACCCAAATTACAAATTGATAAAACAGTAAAAACATTGACAGACTTCATATAATTTGCCTAAATTTCTTAATTAACAGATATGTTAACCTTTAATTTTCTCGAAACAAGAGAAAATGGACTTAGACCACTTCCAAAATAAACGGTTCATTAGTTAAAATGCATCAGACTTGAAGTTCCTCACCTCAGAAAGAACAACCTTTAGAGCAGTTGCCAATAGTAAAAAGAACATTGCGATTTTATAGTATGTAAGTCGAATGAGATAAGAATATGAAATTGTGAACTCGAACAAACATATTTGAAAGAGAATAATTCCCGTTATTTATCGGTATCTTCTCTTATCTATCAAAAGCGGAGATATCGAGGTGTCGCGCGTGGAAACGATATCGATGGATGTAATCGGGAACGAAGAGCGGGGACGCAACGGGACGAAAACGAGAGGAATAATGGTGGCCATAAATCTCGGTCGCGGTGACGTATCGCGACGATCGACTACTAGATTCATGTCGCGCTTACGCGCGAAGAGTAATTTTCGCTAAACTGCAAGACTGATGTACTCCCCGGCGGTCAGACCTACGCAGCACGATGTAATCGGTCATATCGGTGATACTACAAGACGCAGATGCAGCTGCGAGGCCCCTAGGTTGCAGCTGCGAAGACACTCGGGCGTCTATCGCGTGCTCTCGTTTTTCTTGGGACGGGTCTTCGAATGCCCGGGGCGTCTCTACGCCGCAGCCGATGGAGACTTAATGCGAATTATCAACGGTGACAGGGCTACAAGCCGTGTAACACGGATAGACCGGCTCATCGGGTAGCGTTGGATAAATAACGCGAATTGCAGAAATAAATAGAGCCGTCGAACGAGTATTCGACGCGCGACCGAGAAGTCCCCTGCGAGAGACAGTGGAGAGAGAAAGAAAAGGATAAGAGGGTGGTGGACGGAAGAAAGCCAAAGGTGGTGGAGGAAGGACGTACAAAGAGTACAGAGAGCGCACGAGAGCTCTCGTACGCGTGGGCGAAGGATCGAATGTCATACAAATCGCAGGTAACCTAAGCCAAAACCAGCTCGGTCTACGCGCGCCAGACCGCCGGCTCATCAATAACCAGCCTCTGCGTTGGTATCGAAGATCGAACGTTCTTAAACAATCGACCGCGGCACAGACTGTCGGCAAAAAGTCTGCGACGAGCCTTTTTCAGAAGAAAGAATTTTCGACGTGGTATTATATCCGTGCATTTCAGACACTACGCGACCATTTGATCCTATACTATCGTCCGTAAGTTTTATCGCACCTACGGAATATGTAAACAGTGTAAAGTGTTGGGTAGAGGTAGCGAAACAAACACAATTTCTGTTATGAATTAGAACAGGCACGGCCAACTCAAGTAGTTTCACGGGCCACTTCGATGACACGTAACGATACAGCGGGCCGCACTTTCGGTAAACATATAAGTTGAAAAATAACATTAACATTATGTTAAAAAATATAATACATATACAAAATACCCCTCGACGTCATTGTTCCATTCTCCTCTATTACTAAGAGCAAAAATGTGTGGATTGTTTCTTTATGCATTTATTACATAACTGTATTCAAATTACAAATGAACGTTACTGATGGTTGTCTATTGAAACCGATTCATTTAGTAACATTTGCCGTTCGTAGATATCTAGAGACGCGGTAGCGTCTCGGCGCCAAGTACATGAAAAATTAACCGTTACCGCGTATATATGGCGTTGGAGCTACCACGTATCTTTTACAGGAGAGACAGTCCATTCCAACCTAACTTGAAACTTCTTTCATGAATATCTCAACACGCCTGCAATATTTTCTAAATTTAAAAACATTTTTCTAATGTAAACCGCATATAAGCTTTCGAATAAAACCAAAATCAATAAAACCGGTCCACGTACAACTGAGATATCATAATATCATGTTATGAATCTGTCAGAAACGATATTTTTCGTATGATTTTCCCGTCGTCAAACCTTAGCCAATAGGAACTAAGCAAAGGCCGAGTGTTGTTCGCCAACTCTCGAAATCATTCGGTTCGACATGGCTCGTCGGCCATTGAGCGTCGAGAGTCGAAACAGATGTCATCATTCATAACCTACCAAGTGTCAAAACTTTTTACACTATTGTATTATTATTTATATTTATACCAGCAAAATGTTTTCAATTTAGACTTTTTATGTAGGGTTTAATAAGAAATTGCAGCCAGTGTTGTAAAGTGTTGATCGATCTTGACTACAAGGTAAGTTGTCAAAATCTGAATTGTCAGGTACCTTCATTCATACAGAATAGATCCATACCACTAGTGTTTTTAATTTAAACTTTTTATGTAGAGCTTATAGAAATGGAGTCATTTTCTCATTGCATCATTAACATTAAAATTTCTTGCAACAAGGAAAAAAATTGCAGGTATATATAATTATTTATAAATTGAACGAATAAGTGTTTATAATTAATAAATTATATGAATATATATATATATATATATATATATATATATATATATTTATATTTTACTCTATTCAATTAAAGAAACAAATAATAATTTAGACTTCTTATGTAGAGTTTACAGAAATATCAATTTTATTTTTATAAATTTAAAATAGATTCTATATAATAAATGATTTGTAAAAAGAAGTGAGATCCGATAAAAAAACCTCAAAAAAGTAAAAAAATTACGCCAAGTACATGAAAAAATGGAGGACTCAAGGAGTTATCATTGAAAAATAGAAGATCCCCATAAAAAATTACAAGAAAGTAGAAAAAGATGTGAAATCGAAATGAGCTGCCAGATGATTCGCCTAGACTTCCGCGGCCTGGAAGTCAAATGCTTGGCGTGACCAGGCAAGGTCAAGGTGTCGATGAATAAGAATTATTTTAAAACACAAAATAATGAAAGTTTACTCATATTGTCAGAGTTTGAAACTGACAAATTATCCGAAAGCTTGCGAGAGTAAAGGTATTGGTGTCGATGAATGACCTTAGAAAGATTTTAAAACGCAATACAATGAAAGTGTACTCATAATATTGTCAGAGTTTTAAATTGACAAATTACCTAAAAGTCTGTGAGAGAGAAAGTATGGATATTGATGATCTAAGAATGCCTTGCCTTGCCACACCAAGCATTTGACTTCCAGGCCGCGGAAATCTAGGCGAATCATCTGGCAGCTCATTTCGATTTCACATATTTTTCTACTTTCTTATAGTTTTTTATGGAGATCTTCTATTTTTCAATGATAACTCCTTGAGTCTTCCATTTTTTCATGTACTTGGCGTAATTTTTTTACTTTTTTCAATTTTTACGCAAATACTTATTTTTTTATTGGAGTTTCACTTCCTATATTGTACCTAGCTGGACTTAGTAGCTCAGAATCTAAGCACAAACTAAGTAGCCTTATAGAAATTTCGTACTTATATGTCGTTTCGTACAGCAAAAAATGTAAATACACCGTAAAGGTAAACATTTCCGAGCAGATACTTGTAAATTTATGATTAGTATCAATTAAATATAATTGTAGATGAGAAAAAAGTTACAAAAAATAGTAAAGTTAATAATATTTTTTTAAAAATCCTCAAAATATTGGTGGCTTTATGGAAATTTCGGGCACTGTAGGTTATTAACATTTACTGAAAGAACACTGTGTTTGTATTCTAAATGTGTATTCGTGTAGTGCAACTACTATTTCAGGAGTTCCTTCGGAATCCGATGATGAAGAAATCACTGTACAAAATAAACATGAATCCCAAAATCTTGGTGACAATTAATGTAAGAAAAATAATGGTCACAAACATACAATTATAATATACTTGTGTAATATTTTTAAACTCCAACGTTATCTACACGTATTAATTTTTGTAAAACTTAATTAAATAGTGTTGCGAGCACCTTTTCAATTACATTTCTATTGTACACATTTCTATTCTAAAGTTAATTGTTATTTATTAAAGTTCTTGTTATCTCGTTATGCCGAAACTCAACAATAAGTATTTTATTCTCCACTTCAAGGGTAGTTTGTACCCCTTGGACATGAATATCAGCCGATATAAAAATATACGTGTTTAATATATTTCCATGCTCTACCTGTGTATCAAGTTTCATTAAAATCGGCATGTCACAGTTGGGCGATGATCTTTGTAACAAGAAAACTGTTTACTACTTCGAAATGTTACTTTGTTTACTGTACATACTGCAGTAGACAAATTAGTGCGTATCTAGACAGATTAACAGTTGATATGTTTATTACAATTACAGTTTTTCATAATATAACAAACCCAAATCAACCCTCGACAGAAGCATTCATACTCATTCACATCTGTTTTTCATGCACAATTTGCACTTGCATATTTCTTTCTTTTTGATTTTCTCTTTTCTCAAAATCGCCGATACTGTGACTTTTGCCTATCTAGAATTTACGACTTCGGGTTTTCTCTTTTATTCTATCCAATCTTCAAACATACACTCTGTTTTGTCCTTGCGCATACGTTTCACATGCCTTTATATTAGGGGGACCAGAAAGTAATTTCGTTTTTACAGATGTCAATACTTGCTTATCATTTATCAGGTCATTGTGTACCAATTGATTTTTATCGATCTGAGTTTGAAAATTTGCACACTGGATAGCAAAAGATTGCTGGTAAAGAGTGCTAACATAATTGATTAAAAATAAAAACTTGTTATGAATTTATTTGTTAGAATTTAATGTAAAAGAAACGACATTACTTTCTAGTCCCCTTAACTACTTTGTCTTTAAATATAATACTATCCACGGATTTTCTCAATTCAACTTACACTTAATTGGTTACTTGTAACCACGATCTACACTTCAGCGCAAAATAAGGTATTTTATAGCTTGCGATCGTAGAGTGTCGAAATGTTGAACATCATGTGTTTAACCGAAACCAAGTTGATAATGCTGAGAACTTTGAAAGGGCGTAACTATTGGATAATCGTGAAGCTTACATTAGAACCTTTCTGGAGTCGTAGAGCAATCTGTCGATCGATAGCAGCTCGAACGCTTCGAATACAGCAGCAGGTCTCGATTCTCATGGTAGATGCGAGATATCATCTAAGAGAACGTACCACACAAAGTGCTACAAATTTCATGCGAATCACGGAAACCGTTTGAATCTGATATAGGAGAAGGAAGCCTGGGTTTCGTCGTTTCCATTGAACGGCCCTCCGTGGCAGCTCTGTGTATCCATCGTGATTCGTTCGATCTCGACGAACAATTACAAGAGGCAGTAGTCGTTAGCCTATGCCCCCCGTTAGTGTGGGTTCCGTCACACCTGACTGGCCGCGCACACGCGCTCTGCCTTCATAGTCAACAGCGATTCGAATAATCACCGTGGAGAAATATCCTCTTTGTCATGGCGATTCGTGACGTTTCGTAACATCATCGATTCAATGGTCGAGAAAGACATGGAATTCCGGACCTGATTACACTAACTCGATGACACGGTAACCGAGGTTCCCTCGCTGTGTCACTATGTTCTGTCTAGAAATCACTCTCGATCGAACGAAATAGGTCAAACTCGCTTTCACTATCAAGTCGTGCAGCGTAATTCAAAATACTCTTGCATACTGGACTCTAACGAACCAACGGGAAATTTTAATTTTCTCTTAAAAGCGGCTATCACCTTAGGGTCGATTGAGGATGTAAATAGTTGTACCAAAATATGTAATACTGATTCCAGGACTACACTCGACACGGAAAAATATATACAGTAGAACTATATAAATTGTATAAGTACTTTGATCGAAACTGAACCATCACCTAAATACATTTACGTTTATTTTTAACATAAAAGGTCTACTTTATTCTTGTCTATTGAAGAATAAAAACGCCTGCACCTTAGAATATGTCGAATTTGAATGGCCAGCGTAATCTTAGTTATACAGAACTTTGCTAAGTTAGTTATGTAATATAATTAAAGTGAAACTATCTTAATCTAAAGATGTTCAGAACTCAATAATCCGTTACAGTTTTCCACGTTCATATTCGATAAGCGTTCCCAAAACAAAAGTCGCGGTAGGCCTTGATTGTCGTATTTTCATTGGCTACCACACTTGGGCCCAAAATCACTTGATTTTTGACATATTCCCTTGTTAATTTTCATAACGTCGACGTATATATATATTAAAAATAAAAATTTATCAACAAATTGATTGAATTTAAATGTAAAAGAAACGACATTACTTTCCAGTCTACCTAATATTATTTATATGTTTAGTATGGATGTAAGCTATTCATCATACCGTTTTAACATTATTATAATCACTCGAACGCTACCTCAATCACTTTTGCTAATGCAATTAAAGAGTTGAATGTTTTCTTATTTGAAGATTGTCTAGCAGAAAGATATTTCGTGTATGCCTTCACAATTAGCAAGACCATAAATTAACCGCTAACCTGACATTCTCTGTCTTTGCGTGACCTGACATTTTCGCTTCAAACAGAAACTATCATAGGACTGTATAATAGAAATGTTAGACGCGTACTATTTTTATTCAGAAACTAGAGTGAATCGATTCATGGAATGTTATGAAAGTGTTTATTAACAGCCGTTGAGGTCATACACGAAGTAAAAAGCACTCATGGTGAACAGCTGAGTGGAATTATTTAGTTACACTAGGTCAGTCTGTAGCAAGAATTATTGAAATACAAATGTACTTGTAACTTAGAAGCAAGGTCAAACAAGATTAATGTTTATAGGAATTTCTTTGATTACTTCTACAAGACAGTCTCGCCGTTCTGTATACTCATACCTAGGCACGTGCTTCAACAAACCTCATATGAGATGTAATATTGTCACAATTGTTCAATTGCGTTCGATATTTCAAAGTCAAATAATTCAAAATGTTCAGTGTCAAACAGCAATTATTTGCAATAATATGGAATTCGTGACATTAACGTTTGGTACAGTGTCTTATGGGATTTCAATAAATTGTAGGTATTGTAAAAATTATGAAAAGTAAAAATTTCGTGTTCTGTAAAATGGAACATTTTCTTTTCTTCTGAAATTTTGCATTCCTGGTAAAGCACATAATTGACCGTGACATCGAAGAAAAGACATTGACTGTTACTTGACATGGTTTTTGTCGTTTAAATAAATTGAAATAAACAACTTCAATTAACGTTTTAAGTATAAATATTATATTTATGTTGTAATTGTAATTTATAATTGTATTTATTTTAATGCTCCCTCAAGGGGTTCGCATGGTTCCATCTTTCCCATTTATAGATTTTTTACAAATTTTTCTTCTTATAACTAACCTTAAGATTATCTTTATCCTACCTTATTCTATCCTAAAAACAAAAATACAAAAGCAACCTGAGCAGAAAAACACAAAGAAACCGCAAAAAACGCAAGCCACGCAAGAGAGTATTTATGTTGTATTATATTATTATTATATTATATAATTGTATTATATTCTGTATAACTGTATTATATTATTATATTATATAATTGTATTATATTCTATACAGTGTGAGTCTTCTAACATGATGACCTCAAGTAACTCGTAAGGTATTCGCTGTACAACAAAATCTTTCAAACAGACACTGCTGTAATCTGTTTTTTATTTCCTTACCTTTTTATTGATATATTAGGATCACCTTCAGTTTTTTAAATGGAATGTCTAATGTTTTTTTCGAATTCGGATACATCATCAAATCTTCTATTTAAACATTTTATTTAAAAAAACAGAGTTGACTTTCATATCTCCTCTATACTTCCACCGATAAAATGAAACGAAACAACTCGAAATGAAACAACTCTTGTTCAACACTTTTTTTCTATCGCTAAAAGTAATCGAAATATTCAGGTGGCCTGTTTTAAATGCCTCACTTTGTATATTGGAATCACAAATGCGGTAATACTTCTACGAGTAAAAAATTCCTCATTTCTTTTGTTTTTATTCTTCTTAATTCATTTTATTCCTTATTATACTACAGGAAATAGTGACACGAGGAGTACGATTATTATGGAAAAATGGGTCGAATCAAAATATTATCCTTATTAATGATTTCAAAGCAACACATTTAGAATAGGAAATAGAATCTTCAGCACACTTGACCTAACATTTCGTAATCCAAGACAATTCCAGAATTAGGCGGTAGTCATTTTCCAACTATAACAAAAAATAATACAAATCACTAAAAAAATCAATTTCAACTCGTGCTTCGATGAAAATATGGCTGACAAAAATATATCATGTCGAAATAAGCGTAGTCGATTAAACATATCAAAATATTTAAGGAAAAGTGACTATGTCAATATTTTTTGTATCTTATGTACATTGATCGAACGCCCGTTTCTAAGTTGTCGAATTTCTTGCAAAAACTACGAGAAAACAACGAGGAAGAAAAACGCCGTAAGCGAAAGTACAGAGCGTTCAAAGGTCGACCAGAGGAAGCAGACATTGCAGGGTGGATCGCATAGGCCTAGGGCTCCGGAGATTCCGATGCCTCTCGCGGAGGTAAACGAGAGAAGAGGAACGAATAAACTGTGAACTGTTACCGCGTGCAGTGTAGTTCCCAGGCAATTCTATGAATACGAAATACGAAGTCGGTCGGTCGGCCGAACCGGCGCACCGTACATACACTGCCGTTTCGTTCAATCATCTTAGACTTAGACACGCCCGCCATGTTGGCTTTGCATAAGCTCGGCCGCGAGCTTTGTCTATCTCACTCGGGATGACGACGCTCGTCTCGAGTACCAATGACGTATGAAGATGCACGTGCATGGCTGTGCAAACACGCAAAGATTGCTTTTCCTACGGGAAAATCATGGGTTACGTCGCTACTTTCTCGATAATTATTTAACAGGTAAACATTATTAAGAAGAGCATTACTGTAGTTCATAATTTAAATGGCTGATCGAGTATTGTAGCCACCAAGTGACTGCAAGAAATAATACTGTGAAACGATTGATAGAGTTAATGAAAATCTCCTTATTCGGTGAACAAATATAAATCGAATCTAATATGGAAATAGTATCAACGAAAGTATTTATATTTCCGACAATACATTTTTAGAATATACGTATGGCTAACAGTAACTAATTATACGAAACGGAACTAAACGATGTAATTAATAAATTAACCTAACCGTTTATTGTAACTGATGACTTTAATAACCATAATATCTACTATGATTATAGGAAAAGTTGTATATTATTTAAAATATTATCCTCCTACACGATTTCAGAGCAACACATGTGATTTATAAATAGGATTTTCAGTGCAACTGACCTAACCTTTTGTAATGTAAATATTTCCTTTAATTATGAATACAAAACAATCCCCGAATAGTACTGCTAGATTTCAGTAAACTCGAAATTTTGTGTAATAATCAACAGAAAATTGCTTAAGGAGGTATCCTGAATTAGGAGGTCTAAAAGAAGCGGTTATTCGTGAATTTTTTTAGGATGGAAAAAAATAATTAATTCTATCGAACTTTTTATCCTATTTTCATACATATTTGAGTAGTTTGTACAAATTTTTTCAACAAGAAATATTCAAATTGAGTTGACTGTGACGCACATTTGTAGAGCACCTCTCAATTAAAACTTAAAACCTCCTATCGGCTGGAAAAATACAGGTCGCAATTTTGGTTTGACACAAAAAAACCAACAGAAATTTTCATTTTCATACATTTCTTTTCTATGTGAACTGAAAAAATTCATACAAAAAAAATTTTAAACAACTTTTTTATCAATTCAAGGTGATTTTTTTCACCCAAAGAACTCGTTCTTTTTTTCAAACTTGCAGTAATTTCACATTTCAGCATTTTTGCGGGTTTTTCTTAGTTCACATAGAAGAAAAATATATGAAAATGAAAATTTCTTTTGGTTTTTTGTGTCAAACAAAAATTACGACTTAATATATACGATTTAAAAATCTTTAAAAGAACAGCATTATTTTTACGATCCTTTTGCGTGACTGTCTGTTATTTCCGTAACTATTCATTGTATCCGAAAACGCTCAGTCATAAAGGATTGAAGGAAAGAGCCCGCTTCTCTAGGTTTTTCCAATGCAAAGTCAGGTACCCACTGGTATCACATTTTTTGACCGATAATTTCCTACCTGTAATTTGAATACGTCAATGCTTCAGAATACAGGGTGTCCCATTTAAGTTAAAATTGTACAAAATCTCAAAAACATGTTCCATGTCATAAAAAATGTTGTATACAAGAGTTGCACATCTTGCGAACTTATTTCAAAGTATCTCTATTCTGTCCTTGTAGAATTATACATGCTAATTATATCTGCTATTGTATTTCTGCTTAAATGAACTATGGTGAATAAAAACTAGTTGTCGACGATTAAAAGGAACGTTCTTAATTTTCCAAATCATTTTCACGATAAATGATAGTGCACCGATCAACCTGTACGATAATACTGGTCACTTGGTACTAAATTCGTTACAGTCTATTCATGAGCAATCATTACCTCTCAAATTGGACATTTCCAAGCAAATCAACAAACACTATTTATAATTATGCAGCGAAACGAAGTATCACAATCTCTGAATATTTTCATGACACATAAATTTCATATAATTCTGTAAATTAACCATTTTTATAATACATGTCTATGAAAACAATACGTTGTCTATAGAGAGTAAGAATTTCAAATTCGTACTGTGTATAAACAAAAAAGATACAAAGCTTCAAAGTTAAACACACCTTATTGTTAGTGTTCGAATATTGTTGCGATTCATCGTACAATGCGTTCAGGTAGCATATTTTCTAATTCAGCCCTGGCCAACACGCGGCCTGCCATGTGAACTGTGCGGCCCGCCGGATGATTTAGAATTTCTATTGAAACTTTTGTTTCTCGTTGTATATGTGCAAAAAATATTGAATAAATAAAAATTTGCATGTGTGATTGCTATAACGCGCAAGTGCGATTACGACCTCCAGTTCTATATCTGAAAAAAACATCAAGAAAGTAAAAAAATTACGCCAAGTACATGAAAAAGTGGAGAACTCAAGGAGTTATCATTGAAAAATAGAAGATCCCCTTAAAAATCTACAAGAAAGTAGAAAAATATGTGAAATCGAAGTGAGCTGCCAGATGATTCGCCTAGATTTCCGCGGCCTGGAAGTCAAATGCTTGGCGTGACCAGGCAAGGCATTCTTAGATCATCAATACCCATACTTTCTCTCTCACAGACTTTTAGGTAATTTGTCAATTTAAAACTCTGACAATATTATGAGTACACTTTCATTGTATTGCGTTTTAAAATCTTTCTAAGGTCATTCATCGAGACCAATACCTTTACTCTACCCGTGTGAAGCTGGCCCTACCTATATGAAAAACTCGAAATTTTCTTTTTGCATACGTTTGCTCATCGTTTGCTCACGTTTGCTCAAGTGAAATTTTCGTTTGTCCCTCTTTAGTTCAAAAGATATAGGCGATTCAAATTAGGTGGAGCCAGCTTCACACTAGCCCCACCTTTTTGAAAAACTCAAATTTTTCTTTTTGCTCAAGTGGAATTTTCGTTTGCCCCTCTTTAGTTCAAAAGATACAGGCGATTGTTTATACGCCCAAGAGGAAACTATGTCAATTATTAACAAAATTCAAACTTTTCTTTTTGTATACGTTTGCTCATCGTTTGCTCAGGAATGATCAATTGGAATATTCGTTTGCCCCTTTTTAGTTCAAAAGCTACACGCGATTGAAAATTTTGCAAAGTGTGAAGCTGGCCCCACCTAATTTTAATCGCGTATATCTTTTGAACTAAAGAGGGGCAAACGAAAATTTCACTTGTGCAAAATGCATATACGCGGTGACGGATAATTTTTCATGTAGTTGACGCCGAGACGCTACCGCGTCTCTAGATCTGTAAATTTATTGAAATCGTAATATTTTATATTTTAATTTCTTACTAGTAAAATGCCACGAGGAAAATTGTTAACCAGTGAAGAAAAGGCATCCATTGATGCTTATAGGGATATGGGATGTTCTAATCGCATAATTGCAAAGAAAATTAACCGATCACGTACTGTTGTAAATAATTATGTAAATTTAGGAAAAAATTGTGGCAAAAACCATCCCAAAAAGGGAAATCAAAAGTTGACCAAGAGACAGCATTCATTATTAATAAGATCTGCATCAAAAGAATTGAGAAGTGCAGCACAACTTTGCGTTGAATTAAATTTACCACTAACTGCAAGACGCGTACAACAAATTTAAAAAAATTCCAAACGATTCCACTGGACAAAAATGGTACAGAAACCAGCACTCAAAGCCGAACACTTAACGGGTTCGTCTTGATTTTGCAAAAACACACATGTCCTGGTCCACACAATGGGAATTTGTTATTTTTTCTGATGAAAAGAAATTCAATTTAGACGGGCCAGAAGGTTTTAAATATTACTGGCATGATTTAAGGAAAGAAAAATACATAACAATGAGTCGTAACTTTGGTGGTGGTACATTAATGATCTGGGCTGCATTTAAAGATACCAATCTGTCGCATTACTCCTAAAATGAATTCTGAAAAATATACAGAATTATTAGACACAATTTTAGTACCATTTATTGAAGATATATTGGACACAATAACTTCATTTATCAACACGATAACGCTGCCATCCATAGATCAAATTACACGAAGCAGTGGTTAGCTCAAAAAAATATCAGGATTTTGACATGGCCAGCTTGTTCCCCAAATTTAAACCCAATAGGAAATCTTTGGGGGATACTCGCGAGGAAAGTTGATGACAATTGTAACCAATACAGTACTGTTAATGAATTATGGAAAGCGGTGAACGAAGCATGAGCATCTATTCAAGAAGGCACACTTCAGAGTTTCATTTCGTCAATGCCCCATCATATTTTCGAATTTATTCGAAGAAATGGCAGTTCTACTAATTATTAATGAAGAAATAAAAAAGATCTTACTGTTAATTTTGAACATGCTTATTTAAAAAATATATGGCTTTATAGAAATTTCACAGTTTATTTTATATAAAATTATATATTAACGTTTATTTCTTCAAATAAATATTATTTCTATTATCTCAATCTATATATATATGTGTGTTTTTAATAAGCCTAAAATGAAATCATACTCAAATTTATCATAAGTACAGAATAATTATAAGATATTACCAAAAAACGTGGTGGCTTTATGGAAATTTCGGGCACTGTATAAATGTACAAAAGAATGACGTACGTGGCAATAACAAAAGCGCATCCCACTTTATGAAACACATTCAATCACCAAGCATTTGCCATAGACCAAGAACTGGTAGAGTCGAAATGATTCAGAGGGCGGGTAACGAACGTGCTAATAGGAAGGTTGCATAGCACAGTTGGTTTCAGCGGTACATATTGCGAAATACGGAAAAAGGGCTACTGGGCTCGAAAGCAAGTTAAGATTACCGATGACTTGGTGGCCCCTGTTAGGTGAGATTACAGGCCGGGACAGCACCTCATCTGGCTAGGGTCATAAGTCCCGTACCTGCCCGGAAACGCATTTTCCTACCGTGTATCGCAGCTCTGTCTCCTTTTGCGTTATGCACGAGCCCGTGGGTATCGTTTGCACATTAGCCACGATATTACGATCTTAGCTTACGAACTAGTTATCGTACTAGGGCCAGACATCTACGAAATCACACAACGTAATAACCACCGTACCGTTACCAGCCAGAATAAATGAAGCAACAGGCAAAGGGGATTACGAACGTCTGCCGGGAAGAATAGCTGGATTCGTCGTCTCGTTAATACCTGTGATGCTGTTCCTTTGTTGCCGTCGGATAACAGTCACAACTATTACGCATCTAGATTTGGATAACGAGTTACCTAACACTGGGGGACTTTCCATCTGTTCCCTTGAAAATTTTTATGATATTTGGAGGGACGAGCCTAGGTTCGAATGGCGACATTGTGCAAAATATTTGATCCAACGGGAACTGTTGTAGAAACAATTAAGATTTTATACATATAAGGGGTGATTAAATGTATGGAATAATAAATCAGAATTTGTTTTTTTGCGAACAAAAATTTGGAGTTTTATTATAGTTAATTACGTTATTTACATTATTTACATTATTTACATTTTACCTGTGAACAAAAAAACAACAATTAAAGTTTATATAATATCGTTTCTTTTGTTCACCGACTTTCTCGACTTGAACAATCTATATTATTTAATCTGTTTATCTATTCGCACGTGTCGATTACATAACCTTTCTTTTACCTGTTAATTACTTTTAATTATGCCCTCTAATGAGAGGAATTCGAAGGCCACGCGGAGCGCGGCAAATTTAAAATAAAGAGAATATATTTTCTTTACATACATAAAATTCTGCAACCATTTTTCAAGGAATAGTAAAATGAAAGGTACTAAACACAAATGTGTATCCGTGTATCCAGGTTCCATTCTTCAACTTTATTTCGAATAATTACATTTCATTGACTTGAAAGGTTTCACTTAAAAAAATGGCGGTGACCTTGACACAATTGCAGCATCTGGCCTCTTAAATTTTCTACTTTTCTCCTATAAGATTTGTTTGTATCGACAATAGTTTAGGCACTATCGCTCTGTAACTGTTTAGCTGTTCCACGCGGTACATATACCTTTGTAGTAAATTATCGATGGTCCTAGTCCTCTACAAGTTATGTATAAACACAAGAATTAAATTTCATACTAAACATTTGTATAGTAAATCTTACCTTAAGAGACAAACTTATTATAAAATATTATTTGAATATATTATTATTTAGAGTTCAATAGATTATTGAAGATTTTGAATAATAAATTTTATTTAGTTGGTAAATTTACTGTCAAATATTATTCGAATAAATCATCATGTATGATTTAATAATATATTGACTTATTTAAACAGTATTCATACAATTTCAGTAGGAATATGTAAAAATTGTTTCCTTTCTAAATTTTCAATAATTCACGAGTATTCAACCATATTCGAAGAGTAATTTTGAATAATGATATAAAAATCCTCAAATTATTCGAATAGTTACAGACCTTATTCAAAAATGTAATGTTTCAGCAGTTGTTGATTTTAAACGATTTCATAAAAGATATTCATTTTTGAAAGATATCATTGCACATTATCCGCGTATGTATAAAGGCACACTTCTATCGCTCTATGCATTTGACATACAGAACTCGAGTAGGAGCAGCTCAAGCATACTTAAGGAGAGCCGAGCAATCCTCGAGCGCGTTCCTTGAGGCTGAGACTGTGCTTACTTAATAGTCGCCATTATTCTAACGCCGATGGATGAACGGCTAACCCTGTTAGGCTGGAAGGCGTTATCAAGCCATCGGGCATTTCTCTCTATTCGTGGAAACAATATTGGTATTACACGAACGCAAGGTGATGTTCATTCCTAGTGCTGCGTTAACTGTGATCTATGACGTGAACCCTCGCGATAGAGTATTGAGCCATCAAGACATGTACACGCGCGATAATGCCATTGGGGTAATAAATAGATAACATCATGGACAGTTAGACGGTCATTTACGTGCATGTTGCATATTATTGGTAATATGAGTTTTGTACAGTGGTTTCAAAAAGTTTCCGTGCAACGCATTTATGATTATTTTATACTGCATCATTCGGACAATAATACGAATAACAGAACATTCGTATATTTTTAATTACTTGTATGTGATAATAATTAACAGGAAGGATGATGATCTTCTTATTAGTTTCCTATTAAAATGAAATTTATTTTGTCAATGTCAGGAACAAATACATTTCCGTACTTTGTTGAAAATTTCAAAGTATTGTAAACAAACAAAGTTAGTACACATTTAGAGTGGATTTCATATGATAGCTCTACGCTATCAAATATAAAAGATAGACTTTGTAAATATAAAGTACTATGAAAATATCGGCCGCAATTTCTGAATTAATTGTTAAGTCAAGAAAAAAGAGTCTTGAAACGAATAAAAAAAATTGTAAAGTAAATAAACAACGATGGATTTTTCTCGCAAACTTCGCAAAAATTGCCGCAGAGTATAAACTTTTCTGCACAAATTAAAAAAAAAGCGAAGTCTCTACGATTTTTTTTGGCAGAAAATATTTGGTTGTGAATGCGTATGCGTGCGATTGTGCGTCTATTTAAAGCATTTAGACATCTAAGTATATTAATAAATTGTAGAATATATACAATTTTTTAAGAATTTGTTCTGTAATCGTTAGACATTTGAAAGATGAGAGTTCAGTGTTGTATACTTAAACACATGCACTGAAACTGTTCTTGTTTAAGTTTCATAGAATATCACTTAGAGATTGACTTTTATAAATGGACAGAAAACTCTAGTACACCCACACATTTTCTTATCATGTTCTCAATCTGTTATTTCTGTGAAAATTTATTACCTAAACTGGTGCAAAGATATTTTACGCCGTTGAACAATTCAATCTTTTAGGTATGTGATTCTATTTTTCTTGTTTTAGCTATATATATTTCTGGCTTGTATTTTTCTGGTGAGCATTATGACCTCTGTCTTGGAAGTACATAAAGCTAGCTGTCATTTTGCCAAGATTGAGCTTCACGATCGTTTCCAGGTACATAAATAATGGGTGTCGCAAAATTAAATCAATATAAATCAGTAAATCAATACCACTATAGACAAACTGATCGACATATTCTTCTTCGGATCAATAGAAATTTTCACAGGTTTAAGAAAAGCGAGGATATTTGCAGAATTAAATAAACTGTTAACAGGTATAATAGAATTTCACGATGAATTTGTTTAGTAAGGGAGTGACGAGTCTAGCGACGAGGCACTTATAGAATGATTCCTGTCGATCTAATCTCTACCAATGGGTAATCGCATTAACGAATCTCCCATTACGTTGACTTTATAACCGAACGCGGATTTCGAGGACCCTGATCGAGAGGGAGATGCAGGTGACGCGATAGCAAGTGATTCGATAGGGATGTTATTCCTTTGACCAGGCTTAACGGAGCATGAAAAAGTACGTTGGGATGTGAAACTACCCCTTGTACATGGGGGTAAGAAGTCACGTGGGAACGAGGGTTAATTAAGACTGGATAGAAGGCATGCCCTCTCCCCTCCCGCCGCTCGTCATGCAAAAATCACGACACTTGACTATTGTTGGCGCTCCTTTTTACTACCGTTGCTTTTTTCTGCTTTAACCATTCTACAGGAGAAGTACCTTCTATGCACACGCATGCCTGCGTCTGTCGAGATGTTATCGTGTCTTGTACAATTCCGAGTGACATTATGCGCGGCAGGGGTAAGGTTCCGTTGTACCTGGTATACGTTTAGGGGTTGCCTCGGAATAGACTAATTACGCTTGTTCGTTCGGCTACCGACTCGAATCCCAGCAATGATTTAATCGGCGGCATTATTATGGCCCGTGTCACACGACCACTTGCATGAAATACACGTTTCTGTCGTTCAACGGATGTCTTTATTGCAAGATCGGAGCGTACTCACGACAACGAACTTGTCTCCCATTGAATATTTCATCGTATTCAGATTCGCGGGGAATGTACTCGCCTCTCTTATTTATCTTCACCCATTTATCTTCCGCCTTGGTGTTTAGCTCTAAGGTCTTGTTCGTTGACAAATTACAGTTTGGTCAGTTTTTGTTCGTGGTATTGTTCACCGATGTTCGTACCTGTTTACAATTTTTACCATAGAATCCCCTTCTTTGTGGTACTTTGTAGATTTTACCTTGACAAAAGGTTCAGATTGTAGGGTATTAAACATATTGGACTTCCATACCTAATTGTTATTGCAATATACAATTTTCCAATGCAGAAGTGTGAGTATACTTTACGATTTACATTATTTCATGTAATAATTCTTATCTTGTAATTCTCCTTCCTTTTACTTACTTTCGTTTATTTAAAAGTTGTGTACATAATTCGTATGTATTACTTTTGAAGAGTTTCTATCTGACGGAAGAGGACCACATTCATACTCACCAATGGCTAAGATCCCTCTATCGTCTAACGAAGAGGTGAGATGATATGTTATATACTTTGTTTTTTATTGTTGAAAATTTTGTAACATTTTTCCTGGAAATTTGAATATTTGAGCCTGACCCACTGCCATTTCTAGAAGAAAGTCCTTTCGATTTTCTTTTTCGTTAGACGATAAGGATATACAGTGGGTGTAGAAAGTATTCGTACACCGATCAATTTCTAAAAAAAAACTATGTGAAATTGTAGTTTATAAACTTCTTTTTTATAAACAATGATATTTGATATATTTTTGGAAATCTCTAGAATGGATACAAAAAAATGAGTACAAAAAAAAACAGTTATTTATATAAGTTGCGAAATTAACAAGAAAAAACATAAATCTATAGAAATATAGAAGCAATAAGTATTCGTATAACTGTTTAATTTTTAAAACTTCACTTCCCGATTACTTCCCCAACCTATTTGGGATATCAATATTATTAAATGCATTTAATTTCTTTTTTACATACGGCATTATGAACATTACGACGACTCAGCACACTTAATTGTACCCAAGAATGTTACTTTTCGAACAGCTTAAATTTTTTTCGGCATTCTTTGCATACTCATACTGCCTACTAATATTTTTAGTTATTCTTATCGATCATTGGTTGGATATTCCAGTTAGCGAATATTCCATGGGAAAGGGAAATAGCTGTGTCAAGTTCTTTAATGATTTCTTTAATTATACTTTGATCGATTGGTTTCACTGTATAAGATGTGTCAAAGTTTATATATAGTAAAAAAATAATATATTACTAATTTTCAGTATGTGCGTGTGTAATACTTGTTGATAATGATTGAATATTTTAATATCGAATAATTGAAGAAATAGTTAATGCTTAACTACTACAAACAATTTTTGATAATATACAGCTTTGGATCCACAAGATTGATTTAATTCTCTCCACAATAATTCGATTGCTATTAATTTAATTTAAACTTCATGACCAACTATCTATATATGTTAACATCAAGGACAAATGTAATATGCACCTTTAACCAATTGTTAACTGTTCTAAAAAATTTCAAATGTTACCACTTGTTGAATTTGATGGATTACTGTATCGTACGTATCAATTAGGTGGAAATAAAGTAACCTGCACCCCTCAGCAAATCGTGCAGCAAAAAAAGGCTTGTTATTACGAGAGTTATTAGTTGACAGTGCCATCGATCATGAAACATCCTGTAGAATTCCATGGCGCGGCAAACGCTGTCGCGTATCGTAGTCGATTTTGCCAGGTGGTTGGAGTCGCGGCGGAGCTGAATCAAGATGCGTCCCCGAGTGCCAATTAGATGGCCGTTGACGTTTCGTCCTGTGGGCTTGACAAGCCAGCACGCGGTAGGGGATGCAAGCCACTTGTCCGGCAATGTTCCCGCTCCCTTTGTCCCTTTGATCCTCGGTGCATGTTGCCGCGTAATGCGGTGCTGAAACACCGCCCCGTACACGACCACCCCAAAAGTCCTCGAGCCGATCGCGATCTTTGGGCGCACGTCCGGAACCAGAAAATAATGAACCCGCATTAGGGGCTGCGAGCAGCGTAGCTTACGGATCGGCGTATAAAAGAATTGATTCCGGTCGGGGGAAATTGAACGGTGGAGCGAAGACGCAGGCGCTGCGCCGTCGACGAGCATTGTGCGCGGGGAGTCAAGTGGCGCGGCTCAAAAGGAAACCACACGCATTTTTTTCAAACACCAACGAACATCTCAAAATGTCGAACCGGATTTCTGCTGATTCCATGTGTAGCGAAACGGAAGAAAAGAATGGCGGGAAAGCTCGTTGCAGCGCCGAAGATCGCGAAGACATTCAGAAATGTTAAGGGATCTTTCTATCCGAAACATATTTCAACACTGTTCGAAAAGGTCTCTTACTCTAGAATGTTAAAAGGACGTGGTCCTTGGTGAATTCTCTTACTTTAGCACTTTACCGTACCGTTGAACTTTTGTTTATACATATGTAAGGAAAATATATTTTCCAAAACTTGAATTTTGCCGCGCTCTGCGGTGCGCGATTGAACGAGGTTAGAGATAGAAAGACACGTGTTTTAGTGAGGTGAAGTTAACGAGAAATAAATTTCGTTAAAAGTAAGGAAAGGAAAGGAATTTACATCAGGCAATATAAAAACTTTAATTGTCGTTTTTCTACTTTTCAGGTAGGTTGTAAATATTGTAAATAATGTAAATATCCTAATAAAATAAAGATCTTATACATACTTAAAGTAAATATATACTTCTCTCATAAAAGCATATTAATTTTGTCATGAAATGTGTTAGCCTGACCACCTACAAAAAACATGGAATATCGCGGAATTGTCGATATTATTCTTGATTTATAACACAATGAGATATATAGTCCAGTGGGTCAGTTACGCCAGAATTAATTAGTGGAGGTCTCTAAAAAGGGGTGAAAACAGCCCCCAAAGTTGGAGGTGAAAACCACGTTTTTTTAAATATCTAGAAAACTAGAGGAGCTAGGACAAAATTTTTTTCTTTAAATATGCGTTCTTGAATGGGTAATTTATTTATGCTAGAAGAAATTGTTTATTTATTTATTTAAATAATTTATTTAAAAAAAAATTTTTTTTTTGTTAATTTATGTTACTATATATTGTTTCTTATTCATGAAAATTTATATGTGTAAACTACAGGTTAAAATTAAGGATACATGTTTTTGGAAATTTTGATTTTTACCATATAACAATAATTATATTAAATGGGGAATTCCTTCTTTTGCGCTAAAAATGTGGCTTCTTTATCATTTTTTTTCTCATAAAGTATGCAAGATTATGTATAAATTTTTATGGGGAAGGATCTGACTTTGGTCACTTTCCTGTTCCTGATCATTGGCAGTCGCTACAAATGCTTCTAAAAGGTTGGTTGTATACCTTTATCGAAATCGAGTGAATCTCTTAGAGACATTCTTCACAGTTCTTGTTAATACTTCCAATATTGTAACATACAAGTAACCACTAAAATTGCGAAAAAATATTCATAATCAAATTCACCGCTGACATAATATATTGTTGCGACGGTATGAAGATGCCGCACTACAGTTCCGAGTTACATCGTCGCGACGGTGTGAAGATGTTGAGACGTTGTGAAGTTGCGGAAACGAGTTCCCGGGCTTCCGGTTGCCAAGAAGCGGCAAACTTTTAAAATAGAAGAGAGCGATTTGAGAACTCAAAGAGAGAAGACGTTTCGTTACAAGTCTCCAAAATGATCGTTGTATTATCGTTATATTGTTTAAAAGTTATAGTTTGTTAATAAACTTTATATTTAATTAAAATGAATTCCCGTCCTTCAACCCCCCGGCGTAACAATATCAACATCCTCATAAGATCGATAAATGTCGCATGTCAATATTGGTTTGAACTTTTGTTATTTTCTCGCAAAATAACTCTTCCTCGAGCATATTGAGCGCTTCGCCCCTTGAGCTCTAGCGGTGATTAATCTTAATCGGCTCCTGGTAACCTGTATCGGCGTATCATGAATTTGACGAGCAACCCAGCCAAGAGTTGGGATGTCTTAGGTACAAAGCAGAACACGAAGAGAAGCCCAATAAGCATTCATGTATGCCAAGATGTATCCGGGCTTGACCTCACCCTCACCCACATGATAACGCGAACCTGTCGTCTCAGCGGTGGAAACCAAGCAAAAAGGAAGAAATAAATTCTGACAAAAGCGGCGCTCCTTTATTCATCTCCTCGGCAGACTTTTTCATATGTTAAATGTCTTGTGCCCCGTGAAAGGGGACCGAGAAGACTCTCGCGAGCGAGGCGTGATACTGAATCAAACGTCTCGTAATAAAGGATGCTGCGATCTCAAAGGGCCGTGGGATCATTTTTGTATGTCGTTCGTGTTTGCGTCCTCTCGCCCCGAAGAAAAAGATCGAGAAAGCCGCGGAGAGGACACGTGAAGAAGGAAGGAGGCCTTCGATACAACAGAAACTTAACGAGCGGATAGGGATGCAATCAGGGTTGCTCAATAGATGAAGATACAATTGTCGGTAACTTGGGAAATATTTGTATTGTGAAGTTGGAACCCGTTCGATAGAGTGATCTTCGAAGTCAAACATTGTTCCAATTTCGTCGTTCTTGCGCAGCTAACTTTTAAAGTCATTCAGGAAATATGTAAGCTTTTGACGAACCATTCACAAACTATGTCGCCAGCTGTTAACTTGTCTGATATTAAATATTAGATGTAGGACAAAGTTATGTCTGCGATTTTAACTAACAATGAATTCATTTCAGTCTGCAGGATTTCAATATTACAAGTCTTTTGTATTTTCAAGGTGTTGGTATTAATGTGTCCAGAATTGTATTTGTTGTAATTGTTTGATTGTTTGATTGTTTGATTGTCCCTACAAAAATTGAACCTAAATAGGAATTTATTTTATTCTAAAAATATTATAACATGAATCTTACTTTCAATCTTTTTTATATTCTTGCAAATTGTTTGCATTTTGTAGGTTCTTGCACATTCAAATTTCTTATAAATGCATAAAGATCCGCAGTCTAGTTATAACCCTAAAGGTTAATTAGTAAGTACGATAGCATCAACCAAATTCTCGATCATTCTCGATCTTGCATTCTTTTCGTATTAGAACTACGAAAGAGTATCATGGAAACCAATGGAATGATTTGCTTTTGCGTTAGGGAAGATACAATAACTGAAAAGTAGTACTGGAAGTGATTTGAACTGTTTTCGAACTGACGACAGAGATGGGCAAACCCTAGGCTTCGAATAAATCTGAAGTTTGTCGATATGTATGCCAGTGACCGTGATCGTTTTGAAAGCCCTCGGTAGATGGACGTCGAAGACTTGCAAGCATTGCTTGATCAAGTCTCCGTGGAACACGAAAGAGCTTGCAGTGCAATCCAAAAAAAAACTGAAACAGTTAATTAATTAATAGCTGGTCGCGACAAACGGCAACTGACTCGCTTGAACGATGTTATTCAGGAAAAAAGACCATACCGTGGACATGGACGAAGATCGATCATTCTACTGCGTGACAACGCTCGGCTCCACGTGACTGTATCAATCAAGGAAACGAGCAACCTGTTGCATTAGGAATCTTTGCTACATCAGTCTTATTTAATAGACATCGGAACTTTGGATTATCATTTGTTTAAATCGATGCACCACTCCTTGACAGATTATCACATTCGCACTTTCGCTGATGTACAAAAAATTCATTGATAATGTTATTCACTCAAAACCAACGTCATATTTTGAGCAATGGATTTTATAATTTATCCAATCGATGGAGTACGAGGTGTAATCAAAAAGTAAGGTGACTTTTTGAATTTTGTGGGATACTTACAGTCGATTTTCGTTTTCTTTTTTTTTCTTATGTAGATGCATTCGTCCCGAACAAATATGTCCACAGTTACAGCTGTATATCATTTTTCGTTTGCTTTTGAGAATCATAAAGCGTAGAAGTGTTTTGCTTGTTCGGCGATTTTCTGCTATCGCAAAAAATGGATCAACGAATTTGCATCAAATTTTGTGTGAAAAATGGAATTAAGTGCTCCAAAACACTTGAAATGTTGATAGTGGCATACGGTGAGTGTACTCTGAGTAAAAAAAATGTTTATAAATGGTACAAGCTCTTCCAAGAAGGCCGATATAGATTTCCACAAGTAAAGAAATTTCGGGAGAAATCGGTTAACACTTTTTTCCAAATCTAATAGATGCCTTGTTGCGAATTGTAGCGCAATTAACAGACGCTAAAATATTTAATAATCAACTCTGTTCTTTCAATACTGTATTCGTGTTGAAACCCATATAAAATGTGTAATAAACGCAGATGAAGAGAATGTAAGTGATAATAATATCAATCACACCAAAAATAAAGAGCAATGTTAGAAAATGGCCATTTTTGATACTCCGTGGAAAAGGAAAACGTTTGCCTATATCTGCACACCGTAAGCAATCAGAAAATAACTAGTATGTATTCAATATACAAAGTGTTTTGTTTAAATCGGAATGGTTAAATTTCTCATAAAGAAATCAAGCTATCAAAAAAATGTTATTACGAAAGTTATGTGATTTAAAGGAATAAATTATATGGAGTAAATAATTTTGCTGTAAGTGAAATTCTGGTGGAGAATTAACGAACAAATTAATTTTTTAAACAGAACTTTAAATATTTTTATCTATATTATGATAGTATTTGTTTAAAATTTGTTGTCTAAATGTCAAAATGTCATAGGAAATGGACATGTTCATAGACAGATTGAAAAGGATCAGGTTCATTTCCTTTTTAGAGGTCTGCATATACTTTTCTAGGATTCTTGAATACATTAAAAAGAATATTCGTTACGTAACGACTAATATGTTCAGTAAAATTAATGACAGGAAACGTATATGAAATAACGAAACGCAAACGAAATAAATGATAGCAAACGCATTAAACGTAAAAAATTGAAACAAAGACTTCTTTTAAACCACAGACATAGGAAAGCCCGCATACAATTTGCTCAATATCGCGTTCTATAAAAAAAAAGTGGAGGTGTGTAATTTGTATCGAGGATACAAAATTTATTTTGTGTGAATCTAACGAGTGTAATTATTATTTTCATGATTCGAGGAAAGAGGAGAAATCTTTGAGTCGTCGATAAATGGCCTGTCGATGTGACGGTGTGGGCCAGTATTGAATATCATGATAGATATACAGTTTTTAATCAGGCCGTAAAAATAGAGAAAAATGTATGAAACTACTACAATTCAAACACGCGATACACATTGTAGGCAATAATTACACTTTCCAGCAGGATAATGCTGCAATATACATTGCAAATTCGGTTAAACAATTTATTATTTCTAAAAATAAAACAATTTTGAATTGGCACGCCTGGAATCACGACATCAATATTGTCGAAAACGTTTGGGTTGATTTATCATGGATGACAATATAGTGATGTTAACGAATTGAAAAATAATATTATTAAAAATTCGAGTCCATTAAAACACAAACGTGTAAAAATATTACCCGAAATAATTCCAAAACGTTTATTAAACACTGTACAACAAAACGGTGGTTTTATTAAATATTAATATCGTATCTAATAAAATATTTTGCTCAAATAATTGTCAATAATTTTCTCAGTAACGTTCTACAACTTTATCTGACTAAAATCAGCTCATGTTTCAATTTTATCCTCTAATTCATTTGTTATGTGGTATATCGTACAATCTCAAGTTTTGATATGCTTATTTTAGGACATGACTACTGTAACTATAGGGTGTGTTAAATATTATGTACATTATGTTATGTTAGGTAGTACACTTGGTCTCATCCAGCGGATCCTGTCTTGAACGCTATATGTATTATAAATCATTTGAATAATCTTTTCAAACTAATTATCTATTAAGAAACTGCCAATTGAATAGGAACTATTCTACTGGTTAATAGCGTTACGTCAGAAGCTGGATCTGCCTTAGAGGCTATGCTATAAATCGTTTAAAACAATCTGTCCAAACTAATTATCTATTAAGAAGCTACCGATTAAACAGAGACTATTTTACTGGTTAATAGCGTCACGTCTGATGCAGGATCTTCTCAATGAGCCTTACCGACAAGTACATACTGGTATCCCATTGATCAACCATCCAAGGCTGCAATTTTCCACCGTTGCACCCTTACGCATCTTCGGATAATGCAATACTATACTAGAGACTTAGATAGAGTAATAGAATTCAAATGAAGCGATTAGATTTTATTGAAAAAGTTATTTCTGCTAAAATATGTGTTTGCGGCTCGAGGAAATAAAGAACTTTGACACTTGTATCATTTAGATACTATTAATATTAGTATATTTGTAATAAAGTAATTAGATAATATTGGATCACATTGATATTCTACAATACACAGAAGACCTTTCAGTCTTCGCGACCACACACGCTTCTGCTCCGTTCTCTGCGCTCTCTTTTGTTTAATGCAACACTCTCATTTACGCATCTGGAAATGCGCACGCATGCTCATGAAAGGCATACAAAATGCATACAAAAATTACGCATATCTTAACAATTTACCTATGAAACAAAATTCTATGTTAGATGAATTACTACAATACGATAGCATTACTATATGAGAACACATTTTATGGGTGAAGAAATCAATTTCTTTGTTATCATAGTGAAACAAATGGAGGCTTAATACATTGGTGAAGGTGTGGGTTTAGTGACTGCTTTAGCAGTGGTGTTTGTTTGTTCGTTGACTGGTATGCTTTGGTGGAATAAGATTCATATGAATTTTATATACTCATTATTAGTCAGTTTCGTGAAGTTTTCTTATATTTAGAGATTTTATCTAGAATATATATTTAAAATTTAGAGATTTGAGATCAAGTTTTGAATGTTACGCGCGTGAATACGTTTCAAACCATCTAGTATCTAATGTTTATGCTTCTGTTGTATATATTGACATAAATTTCGGGAGGTGTTTTTTAACGATCTGTTTTTTGGTAATTATGCTGATTCTTACTCCTAGGTCAACGTACATTTTTATCCACATTGTGCAGTAGTTGTCAAGTTCAATAAATTTTATTTTATATTTATTTTTATTTCAACAAATAATTGTTAAATGTTTTATTTTTGTAACAACTGTGATAATTACAACAATAAACTCAGATTAAGATTCCAATGTGCTTCTACTTTGTCATAAATGGACAATTCAATACTTTATGTGCACATTAACCATATGCCGTTCTTCCTAATATTGTTATCATATAAAGTTCCACTTAAGAATTAATATAAAAAAAGAATTATTCAAAAATATTAAAAAACGTAGAAGTTACGAGGTTTTTTCCGCGTTTCCATATAGATCCGACCACGGCGCGCCGTGGAATGATCGTCTACAAATTGTCGGCGGTATTTCATCGATACGCTCACAAGGGTTTGGCGCGAAAACCGTCGTACCGAACACCAGGAGAAACGAAACACGGCTGAACGCGAAGATTAGTCAACGTCTCGGTGTTTAGTTATCGTGCATTTCCTATAAGATCGCTCGGGGGCCCCTTCGAGCACCATGTTCGGAAGACAAGTAATCCTGGCCGAGGTTTTAACTTAACAAGGTACAAAGGCTCGATTTGGTGCTCGAGTAACTTAACCCGCATAGTACAAAGCGCGTGCTGACCTCGTATACCCGACCTAAAACAGGGTCTTGGGTATGTCTAGTGTACCAGCGTGTACCTACCACGGGAACCCAACCTAGTTGCACACTGCGGTAAGAATGCCTTTCGCTTAGTTTAACAGCGGTAGCAATGAAAAACTGACAGCGGCTTCTTCAAAGGGTCCACGTGTAAATAGACAAGGAGGAACGGGAAGACAATGGGATGCTGAAACGGATAGTACCGCAAAGGATCGACCCGGAGTCTGGTAGAAGAAAGACGAACCTGAACCACCGCGTTTAGAAGCTTCTCCCCTTATTCGCGCTTGGTTTCATTCGACCGACATGATCCAGACGATCCTACGATTTCGGTTTTTCGCGTGTTTTCACTCGCTTTTCAGGAAAACCAGCCGTGGGCCCTAGAGTCGTACGCTTTTCAAGGAATTATATTATCGTCTTGAAGATGGACTTTTTTTCCTGTATCACGTGATTTGTGGAAGATCGTTTCGGTCAGTAGTGGGCCAAGTCTATCACGCATCAAGAAATACTTCTTCTTCTTCTAGTATAAGTTGGAACATTCATTTCTGTACTTGTCATTTTATAACTTTTTTAATATTAACCCTTTGCACTCGAGAGGTGACTCTCAGTCACCATTAGGTTTCACGCAGCAAATCTACAATACCTAATGTTTCTTTAGTTTTAATTTCTTTGAAGCTCGAAGTGTCAATAAAATGATTGTCGGTGAGGTAAAGGTGAACTTATTCTCAAATCTAGATAGCTTCGAATTCATGGCAATAGAATGCTAAGAAACATCTCGAGATGCTGGTAGATACCAGAAAAAAGGCCTCGAGTACAAAGGGTTAAACATCTTTCCAAAAGTTTTTCTTCTTTATGTATCTAAAGCTTTAAGAAATCGAGTGATATTGATTTTGTTGTATATTGAACGCTCGAGATAATAGAAATAATTAACGAAAAGTGAAATCCAGGATTGTTTTTTAGCGTCTATAATCTGTTTTTCATTTATATAAATGATTATCATCGGTTAGAGCGATTAAGAAAATTGTTAAGACTGTCAAGCGCTACTCGACAGTGTGTACACCTGCATCAAAACGATGAAATTACAAATCAACAAGCCTCCCACCGTTCATATTTTCCTCGTACTCTACAATCTCCAACATCAACTTCGTATTAACATCCACAGAAAAAGACGAGGTAATTGTAATGTTAGACTATCAACGTTTTATTATGTTCATCCTCGTCATATGATGGAAGTCCTTCGGCAACATTATCCGAGTACGAGAGCCACAAAGACGGACTTGTTAACGTCTGACAGAAGTTCATACTTTGTAAAAAGGACGTCGTATACGTATATCGCAAGGGCATGGCATCTCAGCATGCGATTGGTTGCAATTTATTTCTCTCGCGAGGCGTTTAGAACCTTCGGGGAGTCACGAATCCACTCGAGTGAACGAGCAGTACCTCTGCAGGGTAGCCGAGCTGCGACTCTCCGTGTCGTTTTCGTCATCTCTCGGGCCCAAGCCAGTATATGCGTTTAACTCACATTACCGTGGACATTACAATTAACATTTTTTTTCGACGCCTGTTTGTCAACCGGTTTATCGACCGAATAAACACTCGAACTATATAAGCCTTTAAACTCTCCTTTAATTATACCTGGAACGCATCGTTCGACCGCGACGGGAGTGTAAGAAACCAGGCCATCGGTCAACTCTGCTAACAGAGCAACACGAGTAAGTATTAGGGTGTCCAAGGATATATTGCGCAATTATAGTTACTTTACTGATCTCCTCAGCTAAAATATCCAGTCATGTCTTAAGGTGTTTGGAATGAATTTAGACCTCAATACGTTTTTCACCTTTTGTATAAATTCGTCTAATTTAGGTATTCGTCCTAACTGTTGTAACTGTAGATAGTTCTACTAGTTAGTAGAGTTGTGTATAACATATACTAAATCAGAGAGCCCCAGGCTAACATTAGACTTAGAATACTTTCCTTCCCAACATAAATTAAAGTGAATGTTTAAAACACGTGCATGTATTTTTTGCTTTCGTCTAATTTGAATGATTAAAATACATTTTTTACTGAATTTGAAGAAATTAATTTTTTAGTTTCAAAGGCATTCCAGAATAAGCTACCACAATCAAAAGTCAGGGCACAATGGAAAACAACGGAAAGAAAAAATTTATTTTCTACACCGAAGACAATTATTTCGGCCAATCGCCTTGCCGTTTGAAAATCAATCCATACAAATATTATAAATGCGAAAGTAACTCTGTCTGCCTGTTTGTTACCTTTTCACGCCTAAACCGCTGATCAGATTTCGATAAAATTTGGGAAGGAGATAGATTGCATCCTGAGGAACGACGTAGGCTACATTTTATTTTGATAAAAATAAGGTTCCAGTTCGAAATCTCAATATTTGTAAATAGAGAATCAGAAATATCCATTGAACCATCTGTGTTACGAAAAAAAAAAAATGGTTCAAAAAACTCTTTTTTGTTCTGAAATAATTTTTATTTGATACTTCGACGTCTTCACTATAAGCACGTAAAAGGTCATTTTCATCCGTTGCCTAGTTCAATAGCCATATTTTTTTTACAAAAAGGTAGCACAAAACTTTGAACAGCTGTAAGACCGATCATTTTCAAAATTTTTCAGAATTTTTCAAAATACTTTGAGATACGTTCAAATATTACTAAGGACTACAACATTCAAATTTAAATAGAGAAGATTCCGACACTGATAACAATAATTTAAAATAAAAATTTACACGCGACGTTTTTGTTACGCATTTTGCAAAGTGAAAGTTACTTCATTAACCACGAAATTCGGTAAGACATTTAGATGTACATCGTTGTTCCAACAATTATATTCTCGGTCAATTATAGCTCCCATTTGTCCAATTAAATTTATACATATAGTGTGTTTATAAAGAAAAATAAAATACACACTCATTTGGCTGTTATAGATTTGCAGATGAATGCAGCTATTGTAAATGTATGATTGCATATAATAATAATAGTCTTAAACAAAAAAGGATACTAACAAATTTAGGAAATGATCTGCAATGAGAACTTTAATTTAAAAAAAGAAACGATGTAAAATTTGTTACTAAAGTAATATTAAAAAGATTGGTATACGGTAGGAAAATTTTGTGACATTCTGTGATAGTTGTTTTGATAGATAGGATTTATTTTTAACCATGTTCTCATCGAAATATACTTTTGTGATTGCAATAAACATTCTAACATAAACATTAATATTAAGATTATTTAGAATAAAATGTTCTATATGAAATTAATTCTAACATGACGAAAAGAATATTATTACGAACAACCGATGAATAAGCAATAAATATCTTTACATGAATTTATTCTATACAAATAATTATGAAGATAATTCTAACTAATAATCTAAAAATTATTGATCGGTTCTTAAAAATTTCAATTTTAATAAAAAAAATTATATAATTATATACATAAATATAAATGAAACAAATAAAGTATGAAATATAATGAAATATAATGAAGTATGAAAGTCTTACAGACTCCAAAGCATTGTTCAATAGTACAATGTGTTTCTTAAAATATTTCATTAAAGTCAAATTTATTGTAATGTTCTGCGATGGATTGGTACATTAAATACAATGAACAGTACGTGAAAAGGAAAACTATTAATCGAAAACTTAAACTATTAAGGAAAAGCAACCAAAAACTAATTCCATCGAACGGTTCAAACTATTCATAAAAGTACGATAACAAGGATTATCAAATGGCAATATTCATTGCAAAGACACGAACTTCACTTTTAACGATAGGGTTATCGACTTCTTCTTTAGACCTATTCATTATAAAAGCGACGGAAGGCACTAGTATACGGGTCTATCACTCGAAGTTTCCCCTAGGCATGAAACAATATTTAAAGGAAGAGCAAACGTTGCATCTCCTCCCGAAACCTCATTAACGCAAAGCTGCTTAGCCGGTCTTAACCTCGTTCACGAGCAAAATAAGTAGCAGGTCGCCTAGAGGCGATAAGCTAATCCAAAAAATTAATTCCCCTCGGCAGTGCCAGGTGTCGAGCTCCTGCTAAGGATACGCTTACCTTGCACGAGCGTACGCCCGTGTGTGGGTGCATGCGTGGTACGGACGAGAAAGAAGGATTGCGGTGGCCAAGTCGCGTAATTAAAAGAAGCGTGACGAGGCCTAAATGCTTCCGGTGGACAAACGCCGAACCACTGAGGGATCCCGAGCCGGAAACAGGATAAAAAGTGGCCGCTTGGCGGAAGCCTTCAGGATGAATATCGAGCGAGGGTCGGTAACCTTCTTTTTGTGCTCCTCTCGCGCTCTAACTTTACTAATTCGGCGCAACAGATAAATTACTCAGGATTTATCCTTCAACTTATTAGATTAACTGCGTTTTATTTATAAATATCTTAAAATGTGACTGTTAGAATATAAGTAAATTTAAATATAAGCAAAAACGTCACTATAGGCACATACGTTAAGCGTGCGAAGGAGACACTTTTCTTCTTTTTCTGTATGTGCAAGCACGTAATAAACACTCGCTCTATAGAAGCCAATATGAGAAGTCGTTCATTTACCCTATCCACAAAGATATTTAACAATGACGACAGATTTGTCTACTAGAAATCATTTAGTATTAGTTACATAAGAGTTATATTCGCGTAAAATATTTCTCATATGTAATAAATATAAATACATTTCGCTTATTAGAATCTAGCTGGTGCAGTAGAATCTCGATATAACGCCGTTTGATTCATTTCTTCCGTACATGAATGCTCAGACATCGCGATAATTATGATTTCATAACGATACTAAAATTGAAATATCTTTTAAGCTAATTATTTATGGACATAGATAACTTAATACATTTTTGTAGAAACTATCAAGTTGCATCGATTGGCGTATTAAAAAGTATATCATCCCATTTTAAAAATTCTTAATGGCCTTCATGCGATCTCTACTCTATTATAATACCATGTGCCCCACTCGAAACCATTCAGCTCTATATGAATTATTTTTCGCTATACATATTGTCGTAAACCGAGGTGGAATTATTTGATGGACCACCCTGTGTATTTTCTGATTCTCTTTCTTTATGTATGCATCAATTTTTACTAAAGGATACTTTTCTCCGTTGGACAAGTTAATGTGTAGTTTTTAGTTTCTGGTGGCACCTGTCTTGTTTGCAGGGAGATCAAAACAGGTGTCGGCTAAGGTGGCTGATCAGATTTCCTTGGTATTTGCACCGAAGTTTCGCTTAATTGGCTTCGCCACGATAATGTGACTTTTAAGCTGCAGATGTCGTCGCGACAAAATAATGTTTTGTATAGAACAGGCATAAAATATTACGCGACACGCGAAGTGCAAATACAGTGTGATCTTGTAATTCCAAATAAGAACGAATTGGCATTCCGAAACGAAAATAATACTTCCTATCCATTAACCAATTCGCTAGTGATCAGAGCAGATGAAACCAGCAATAACTGTCAATTTTTAAATAACATGTATGGATATATTTGTTGTAACACACATGTACATAGTGCACGTACTTTTTTAACCATACACTTTTTACTCGTGATTCTAATTAAATTTGTATTGATTTATTGCTTATTGTAAGTATTTTCTGGGTGTTGTATTTGTTCAATATATTTTGTTCCAGTTATTTTTATTTCTATTCTTTAATGTATCTCGAAGTTCTTTTTAAAATGACTCGGATATCAACAATGCATTTTAGAAGATAAAGAAGAAAGATTCGTAATGTATTTGCATAAATTATCTTACATATATTGAGTAGTTATTTTGAATTCCAAATTGATATTTCGTAAGTTACCTGCGAAAAATTAATTTTCTAACATTTTTAATATGTTAAAAAACATCAATCACCAAAAATCTCCAAAAAGATCGATTTTATGACTTTATATAGAATGTTTTTTATAGACAATTTAATTTTCTAGGAAAAAGTTCCCTTGTAGAATTTTCAGGAAACCAATATTTTACGAATTATTTCCGAATGACTGGTTCTCTATATGATTTTCCACCAGTTTTAATTAAAAATTGTGTATCCAACTATATAATTCGAGAAGTATTAGCCATACAAACTTTACTCATGAATCTTTTTTGTAGCTAATTTTGTAATTCTTTAGCAAAACTGTGTAATTCATTTTCTTTCTACAAAATTTTGTGGTTAATGAAAAATATTCTTGAAAGGGTAAAAGAATTTTCTCGCGTATTTAAATGAAAATCTCATTTTTCGATTAGCCGAGTCCGTAATTGAGATAAAAACATTTTCTTCCAGCCATTGAAAAAATAACGCCGATTTTGTTTACGTCCATACTTTCTTTTTGGTAGAGTAAAAAAATCTGAAAAAATCATAAAAAGTTATTTAGTTGGGTAGGTATAATACATAAAAATTTCAGCCAAATAAAAAATGATCGGGTTCAAAAGTGGTCGATTTGGGATGGAATGGCCCATACACATACTATTAGGTTGTCCCGAAAGTTTCTTTTGTGACTTGCACTCAGTTGTTTTGTGTGGCAGTGTTTATATAAATAAACAACCTAATTTCTTAGATGTTAATGTTGTAACAGCAATGGAGCAAAATGAATCATATGCAATTTAATAATGTAACATAGACATAAAATATTATGTATATATTACTTATTAATGAAATGGAAGAAACTTTTGGGACAACCTAATACAATATTTATCAAAAGTGGATATCATTTCTATCGGTTTAGTCAGCGAATGCCGTCTATTAAGAAATGGACGTAGTGTCCGAACGCGGAAGATCTGTTAAACTTTGTAATAACTTGAAATAATGTTACCCCGATTGTCTCGGCAGCGGTCTTAGAAAATCTTCGTTCATCGACGACATTCCTCACATTCTTCGCTGGAAAATAAAAGAAAAAGAGGAAAAAATGAATAAATACCAAAAGGATTAAGACGTATTCAGACGAGACAACGCTTATAACTTTCAACTGTCGTCAGGCGCATTTCAAGTGAAATAATAGCGTCATTGTGGCGAAAATCGTTAAAGACATCGAAGAGGAGACACAGCGAGCTGCTTGTATTTGGAGTCCTCCTAATAAAATCTGAGTACTCGTACTGGCTTCCACTTGATAGCGTTTGACACGAAGACAATCGTGGATGATTACCGCTGAGGTGAATAATAGATTCCTCGATTCCTTTCCATTCTCGCATCTCTAAGGACAAGCTCGCCTCGTCTCACCCCACCTACGCCATGGCGTTCGCGACGAGGACCCGCGCAATTTCATTCTAATTGATAGTACTCCGGCGGTCGGTGTCCCGCGTACCGGTTAGCTGTGTTAGCTCGGCCATATCGGCGCGCAACAAGTCGTAAACGAATTCTTTTAATGGACCGAGATTCGTGAGAAAGCCCATTACGATAGGCGATATGGAACTCTGAAACGACCCAGCAAGTTGCCGCCGTAGGTAGACGGAAGCGCGTCGTCTTATTTATTCGACTGGCTACTACTTATACCCTCGCACACTGTGTTATCCGTACCAAACTATTTCATCTCGTTACTCGCGCATTTTTAAGGCAGCCTATTATTTCACGCACTTATTATACAGAGTATACTTAATAACAGGATCAGGTTATATCTGTTTTTCGAGTGAAGATAAATGAAATCGTAGAAGAAAATTTTATATGATGCTCTTTGTAATTGTGTCGATGGAATTATCTGTTTATTTTATATGATGCTCTTTGTAATTGTGTCGATGGAATTATCTGTTCATTTTTTTTTTACAGGAAATATCAATGTCAAATATCAAATATAATAATAATAAAATATCAATATATTATATGGCAGCTACGATATTAGAAATTTGTCAAATCTTTAAATTTCCTTCTGTGAACTAATTAGCAATTAAGTTGTGTTGAAATATTAAAAATAAAATGAAATATCTCCTAAAATATTCAGTATTATCAGTATAATCTTTTCTTTTTTCTGTATACAAAATCCATTGTGCGCGAGTAAAACGCATGATCGTGAACGAACTACTGATCGTGAGATCTTCAAACCATGTGTTACTGACGAGTAAGGTTTGTTTTAGATATGTTTCATTACGATAGGTGCCGCCAAAATATAACTTCTACACTAATAGACCGATTTTACTTATACTTGCAAGAAACTTTTGTTAGTCGCTAAGCAATTGGTTAGTGTGATTCGCATTCGATACGTTGCGCTACAGGTACATTTTAACTAGTCTCTATAGAGTCTCTAACTTTAACTAGAGACTCCATATCTAATTTTAACTAAATCGCGTTGATTGACATTAACATATGAATACATAAATTTATTCCTACGATTTTTGTACGACTTTATGATTACTTCATTCTATTTAATTCTTTAATTTCTTTACTTACATAACTGACTGTATAAAAAAGTCATTACGTGTGCAACAGCTGTTACTTTCTGTACCATAGCATTCAGAATAATCTCTTTATATAAATAAGTACACCATTCCTTGCGAAATAAGACACTCTTTGACAAAATTTGAGTATGTTGTAGTCTTTAGTGATATTTAAACAATGTTTTTAATTAAAAATTTTTTAAAGTGTCCTTAAATTTTCTTCGAAGAAAATGATCGATAGATCTTAAAAGATAGTAATCCACCGAAGTAGTATCAAGTGAATGCAATGTTTGAGGAAATATGTACATACTTCTTAATTCAACCTTTTTATTATTTCTTGAGTGGTCCTTATAATATGAAATCTTGCATTATCATGCTGCAAAATAACATCTTTTCGATTAATCAATCTGCGACGGTTTTCAATCTAAATCATGACTAGTTTTTTAAGCTGAGCACAATAATGTGCCTAAATTCTGCATTTAGGATTTGAGTAGGATTTACAATTACATTCTGAATAATTATTAATTTTTAAACGGTTCAATTTCAACTAAAAGCAGATCTTTATCCATCTCGATGAGTCTTCCAGATTTCATGCCATCGAGAATATTAAATTCACCGTTCTTAAATTATTGAATTCAATGCTGACGTATTTTGCCATTTAAGAATCCAGGATAGTCAACATTATGTAATGTGACATTACTAATGTCATTTGTGACAAGGTTATGATGTCGAAACTCATAAAGCATCAAATATCTATAATGGAATTTATCGAAATTTTGCTCACCCATAATAATGTAAATACTAAAGTACCTTTAATATGTCTTTAGTACAAATTGACAATTAATTGTATTTTGTTTTCTTGTTTTACTTCCAAATCAATAGGTGCGTACCAAAGATTTAAGATAATACTAAATAAAGGAGCAAAGAGAAGTATAATAGTATGCCATATAGGTCCAGAGCCGTCAGTGATATGAATTGTCTTGTTTTACTTCCAAATCAATAGGTGCGTACTAAAGATTTAAGGTAATACTAAATAAAGGAGCAAAGAAAAGTATAATAGTACGCCATTTGGGTCCGGAGCTGTCAGTGAACATATCGATAAATTGTCAACGTAGTCGAATTTTAGTGACGTAACAATGCGAGAACTAATCGTGAAAAGCTCTTTCCAGAAAATTTCACATGCTCGAGGAACATCTGTCCGCTAGTAAGACACTCCTCGAACAAAGAAAAGTCAAGCGAGAGAATGCAACGAGATGAACGGTCCTGGAACTCGGATGGGGTTCCGCACGGGAGATTAAGAATCGCGCACATGTCAATTTTAACAGGCTGCTTCTTCCTCGGCTCTTCGCTTCCGTGGGAAGTGCAGGTTGCTCTTCCCCGTGGAGGAAGGGACGAAAGGACCCAAGCAGGGTCGAGTAGATGCATATTTGCCGGGCGACAGGTTTTACACGACCTGGGCCAAGGTTCCCTTTACAACATTTCACCTTTCGTAACACAGCCCGTTCGTTGAAGGTACCTTCGTTCCCGTGTACAGGTGAACACCGATTATTCCTGTGGGTCGTGCGAAAGTGATTTCGACCCGGTCGTAACGTCGCTCATCGCTGTTCCCCTGCGGGTGTGTCGTCATTAAGCGGCTGTGAAATTGATTAAAGACTTCAAAAATGTAAAAAAATTACGCCAAGTACATGAAGAAGTGGAGGACTCGAGAAGTTATCATTGAAAAATAGAAGATCCCCATAAAAAACTACATGAAAATAGAAAAAGATGTGAAATCGAAATAAGCTCCCAGGATGGTTTGCCTAGATTTCCGCGGCCTGGAAGTCAAATGCTTGGCGTGGCCAGGCAAGATCAAGGTGTCGATGAATAAGAATTATTTTAAAACGCAAAACAATGAAAGTGTACTTATGATATTGTCAGAGTTTTAAATTGACAAATTATCTGAAAGTCTGTGAAAGAGAAAGTATGGGTTATAATGATCTAAGAATGCCTTGCCTGGTCACGCCAAGCATTTGACTTCCAGGCCACGGAAGTCTAGGCGAATCGTCTGGCAGCTCATTTCGATTTCACATATTTTTCTACTTTCTTGTAGTTTTTTATGGGGATCTTCTATTTTTCAATGATAACTCCTTGAGTCCTCCATTTTTTCATGTACTTGGCGTAATTTTTTTACTTTTTTGAGGTCTTTTTATCGGATCTCACTTCTTTTTACAAATCATTTATTATATAGAATCTATTTTAAATTTATAAAAATAAAATTGATATTTCTGTAAACTCTACATAAGAAGTCTAAATTATTATTTGTTTCTTTAATTGAATAGAGTAAAATAAAGGGAGAGGGGATAACAAAAGCGAATATATATAATTTATTAATTATAAACACTTATTCGTTCAATTTATAAATAATTATATATACCTGCAATTTTTTTCCTTGCTGCAAGAAATTTTAATGTTAATGATGCAATGAGAAAATGACTCCATTTCTATAAGCTCTACATAAAAAGTTTAAATTAAAAACACTAGTGGTATGGATCTATTCTGTATGAATGAAGGTACCTGACAATTCAGATTTTGACAACTTACCTTGTAATCAAAATTGATCTACATTTTACTCTACTGGCAGCAATTTGTTAATCTCCAATCCTGTGGGCCCTCTTCATTTCCACAAGCTCTACATATAAAGCTTCAATTCAAAACACTTTGGTGGTATGGATCTGTATATTAAAAACAGTTTTCTGTATGAATAAAGGTATCTCGCAATTCAGATTTTGACAACTTACCTTGTAGTCAAGATCGATCAACACTTTATAACACTGGCTGCAATTTCTTATTAAACCCTACATAAAAAGTCTAAATTGAAAACATTTTGCTGGTATAAATATAAATAATAATGCAATAGTGTAAAAAGTTTTGACACTTGGTAGGTTATGAATGATGACATCTGTTTCGACTCTCGACGCTCGATGGCCGACGAGCCATGTCGAACCGAATGATTTCGAGAGTCGGCGAACGACACTCGGCTTTTGCTTAGCTCCTATTGGCTAAGGGTTGACAACGGGAAAATCATTCGAAAAATACCGTTTCTGACAGATTCATAACATGATATTACGATATCTCAGTTGTACGTGGACCGGTTTTATTGATTTTGGTTTTATTCGAAAGCTTATATGCGGTTTACATGAGAAAAATGCCTTTAAATTTAGAAAATATTGCAGGCATATTGAGATATTCATGAAAGAAATGTCAGGTTAGTTTGGAATGGACCATCTCTCCTGTAAAAGATACGTGGTAGCTCCAACGCCATATATACGCGATGACGGATAATTTTTTATGTACTTGGCGCCGAGTTAGAATCCTACCAAACATTAATACATAAAACGCTAAGTAATCGGATGTTTGTTTATTCCCGAGTGATCAGGGTTATATTTTATTAACAAACCATCCATAACAATCGATATGCATACATTTATGTAACTGTATAACATGTTAGACGACACGTACGTTGATATGAATTGTTTTTTTTTATTGTGTTTTTATAGTTACATCCACCTCATTAGCAATTACATGAATTTCTGGTAAGTCTAAATTTGGGTGAATAGTTTTGTTTGTTTAAGGAACATGATTATGTTATTACAATTTTCAATTGTATTGCTGGCGTTTTCGATTTTTTCATGGATTTTGAATTTTCTTCTTTCTCGTTGGTACTTGACGCAGGAGGTGATGATGTGTTCTATTGTGTTTGGTGTATTGCAACTGGTACAGGTAGGTTTTTCTTGATTTTTGATTAGATGGATATCAGTGAGATTTGTGTGTCCAATTCTCACTCGGTTGATTACTACTTGTTCTTTTCTTTTGAGTGTTTTTGCCGGACTAGTTTCGTAGATGTCGTTCCTGATTCTGTGTATTAGAGTTTGACGGGAGTTTTTCCATACAGTGTTCCATTTATCTTGAGTGGTCTTTGAAATAACTTTTGTGTGAAGTTCTAGGCATAGTTTCGCTGCTTGGTCCGCTTTGTTTCTTCGACTATTGCGTTTAGTTCTGTGCCCATTATCTAGTGAACGTGTGCAAAATCCACCTCTTCACATCAACACGTAATTTAACTGTTTATAATAAATATACTTAATCAAGTATTTTGTGTCTCGTTATTTTGTGCCCCGTTTTTCTCAACCTCTATTATACAATTCCACCATATTCTTTTAATGTTTCATTACGATTTCCTGTAGTTGTTGCATCCATTCGAATATTCAGTGATTACAAGTAAATACTTCACAATATTCTGTGACCAGTAGTTTTATTTTAGAATGTTATGATGTATTGACCACAATTTTAGGGTTTATACGATTGATATACTGTGTAAATTGAAGTGTCCGAATCGTTTATATATCCACATGCAAATGTTGCAACTATCGATGCGGAGAATATTATGCTGTTGCAAAAAATTGTATCAGATATGGATGATGTTCGTACAGATGTGTACAGTACTGTGCAAAAATCTTAGGCCATCATGAAAAGCTTACATTTCACTTTAATACATCTATGTTAATAAAATAAATGTTTGTGTGTTCGTTATTGTGCTTTATATACACTAGTATACTGTATGTACAATACATATAATAACATTGACAAAAATTATTTAAAAGATTTAGAAGAGAATGAAGCATTAAAGGTTATGAGTCGGCTATTTGAAAGTTCTAATTTTAATATTATTGAACATGACTGGGATCATTCGGACAAAATGAGAAGAAAATGAGAGTCAAACAATGCAGATGATCTGTTTGAAGTATTATAAACCGAATGGCAAAATATTTACAAAATTATATGAAAGTTGTTTAAGAAGGGTTGACGCTATCACGAAGGTAAGCGGAGTATTTTAATACTTATATTAAATACTTATATTATATTTAATATTTATATTAAATTCCCCTTTGAATTTGTACTACTTTTATCTAATTTCGGAAAGTATACTGTGCACTGTACAATAGTGTTAGTTACATTATAAAATATGCAATCTAAATCGAAATTTGTACTCTTTTTTTCGGTGGTAAAAATATAAAAGATGTAATGTACCATAAGACGAGATCAAGAATTCACTATGCTTGGAGTGCAATATTCACATACGTCATTGCATTGTTCCATAATAATCGTTATAATAAAAAATAAACAATATAATCAGTTACATCTGTATGTAATTAGTTTGTAATTTTCTTTGATTTATATATTCTATCTATCTTTTATTTTAAACATATTTACTTTTCCTAATTTGATTTTCGCAATAATACCAAGTAATCGAAAATTCTAATTATTCAATTAAGATTTTATATTTTTAGCAATACACATTCCGTTTCAGATATTTGTTTGTATTTCAACGAATGCTTATGGTCTTTTATAACACTGTAATACAATTGTACTTCCTCCTTCTGGCTCCACATCGTCATTGTTTTTTGAGACGTCGGTGTTGTTGGTGTTCTCTTCTTATAATTCAAAATTCTAAAGGAATGTAAATTTCGGATGACCTTGGTAGAGTGGAGGTATAGTACTCGAAAGTCAGTAAACATTGAATTGAAAATACTGATCATACGAGACGTGAAAGGATTCCAGCGAGTCATTAAAATTTCACGGAGAGAAATCAGAAGGTGATGCCATTAAAAATGTTTAAAAGTAGCATAACTTGAGTAAAAGTTTTTTATAGATACACTTGCCTGATGCACTTTCAATTCCATTACTTTATCCATCCAAGTTGTCAATTCAACGAACACTTGTACCAAAACATATAATTCTTCTTTGTAATTGCAGAACCTATTAGGCATTTCTATTGTATTTTGATATACAAATCATAGAAATTCAGCTAACGTTTAGATGCTTCCAAAGACTAAAGCTGAAACCTTCTAAAACCTCTATCATTATCATTGAACCACCAGTTCTCATTGATAGACTATCTCTAGTTCCTGTAACGGCAGCAACATCGCTATGTTTCCAATATATTTCGTTAACGCGTTCATTAAGCAGTATTATTTGCCTCAGTGGTTCTTGGCATATCTAATACTAGCTGATACTCTAAAACTAAAACATCCCGCGGTTTCATTCTTAAGGAATAGTATTTTTATTCTACGTCGTTCGCGTTTGACTTGCAAGGGAAGTTCGGCAATTAACAGACGTTGAAAAATTGGAATTTTTAGAGAAATAAAATTCATCGCGACCTAATCACAGTGTGGCCTTTTCCTTTTTGGCCTAAAATAGGTACTAAAGGTAAAAACACTCCTTCAAAATAATCCAGTTTTGAAATGATCTGTTTTGCTAATATCTCTGAAACCATGAGCGATATTGAAAGAACTTTAAACATAAAATTTAATGATTTTTAACATGTTATAACTAGATTGCGGATCTTTATCTATTCATAATATGTCGAAATATGCAAAATATATGCAGCATATGCTATATGCAAAATATGCAAAATAAAAAATATATTTTTGGAATCATCTAATCATGACATAAATTTCTGTCCAGGTCCCATTCGTCTACCTATTTTCTATAAAAATATGCATTTCCATAAATATCCACAATCTAGTTATAACATCGTAGTGAGAAATTAAAATTGTATTCTAACGTACATAGTCATCTGAAGGTCAATATATTATAAATACGTTTGAATTTGTTTTTTATTAGCTACAAGACTACAGTAATGAAAATATCTTACCACACTTAAATACATGACCTTGAAATCGTAGAATATATGACCTTGAGATCATTTTTTTTCTATTATACCATGTCTGTCGACAAACCAAAAAATGTTTCCTTATCACCAAAAGCACTCGAAATATTTAAGCTGCAAGAGTTAGGTGGAACACCCTGTATATGTACCATGTTCATTAGGACACACTGTATTTTTATGACTGTATTTTTATTTTAATTTAAAGGATTTCAATTACAAAATGTAATAATTAGACTGCGGATTTTTATGCATTTATAGGGAATTTGAATGTGCAAGAAACTACAAAATGCACACAGTACGCAAGATTATAAAAAATATTGAGTGTAAAGTTCATACTATAATATTTGCAGAGTAAAATAAATTCCTATTTAGGTCCAATTTTTGTAGGTACGTTAGCCAAGATTTTATTTTGCATAAAAGTCTAGTAACAATAGGGAACCTATATTATATTATAGTTAATATTTTATATTCATGTATTTTATTTTTTGTAGTTTAAGTTAAAATTAAAAGAAATAAATTTTATTTCACTTTTGCTGCTTTCAAATTTCTTTGTGTATGTCTTACTAGCTGCGCCCCCCGGTTTACTATTTATTTTCCGTCGTTTGCGTTCGACTGACAGTTCAACCACGCGAATCTACTTTATGTCGTTTGCTTTCAACTGACAGTTCAACCACATGAGCACCTTTGTGAACCAGTCAGTGACTTTCTTTTTGTTTTTCGTAACACAGATATTTCAATCGATATTTTTGATTCTTTATTTACAAATATTGAGATTTCGAACTGAAACCTTACCTTTATCAAAATAAAATATAGCCTATATCCTTCGTCAGAATGCAATCTATCCCCTTGCCTTTTATTGAAATCTGTCCAGCGGTTTAGGCATGAAAAGGTAACAGAAATGTATTAGGGGGACCAGAAAGTAATATCGTTTCTTTTACATAAAATTCAAACAAATAAATTTATATGTTTTTATTTTTAATCAATTATGTAATTGTCCTCGTTATCAATAACGTTCTATCATCTAGTGTGCAAATTTTCAATAGCTGGTAAATAATAAACAAGTATTTGCATTTGCAGAAACGACATTACTTTCTGGTCCCCCTAATATATAACAAACGATACCCTTAACTCAATGAGATTCACGAACACAATTAATACTCAGAAAACGACGCTATCCATGTCCGACACGTAATCTCAGGCCATGAAAGTTTAGACAATTGAAACCATTTAGCGCAACCTCCAAAACGGGTACCTGGTCCAGCCCGCTTTGCAATTAGAAACGAAATCGTTGAGATGAATCGTTAAGGGACTAACGGGAAGGACGCCCAGCAAGAAGTCACGTATAAAGAAGTCACAGTGGGTCCATAGGAAGTAGATTTGATATTCGAAACAGCATCGTCTCTATAATGGATCCATGGGGTTGGATTTCCCATGGAGTGACCGCAAGGTGGTCCATCGGGTTTCTCAGGCCCCCTTCGTCGGGACCTCCGACGAAACTAGGCTCCCATGGGGTCCCGTGAGCACAACCAGCACCTGCCCACGGTCACCGCCCTACTGAAAGCTTCTCCTTCCACTAAACGACTTCGCGTCGCCTGCTACCGCGGTGTTGAACGTCGAACGAACGAGAATGCAGCCGGTAAAAAAAAAAGACAGAGAGGTTTCACCAGCAGCCCGTGCTCCGATCGATAACAGCCAGCTAATTAATTCGTGTTCCTCCTACGATAATTGGATGGGCTATCCGTTGATCGATACTTTTCCACTTTCCCACGTAAAGCGTTCAGCCAGTAGGCAGTAGTGGGCACCTTCTATCGGGTCGCCCTCAGTGATTGCTGCTACCGTTGATCCAATAGACTCTGAAACGTTCATCTGTTCCGCCTGTAATTGCCCCAGAGATACGGCGACGTCTCGATCTCCTTTCTCACGTGTCACCGACGCAGTAAATTTCATTGCGCCCGTGAGCCCTAGGTTCGGGCTCATGTGAAACTCTATCATTACTGCTGAGCGGGAATTCGAGAACCGTCGCATCCACGAGAATCATAATTGAGTTTCATTACGAAAGTGGTGTAAGTCCATTTTTCTTACTTTCGAGATGCTACGTTTTCCATGGTTTTGATGATATCGATCAATGAAGACAGGTTCGTTGTATGCTTTCCATGCTCGCGGATGAGTAAATTCATCAAGTGTTTAAAGCATACTACGCAGTCTACCTATCGCAGTCTACCTATAGTCTACTATAGGTAGACTGCGGATCTTTATGCAAACGCATATATTTATAGAACATAGGTAAACGAATGGAACCTGGGGATAAATATATGTCATGATTAAATGATTCCAAAAATATATTTGTTATTTTGGATATTTTGCATATAGCATATGTTGCATATTTTTTTAATATTGTGCATATTTTTTGCATAAATGCATATCCGATTATTTAATGGTCCGCCAGAATAAATAAGATAGATATGCCTAAAAGATTGATCAGCTACGATCGACAACGTGTTCTAATTTCAATTTGGTAAGTACTGTATTGATATACAGTGAGAGGCGAAACAAAGTCGATGATATGACGTGTAAACAGATAGAGTCACACTGCAGTTAATCTCCATTTTCCTAGTTAAAGTCAGTAGCTATTAAGAAATTGGAAACAATAGGATTACCTCTAATAGAATCTATAGATTTGGTAACTACAGTTATAGAAAATTTAAAAATTATACCCGGCGATTATGGAGAAAAAGTTATAGATAAAATGGAATCAGTATTAAAACGAAAAGTACACTTTCATATATTACTCATAATAAGCAAAATTTTAAAGGGTGAACACGTTGAAGAACCATAAGAGGCTCTGGCACATCCTTGGAGTAAATTTAAATATGCTTCTATGACATCATGTGATGTAGAACGCTCTTTTTCGGCGTATAAATTAATTTTAACAGATAAGAGGCATCAATTTACAATCGAAAATATTGACAAAACTATTATTGTATATTGCAATTTAAATTATAATAAATAAAACAATAAAAAATAGTTATTAAATAATTATGTAGTAATAATAAGTAGTTGTTATAAAATTATTTTATACATCCATACATATATTCCCTATACTTATATTTAGCATATACCTTGCATACATCTTCCATATATTTTACATATATTTTGCATATTTCGATATATTATAAATGCATAAAGATCTGCAGTCTAACTATAGGTCATGAAACTATTGGAACACGTACGGAGTAATGATGTTATGAAAAATAACAAAAATAATGAAAGATTTTACAATGCTTTCTATTTAAGCCATGAGAAAGAGGAACTAGTTCAGATATAAGGTCTAAATAAAATAAGAACTTAGTAAATTTGTCATTAAAAGTGGAAAACCGTATAGAAAAATTGAAAATATTATAAATAAACGTTAACCAACTGTCTGAAATATTATTAAAAGATTTGAAATAATAGATTTCACCCGCGTGGAATACTATTTATTTTATGTCGTTCGCGTTCGACTGTTTGTTCAACCGCATGTCTTTTGTTTTCCGTAACTCAAATGTTTCAATCGATATTTCTCATTGTGAGTCTAACGATGCCACAACTTTATTTACTGAATTTTTATCAAAATAAAACATAGTCTATGTTGCTCAGGGATAGTGTAGCTTTCTATTATTGAAAGCATTTTTAAAATCGGTTTAGTAGTTCCGGAGATTAGTCGAAACAAACAGACAGACATTCGAATTTTATTTATATAATTATTTATATAATATAAGAAGAAGAAGAAGAAGATAGAAGATAGAAGATAGAAGATAAATAGAAATATATAAATAAACATTCAATTCCCAATAAAACAACAATATCAAAGTAAATTGATGACGAAAGGCCATAATATTGAAGAAGATTATTTAAAGAAGCTAACAAAATTAATGCTAAAGGAACTTTCTAAAGTGATAAGAGATACACATTATTCTACCTAATATTAATACTAATAAAATTAACTTTCATTACTTGTGCCAATCATTTTGTAACTCAAATATTGCTTAGAATTGTTTCATTTCGATTTCTTATAGTTATAATTTTATTTAAAAATCAGAGAATTCAAACAGTTCGTTAGCCAGAGTTAGATTTATTTTAGACAGTGCTTGCGAATGTGGTAATACCTAACTACAGTACCTTATTATTAATTGTTATTGTTAGTTATAAGGGTTATTTAAAGGATTAGCCTTTAAATCAAAACAAAAGGCACGCGGCGAGTACAACGACTCGTTAACAATGCATGCACGCACAAGACTTGTTAGCCGTCCGCTCATTTTACAATACCTTTCCTTTATCGTAGATGTAGCGTACTCGATACCTAAAAATACCGAATGCTAGAACATTTAGCGACGAGATTAAAATTGTGTCGTCTCTCGCAACTGCTTCAATAAGATAATTGATTGTACGTAAAAGAAGAATCCAAAAAAGTGAAATTTTGACATCATCGCCGCATAGAAAGAATTTAGTTTAAAAGTGCAAATGTATCAAGAAGATACCAAAGTCAATAGAAAATTTGAAAATTTGAGGGAAGAAAAAACTTTCTACACCTTAATCTCGAAACAAAATTGAATATATTATTTGTAGCAAATCCAGTGAATCTAGTGTAATAGTGTATATGTGAAAGCTGGGCTCACGAGGCATGTGTGGATATATAATTTATCATATGTGTATTACAATTGTGATCATAGTATTGCAAAAAAACGATTGGATTTTTTATGGTGGCTGGAGCTAGCCACCGCTTTTCCAGAGAGACTATTTAATCTCGTTTTAAAATAATTTTATGATAAGTTTAAAAATGTTTTTGTTCTTGTTTGTCCTCAATTACGTAAATACACATCTCTTAATTATCTTAGCGTTGTTTTATTTTTCTTTATGTAACTTGATATATGCGAAATATCGAGAAGAATAGAGTAGCCAGGGCTATCCCCTTTCCGCTATACAACTATAATAACCTTCGTCTAATTTCTAGAAATTATAATTATGTAAACTGTAATTTGATTTACATTAATCCATCGAAACTCAAGTCTTTCCTATGACAAAATAAAATCGGTAATGTCATAAGAAAACGCTCATATTCTCTACATAAATTAACATTTTTTAAACGAAAATTGTTGAAAAATGTGTACCTTTGATGTATGTACTGATAATTTATACTAAACATCATAAATTGTTAAAAATATGTTTGAAATATTAGTCTTTGCTTCGTGTGAGAAATAAAGGTGTAGTTTAGATCTCTATCTTCTCGAATAAAATTCAATTGCATCGCAGTAGGCGGATTGGTAAATTGGATCATATCGAGTGAATCGAGTTTTAGAGTTGTAGCGACTAGAGGGCCATTCGACAGGGTCACGACACGACAGAACAGCGGCAATGGCAACTAGAGGCCATGCCGCCGCTGTCTCTAAGTTCTCACGGGGTTCACGAGAAAGCGAGTCCCTTCTCGCTTCCTCTATAGCTATGCTTGGCTTCTTTGCTCCGCCCGATTCGTCTTTGTCTGCCCTATTGCTGCAGAATCAGCTAGATGTATCCAGCCCGTGAACTTTCAACGTTAACGATACCTGTCCCAAGATCAAGAACGAATTCAAATAATGGTCGAGAGAGTTTCGATCGAGTTTCTATTAGCCTCAGGAAATAATATGTAAAGGGAGAGTTTCCTAATCTGGACCACTCGAACTATTTTTAATGTTTTATGAGACTTAAATACTGCAAACACATTGTACGCCCGATTACGCGAAAATGCGAGATTCTTAGCCTACCGCTTAATCGCGGGTCTTGCGATGCTGTGGTTTTCTTTTTGTGTTATGTATGCATGTTTTGTGTTGATATAAATGTATTAACCATCGTTTATTTTTTTTTTTATTTATTTTATTTATTCTAAGCATTTAAACCCTTCTGGGTTTATTTTGCTTTACAAGAATAATACAATTGAATACCATAGTATATAATACGTTAGTAATATCATAACGATACAATATAATACAAGTAAGTAAAATAACAAGGTCCGTCAACACTAAGTGTGTAAGTTACAATCTTTTAAATGGAATTGATACTTATACAAGCTTTAACATTAGGCTTCGCTATGAGTGAGGTAGTTGAAGGCTCATACTAAGTAGAGAATTCGTTAGCTTACGTGTTTGAACCATCGTTTATTTCTTTCTGCATTTGTTTCTATAAGGAAACAAAATACACACGATGGTTTATAAGCTATCAGAACAATAGTTGTTTTGCAAAAGCATCTTCAGACGTAAAATGTTTGGCGTTTTTACGGTTTCGATTGAAAATTATCATAAATTTTAGTTTAGAATTATTCGATAAATTCGAAAGATTCTCATTTAGAAGTCAAAGTGCCAGTGATGTCTGCTTAAGAAGAAAATTATCAACAGCTATTCCGTTGTAATATTCGAGTGATACTGACGATTCTAATATTTAATTATAATATGTTCATAAAATCGTACATTCATAATGAAATATAACCGGATAATGATGAATTGTCTCATATTACACGCTATTGGAACAGATCTAAAGATTGTACCTACTAATCGGAAGAGCATTTGCAAAGTTACCGATTCATTGACGATGACTTACTCGAACTTATGGTTAATGAATGAAACATCTGTTATGAACAAAATAAACACAAAATTTTAACAAGAAGAAAATCTTACAGTAGTCGAAATGAAAATATTTCTTGGCATAATTATAATGAAAAGTCAAGTATTTAAATAGAGATACAAGAAAAAGATTATTAATCGGCGCAATATTACACTAATAGACCATCGTTTTCAAATATGACATCACGTGATAGATTTCGCCAGATTTGGAACACATGGCACGTTGCAAATATTCAAACATTAATTGGCTCTAAAAAACTCGAAAAGATTCAGTCTATCTTTAACTATGTATTGAATAAATCAATATATACTTAAGAAAGAACTTTCATTTAATGAAAGCATTATTTCATGCCCTGAAAATTATTCATAAAAATGTACAATTCGTACATTTATATTTACATTTACATACAACGTATATTATATAAAGCTAAAAGTGAACAGATTTGCGATTTAGAAATATATTTTACGAAAAGCAGTAACATAGAGCAGATCATATCATTACTGGATATATGTATGTTTAGGATATCACGTGTATATGGACAATTAATATAATAGAATTAACAATGCAGAATTTCTTATAAAAAATGGTACGCGAGGTTGCGGTACAATTAAAGCAAATATCGAGCTTTTCGACAGCTCGATGGATTTACGAATGAGAACTGTAGAATTAGCATTTAGGTGAAATATTGAATATTGAAATATTGAAATATTGAAATATTGAACATAAGCATAAAAACAAAAGACCATATATACGGTTTCTACAATACATCTGGCAGAATTAACAAAATCGAATAGAATAGAGATCAAAATGTAGAACTATCTCCAAAAGAAGTTTCGGAAAATATGAGAAACTACTAACGTAATTTGTGTAGTCTGTTGAATAAAGTAACTTGAGTTCTGAAATTAAACCTGTGAGATCCTAAGGTGGATCAGTTCTTAAATTAAAAATATTAAATATTCAAAAAGAAGTTAAACAATCCGGATGATGACGATACAGCAATTTTCAGCTCCTTAAAATGTATAGGATGAGCCAAGTAAATGTAACAAGCTATGACTTCGTTCTTAGTACATTTAGAGAAAAAAGTCAAAGGAAAAAGATGAATCGTTCAAAATATGTTATATAACTGTTAAAGACATCTCGTAAATTAATCATTTCTTTACCAATGTACTTTAATACATTTTTTACATTTTCATTTAAATAAACAATACAATTATCGAATGCACATGCACTATTCCACTTATAAAAAAAAACATGGTCTTATAAATACAGTACACTTTGAACCATTCATCTTTTTCCTTTGACTTTCTTCTCTAGATGTACTAGTCATGAAATTAGAGTTTGTTACACTTACTTGGCCCACCCTGTATAATCAATTACCAGAATACACTCTGTGTTATATTCCTTGTTTTAAAAATTTACAAAGATACGTGTCGACTGACCTAATATTTCAGAGTCTGCTTCTCTAGTTTTCAATTTTCCTTACCTCCCTTGCCTCACCTTAGAATGAATACTATAACGCGTGACGTAAAGTAGGAAGTTTACTTTGAAACGAAACCAACAGGATGTAAATGCGACCGCGTTCAAAAACGAAAGATCACAGAATAGGGAAATACAATTTCGTCGGAAACTACGGATTTCTCATAGGCTCAACCTGGGAAAGTCTTTGTTACGGTTGAATCTCCCAGGATTGATGAGAGCAATCGCGAGAGGACGGAAGCTGAGAAGATACAGGTGAAGCAGACTTCTCTGGGTCCAGGTTCACTTGTTCCGGTGGGAAAAATCGCTTGCCGATGGGACTTTTGCATATATTAATCTGTTTCAGGGAACCATCCTTTCCTTCCATGCCGAAGGAGTCCCTTTCACGGGACCTCTTCGAGATGGGTATTGACGGTCGGAACACCATCACAGAACTCTACCTGTCGCTCAATGGAAACAGGATATACCTACCTGTTACTTTTTGTGGGAAGATTTCCTCGGTCGCCGATCTTTCAGCGCTCGAACTCGTGAGAGTCTACGAAATAATATGTGGAAGGATTCACTCAGTTTCCGGCGAAGGTGGAATCCTCTCGTGTATCGAGTTTCAAAGAAAATCGATCTATTTTTAGATAGTTATTCGTCTATTCGAAAATCATTCGAAGCACTCGTATATCTTCCAATACATTAATCTATCCTTGAACTAACAATGGTGCCAAGCTATTCGTCGATTTCGCATATAAGGTAATTCTTACGAAGATACCCATGCTGGTACTTTTATATTTATTTAGTAATATAGAATTTAAAAATAAAGAACTTTTGTCAACGACTAAAGTTCTTTTTATTGAAGAGACATTCATTATTTATAATTTAAATAAATTGTCAATAATTTTACTTAAAAATGCAGAGTTAAATAGAAAGTGATTCGTTACACACAAATAACATCAATTTTATTTATTACATATTCTGAAGTAAAGGATATTAGAATATAAACTTATTGAAATATGTGGATAATAATTTTTGTACAATTATAAACAATTATCTGGAGTCCCTCCATTTAGGCTATTAGTAAAATCAAAATTTTAAATTACACGAAATTAAAAAAAACAAAGTACTTTTATAATCTACATTGCTATTATTGAAAATATTATTTTTCCATCATTTTTATTTTTTGATAATTTGTATTAATTAAAGTTGCACATTGGATCCATACACCATTTCATGACCTATTGTTGGCATTTCCTATACCATTGCTCAAAAAGTTATTTTTGAAAACATTTAGTACATTTGTAATTGAATATAATGGAAATAGGGGTAGCCTTGGCTACTTTTTTATTTTTAGTATTTTGCAGAAAACAAAGAAGATAAAGATAAAGAAGACAACACTAAGATAATTTAGGGAATTGTATTTGCGTAAATAAGAACAAACAGAAACTAAAACATTCTAAAATTTAACATTAACTACTTCGTTTGATTAAGCTCATCACTGATAATATTATTATTTATTTTATGATTTTAACAATATGTGATTTCTTACTATTCAAATAAATTTTATCTTATAAATGGGATATTATGTCTGTCGTTACAAATGAATGACAATTTCTCGTTCCACGAATGGCTAGTTCACGTCTTTCTGCTAATAATTTTGAATGATCTTTATATTTTTGTACCGAGCTGAATTGATAATTAATTTTTTCGATGTTAGCGGTATTTTTATATTAAAAAAAGTACAATTTAATAAATCTTCGTTTCCATTTCGAAGATTTTGGAATTAATGTAAGGTGGCACGTTTTCGCAACTTCAAATGGTAAAAATGACCATGTGACGTGTGATGAGATTCCTGCGTCACAGCTTAAATCATTAATTTTATATATATTTCACTTGTCTATCGGCAAGGTCAGGTCTTTGTCGCAGCAGTCCCGTACGGGCCCTGGCTCGTATGTGAATTTCTATCTCAACTTTGGAATATCAGGATTCGAACGGCAGGAAATTTTTAAAGTAAATACAATATTGATTTCTACTGAAAACACCACTACAGAATTTATTCGATAGATTATTTGGGTGTTATTAATAAGGGTGTAATATGATTTGAACAATTTAAATACAATAATCAATTTGAATTTATAATTTTAAACGCATTAAGATCGTAACTGAAATATATCGTTGATCATTGAAACATTATATACGCGCTTTCACTCTCTCTCTCTTCATTTGTACATTTATGAACATATAAAATTGTCGGGAAGAAAAATAGAGATGTAGATATTCAGTGCACAACAAAATTAATATAAGTACCTAGGATATCAATTTAGGGTTACCCCGGAATTGAAATATCTCATTTATTGATATCCCAGTGATCACAATCAGAGTGTTCATTCAGAATATATATATTGTGTTAGAGGGAAACAACTCACCAATAATTTTATTTTATTTTTCTAAATGTAATTCGAATGGTTCGAATGTTCGCCTTCCTTCCTTCTTACGATATATACGATTTCGCTCGGAATACCTGTTGAAAAGAGAAGCACACCACACGCGTAGATGATTTTAAGCTGATTATCAATTAAACAAAAGCGAAACTCTAATAACAGAAATAAACAAACGAAATAAAACTAAATAAATAAATTAAATATAAAGTTAATATATAAAACCGATTTTAACGAACGACCCGAGTTTTGCCTACGGCTTACTTCGTATTACAATAGTAATGGATACGCACTCTAACTCTTAGACGGTTCGCTTGGGCTACTCTCGCGCTCACCACGACTGTACGAGAAGAAGTGATTTCGGCTCGTGCCTTGCTCGACCACGTAAACTCGGTGGAACGTTCTAGAAGCTTTGGAGACAAAGGATCTTAGAACCACGTGATCGTCGCCAGTTCATAAAAAAAGTCTTCGAAATTTCGCGACTCGGTACACGCGAGAATTTGGTATTTACGAGTTGTACCTCGTCTCGCGTCTCGCGCCCACCAAGTGGCTCGGCTCGCGTAGCGACAACGTTGCGCGAGGACGAAGTACACGGCAATTTCATGCTACGGTTTCAATATACGAAGCAGAATAACGTTTAATTTTAATACGCAATATTTACGTGTCCTTCTTCCAATGATAACCGTAACTGTAAATTCGAACGCGATGGTAATTTCCGATGTGCTTATCTTTCCAACAATTATACATATATACATATACGCCGCTGTTACATTACATGATTTAACGCCTTTCATTCGTAACAAGCAACGCACTTAACATATTTACAATACTAAACATATTAAAAATATTAAACATATTAAACATATTTACAACGTTTTTCCGCGGCGCAGCGCTGCCAGCAGGGTGAAAGTGGCGTGACGACGTTGATTTCAAGGAAGGAATGTGTATCTTGTTCAAAAATGAATTTAATAAACTAGCGTCAAAGGCTAAGTTTGTGTTCGATTAGAACGAATTCGGGATGGTAAACCATCTCGAACACATTCCTGCCGACGAAATAAAAAAAAGTAAAAAATGAAAATGTCGGTACGTAACAACCATTAGAAAACCAAATAACAACACCACAGAAGTTGTTCGATCGGGCGAGTGCTAATATCGAAGAAAATAATAATTACATTTATTGTAAGAAAAATTTAAGTCATGAATATGCAAATAAATTTTTTACAATTCTTCTTTCTTTTATACAGTAAAAATGTAATATTAATTGCATTCTTACTTAAATTTTACTGAAAACTGGATTGATAGTGTAAATAACTTCTACGAAATTTTAAGAGGAATCCAAATTTAAGCGTCAAAATGTTCATCGTTGGCCTATTATAACTAACAACCATTAATTTTCCAAACAAAAATACGAATGGAAAGCGACATGCACGATCGTGTATGGCAATTAACGTAATAACACGACGAATTCAAATCTTGGATCTTGTCTTGAAAATGTGTGGCAGATTTACTATTCCAGAGAATGCGTTACGCAGGTGAACAACTCAAAGCAGATGATCGGACGAGTTAATGCGGGAGTAACGTAAAATTATAGACTTGACGCTCCGAAGCGCCAAGTTCCTGGCGTGTAAATGTCACGGATGGATCAATACAAAGACTGAGCGCCACTTGTTGCAGCAGACAGGTCGAAGTACCAAGATGAAGATTATCAAGAAAGTAGAAGTTCTAAAAATATCGTCACTTGTGAAGCGAACGTGCATTCACCGATTCAAAACTGTACACTAAAACATAAGTATGTATATAACAAGGACATTCACTAGTAAGAGATTAAAAAAGTAGTGATCGCAGACGATTTTGCAAGTATTTGACGAATTTCTTGTAGCTAGGATAACATGATTATAAACAGAAATTATTGTGTATTCTAAATATATTATAAAACATTGTAACATATTATATTTTAATATGCTATGTACTATTACATTTTAAAGAACAAAAGCTTTTGATTTTGAGTTTTGTATTACTTGTAATAGTAGAAATATTGAAGCTAATACATGAAAATAAAGATATCGATGCTGAGATCACTTATAAAGGTAAAAATGTTGAAATTACTTATGAGAGTTGGAATATCACGCATGAACTCGCTTATGAAAGTGTTAAAATTAAGATTATTATAATACGTACGAGAGTAGGTATGTTGAAAACGTCGTACAATAATTAGTACAAAAATAAATATTTAACAAATATTAATTCCTCAATTAAATATAACAGAAATATGTCTTTCCTTGCTCTACTCTGTTTTGATGATTGAAATATTTGGTTTATAAGTCAGTTATGACTAGACTGTGGATCTTTATGGATTTATAATATGTCGAAATATGCAAAATATATGTAAAATATATGGAAGATGTATGCAAGGTATATGCTAAATATAAGTATAGGGAATATATGTATAGATGTATAAAATAATTTTATAACAACTACTTATTATTACTACATAATTATTTAATAACTATTTTTTATTGTTTTATTTATTATAATTTAAATTGCAATATACAATAATAGTTTTGTCAATATTTTCGATTGTAAATTGATGCCTCTTATCTGTTAAAATTAATTTATACGCCGAAAAAGAGCGTTCTACATCACATGATGTCATAGAAGCATATTTAAATTTACTCCAAGGATGTGCCAGAGCCTCTTATGGTTCTTCAACGTGTTCACCCTTTAAAATTTTGCTTATTATGAGTAATATATGAAAGTGTACTTTTCGTTTTAATACTGATTCCATTTTATCTATAACTTTTTCTCCATAATCGCCGGGTATAATTTTTAAATTTTCTATAACTGTAGTTACCAAATCTATAGATTCTGTTAGAGGTAATCCTATTGTTTCCAATTTCTTAATAGCTACTGACTTTAACTAGGAAAATGGAGATTAACTGCAGCGTGACTCTATCTGTTTACACGTCATATCATCGACTTTGTTTCGCCACTCACTGTATATCAATACAGTACATACCAAATCGAAATTAGAACACGTTGCCGATCGTAGTTGATCAATCTTTTAGGCACATCTATTTTTTTTATTCTGGCGGAGTATTAAATAATCGGATATGCACAATATGCAAAAAATATGCAACATATGCTATATGCAAAATAAAAAATATATTTTTGGGATCATCCAATCATGACGTAAATTTCTCCCCAGGTTCCATTCGTTTACCTATTTTCTATAAAAATATGCATTTGCATAAAGAGCGGCAGTCTAGTTATGACACAGGACAGTTATCCACTGATCTATGACACAACCTTCACAAAAAATGATTTTGTGTTACAGATAAGCTACTCCACTCGTATGGAATATTCCACAAATATGCCTTTTTTAACCAACAACGAAAAGGAGGAAGTTACTCAATTCGACACGTTTTTTTTTTTTTTTTTTAAAGGTATGTTCACCGATTATGCCGAGATGACTTGACCAATCGGAATGAAACCTGTTGCATCTTGTAGAGCATGTCTCCGGGATGGTCCCATTATCAACAAATTTTGGGATTTCTCACTTTTTACACGTTTTTTTTTTGCAAAAAACCGAAAAATATTGTATTGCTTCTTATTCCGAAACGAATTGATCAATCGGATTGAATCTTCTTGCATCTGGTAGGGCTACGTAGCTTAAAAAGACAGTTGACCTACTTCCATTTTTTATCGCAAAATTGTACTATTTCACGTATCTTCGACCTGAAATCGATGAAATCGATGAAACCCTTTACATTTTGCTGCCGGACAGGTTTTCGAGTTGATCACTTTGCAAAAATGATTTTTCTTATTGTTTATAACTAGTGTTATCGCAAAATTCTTGTTCTTTGATGTAATTTGGCAAGGAATTAACCGATGGAATCTTCCACATTTAATGACAGCTGATTTCATGATGTTCCCATTTGGAAAAATTTATGAATTTTTTAATATTTATAACAATTGTTACTGCAAAATTTCTATTCTTTGATGTACATTTTTGTACATATTTATTAAGTTCCCTGTCTTCTCTTATCGATCTTATCACCCACGCATTTAGTTAGACGATGCGAGGTGAAAATCGCGAATCGAATCGTCCGTGCGCATCCGGCAACGCGTAAATCCGCCCCTGCCAGCACCTGCTGGACGCTCATTCGCTCCCTCGTTCCTCTTACACGTTCCTAGCTGATACTCCTGTTGCAGCGAAAGCCCTCCACCCGATCGTATCTTCGGCGTGCCTTCCCTGGCGCAGATTATAAACCGCTGGGATTTATGTCGATTCCTGGAATCGGGGCCCCCGAAAGCAACAGAGAGGCGAACCCTGGGATGTACTTCTTTCGCTCTGTGTTCTTCGGCGGGTTCCTTTTTTTCAGCCGCGTCGCGGCGGCCCTCACGGTACTTCTGCTCACCGTGGCTCGCTTGGGTTATCGCGAGAACCCGATAAATCAAGTTCGCGCGGGCGCCCACGAGATGGATATCAGCGACTGAGCGGACCGAGGCGTAATATTACTCGCGCGTGTACCCCGCGACGACGTGCGTGTGCACGCGGCGCTGCCGACTGTTGATCGCTTTATGTGCGGACGCGGAGCAGTTCGTACCGTATTCCCGTGGCAATTGAAACGACGCCCGGATGATCGGTTGCAAATGGGCAGGGGAAAAATGGCGACGGGAGACCGATCGGAGGCGGCAGGATTTATTATGATTACAAAGAAAGAATTTACGGCGCGACGACTCGCGGGGAATTGCGCGACAGAGGCTGCTGGGTCCTGGGTGGCCATGCACGGTCCGTTGCTGCCCGCTTCCTTCGAACTTGCATCGGAATTGCAGATGGGATTCGGTCGAAAATGGACGAAGCATGAATAAAAAGCTTGCGAAGAGACCTAAGAATTACGATCATTTTTTAATCGACTTCGAAAAGGAGGAGGTTTGGTAATGTCAGTTCACCGATTACGCCGAGATGGCTAGACCAATCGGAATGAAACCTGTTGCATCTTATAGTGCATGTCTCAACGGTGGTTCCATTCTCAAGATTTTTTGCGATATGTCATTTTTTACCCGTTTTTTTTTGTGCAAAAAACCGTAATTTTGATTATGTGTGTTCGCCGATTACGCCGAGATGGCTTGACCAATCAGAATGAAAGCTGTTACACGTTGTAAAGCATGTCCCCTCGGTGGTACAGCCGTCAACAAATTTTTCGATTTGTCATTTTTTACCCGTTTTTTTAACCAAAAACCGTAATTTTTAGTTATGTTTGCCGATTATAATATGACATTATCAAAATATTGACTTGAGATGTAGACTGTTTAAATTAGACGCGTATTGTATGAATGTGAAGTTGAGCGAATGAGACGAGTGCGGACGAGAGAGAGGGAGAAAGTATATATAAACAAGCGAAATGCCAAATAAGGCAGAATAAGGCTAAGAATATAAATCAAAAGGAAATAAAGTCAATTTGTAACGTATGTAATCTGGAAAGAGTTTTCTATTCCCATCGCGATAAATTTATAATTACAACAGAGATACTAGAAACATAAACGACATATATGGTTTAGTAAGAAAAATATTAATTCTTAATACTAACCGAGGCTTCTCAGCGTAAATCGTACTCTTTGGATAAAATACATCGACATTTCGTCAGTATTGCAGCTAGCTTCTTTAGAAGTCGAATTACATACTGATACGTTGCTGCCCGCTTCCTTCGAACTTGCATCAGAATTGCAGATGGGAGTCAGTCGAAAATGGACAAAGGACGAATAAAAAGTTTGCGAAGAGATCTAAGAATTACGATCATTTATATCTCAATATCTCACGAGTTAATTGAGGTCGACATGTTAGAAGACTCACCCTGTATATATATATATATATCGAACAGCCTATCACTTAAATTTCAAGATTTAGAAAAACTAATCGAACAAGTACCATCTGTTAGACAAAACGAATTCACCTCACTGCGACTTCTACGATAAGGAAATTACAACCAATTGACCACTTGCTATATGAATGTGAAAGATTTGAGTAACAGCGTCTAAAGTGCAACTTGAATCGAGAAACATGTACAAAACAACACGAACTATTTAACGACAGAAACTTTTGAGATAGTATTTGGTTTTACTAACTAAAAATTTAGTGAAACTCTTCGCTAATGACCAGACAGTCGACAGTAGATATAACATGAAATAAAACTATTAAAAAGAAATTCGCATCCTGGTTTATTATTATTGGCGTTTGTAATCTCCACGATTTTACCCGGACGCGTGTACAAATGCACCACGCGATAGCGACACGAAAAAGACCACCAACGTTCTACATGACACGATTCCGCAATACAACAGGCACCGGGGGAACCTGCCATAGGGGGTAAATTGACCGAGCCGCGACATACCCGAGCGAGGATTTCCCGCAAAAGCGTTCACCGGTCGGCCTTCGTAGTTGTATCCCGAAGACATCAGGAACAGCATCCACGGCGGGTTACCCAAGTGCCGGAGCCGAAACCGGCCCGCTGCTTTATTTTATGGTTTTTCGAGACAATGTTCTCGCCGGCCGTTTCTGTTGGCGAGAGGCCAGGCCTCCCATATGGGCCGTACGCGTACTCGGGGCCCCATTGTCTTCGACAAGCGTAGTCGCTGCGCCGCGGCCCGCGACCCCATCGACCCGGACGCTACTTTATTCCCGCATTAAAACGGGCCTCGGCGGAAATTTCGTTCCGAAATTCATTACGCAGTCGTGCACGGTCCCGTGGTCCCAGTAGTCCCCCACGAGGGGCCTCCGCGAGACGCTCACCGTCCCGCTGCGCTCGTTCGCTCGCGGCTTATTCGCTTTTTTATCACTAAGCTCGCGCGCTTTATTGCGACGACACCGCTGGTGCACGCTTCGAGGTTGTGTTTATTGGCGGCGCGGACCCGACTCGAGCTTACGCGTCTTTCGAATTACGCACCTGCGCGCAGCTTGGGCCCCTCTAACCGCCGCGTTCGCAAAGTTCTGCGCCACGGTGTGTAAGTAATATGTACGTATACACTGTACAATGTGAATGACTCGTTCAGAGTTGGATACTATCCGAATTATCCAATTCATTGGTTTTCTTGTATGACCACTATGAAACGAAATGTTTCTACCCTTACGATCGAGTCATCTTCGTAAACTTACAGGTTAAACTTATTTATAAATTTGAAATCGTAATTCTCGGTAGAAAAGACGTAGTTGTATATCTAGTACCTAGTACTATTTCAACAAATCTATTCGAATATAAATCAATGTATAATTGTTTTCTCACATTGATTACGCTTGATTTCTAATTTTTAGGCAATCAATAACTTTGGATAAATCTTTATGGAAATCTATTTAAATGGAAACATAATTGATTAATGTAGTACAACCGGAAGTGCATAAGAGATTTATTGAGATACACCAAATGAAAAGTACGCGAGAGACTTCTAGAGATACAGATTTTTGCTTCAGTTCGAAAATGCAGAACTTCGAAAATGAGGAAGTTACTCAATTCGGGAAGCATTTTTTTTTTGTTAAAGGTATATTCACTGATTACGGCGAGGTGACTTGACCAATCGGAATGAAACCTCTTGCATCTTGTGGAGCATGTCTCATTGTCATTTTGTATCCCTTTTTTCACAAAAAACTAAAAAATTGTATACCGCCTCTTACTCGAAGACGGATAGATCAATCGGATTGAAACTTCTTGCATTTAGTAAGGCATCGTTGCCACTTGGTTCCATAAAAAAACATTTGACCTTGTTTATTTGTTACCACTTTATACCACCTTTTATCGCAAAAAGAATAAGAAACCTTTCACATTCAGGAATTTGACAGGATTAGATTATTGGAGAAATATTCTATCATATCATAATGGTCATTTGGTTGAACTCATCACTGATAATATTATTATTTATTTTATAATATTAATAATTTGTGATTTTCTACTATTAGAATAAATTTTAGCTGAATAATGGGATTTCTGCTAATTCACGTCTTTCTGCTAATAATTTTGAATGACCTTTATATTCTTATACCGAGCTGAATTGAAAATTAATTTTTTCGATATTAGCGATATTTTTATATAAAAATAAACACAATTTCATAAATCTTAGTTTCCATTTCGATAAGAATAATAATAAGAATTTTTCAGTAACAATTGTTAGGAACAATAATAAAATTCATAAATTTTTGCAAATGTGATCATCGCGAAAACTTGCCTGACAGCAATATGTAATATTATAATGTAATGAGATCATAATAAATTGAAAAAAATGATCAATTTTGTTAGTTTCTATTTAAATACATTAAAATTTCATATAAAAATAGTGATTTTTCTACTATCCGAAAAATCTCATATCTGGGTACTTTTGTCTCCCAATTAGAGTGGATATGGGAATCTTTACTATATTTTGAAAAAATGTGTGTCCTTTGCTATCTTCACGTTATTCGTTAGTATCATATCTTTAGTAATAACTGAATACTAGAGCTTCTTCATTTCTCATATATAATGTAACATATACACATGTTCCTCTATACTTTTCATGCATTATTTTTAATCAACTTCGAAAAGAAGGAGGTTACTCAATACGACATGTATATATTTTTTATTTAAATATTAAATACATGAATAAAATTACATTTTTTTTTTAAATAGACTATCAGTAACAAAGCAATTTTCTGACACTAATAAACCAAAATAGACACAATAGATTTTAATACATTAGGGAGAAAATTAACTACACATAGCATGTTTCTTGGGTATTATTAGACCACAGAGTTCTTTGTATTCAGAGTAATCCTTCGTAGATTGCGACAGTTTCACCCACGTAAGTTACAACGAAGTTGTTGCCATCACTTCCTGAAACTACCTCAATGATTATCTATGCCTTCCTCTCAGTATTTATTATTGTTCCACCGATTCTGTCTACCGCATGTCATCTTCGATGCAAAAAGTGTCCAGCCAAGAAGAATTACTAGAGCAATAAACTTTGTTTCTCTCCGTCGCGTAGTAGCTTGTAACAACTTCAATCAATTACTATTCATTTAAAGTTTCACTATTTTTATCAATGTAAGAACAATCTTCTTGGATGGATTGAACCCGAGCATTGATTTTCCTGTCTTCCGGGACATTATGCGTGGCATCGAGGTATTCCGTTTTTAGAAACGCGGCGCTAAGACGATGCTTCGTTACCTCGAGTCCACGATTTGATTAACATTAAATCAGATAAAGCCGAGCGTCATGCATATGTAGATTCGAGCTTGGACGCCGAAGAAATACGCTTGGAATCTGCGAAGCGGACGCGAAACGTTCGGCATGCGCCAGATAAAATCTAGCGTTACTTTATGAGCTGCGGGTGATTTTTTATGGCACGCAGCATCCGCAACAGCATCCTCGCTTCCCGTCTCTGCCTTTTTTTCTCTTTCGTTCTTCTCGTTTTCTTTCCAGCCAGCAGCCGTTGACAGTCAAACTTCCTCGCGGGGATGCTCGGTGAAGAAGCATCGCGAAATTCCATGCCCCAGGTAACTGATACGCTTCCCGAGAGAATAGCCTTGCTGCGAGGATTTCGGTGGACCTACTCGAGTGTCGTATCATCTTCCCTTCACCACCGTTTTCTTCCTCATTTCGTCGTCGAATTCCGCATTGTCGCTCACGATCTGGGATTCGTCCCCTGGTGTTGTTGGCGTAGACTTCGCCAGTAATATAGAACCCAAGAGTAACCTTCCTTGGAATTGTTCGTGACTAGAGTTTTACGGTGACTTCAAGTACCTGCCTCGATGAAATATAAAAATGGAGAGGGCTCGTCTTCCAGTTTCTTTCTTGCTCGACTTTTGGTGGATTCGTTAGAATAAGAGTCCCCACCAGTGGTGCTGGTACAAATAATCAAGTTATTCGGGGCCCGTTCGTCGTTTTACGAAAAAAGCACCTTCGGGTGGGGTCAGGTTGCGGCTCTCAAACACAGGTACTAACCTTCGGTATAAATAAAAGGATTCATGTCGCTCATGACCGAGGGTTATATAACCCTGATGGTATTGCATTAAACTCTAGCAGTAAGAAATAACCTAAGAGAAAACATCCTTTACACTGCTGGAGACTAGAGTCAACGGGGCGTCAAGTACCCATCCTTGATGAACTATATAACGGAGAGAAGGCTAGTTATTACAATCGTCGGGCCCTTGACTGATTGTGTTCAGGAACATACGAGGTGTGATCAAAAAGTAAGGTGACTTTTTGAATTTTGCGAGATACCTACAATCGATTTTCGTTTTCCTTTTTTTCTTATGTTGCTGCATTCGTCCCGAACAAATATGTTCACAGTTGCAGTTATAAATCATTTGTCGTTTGTTTTTGTGAATCATAAATGTTAGAAGTGTTTTGCGTGTTCGGGGATTTTCTGCTATCGAAAAAAAAATACATTAAAGAATTTGCATCAAATTGTGTGTAATAAATGGAATTAAGTACTTCAAAATACTTGAAATGTTGACAGTGGCATACGGTGAGTGTACTTTAAACTGTGTACTCAGACTTTAAAACTGATAAGCTAGAAAAGCTTCGACATATTTGGAAGCACTGTTTATTAAATGTGGACATTTAATGTCGTTCACGACTTTTAACCTTTAAGGGGGAACACCAGTTTTCGGGTCGAAGAAACTGCTTATGTTTGCACATTTATTTTGATGATACTGAATGGCTAATATGAATATTTATTAACATATATTAAAGGTACACACTTTAAACAATGATTATGCCTATTTGCATAAGGGAATGTTAATCAGTATAGAAAATATAAGAGATGAGATTGATTTCTCTGGTTTTAATGATCGGAATGTAACATATTTGAAGATATTATTGCGCTTACGGATTTAAAAAAAGAATGTAATTGTCTAAGAGTTGCATTGTTACAGAAAGATGTACAAATTACAATTTTTCGCTGATCACGAGCTAAAGAAGTTTGAGAAATACTAGTGTAAATTAAACCTACAAAAACAATAACAATCTAAAATATATTTAAAAGAATGTTACTATTTTATCAATACTTATTTTTTTGAAAACTAAATGATAAATAAATAACGATTGAATATCATGTATTCATGTTAATGGTACCATGAAACATTCAGTACATACCTATTAATAAAATAAATAATGTATGAGTTTGTTTTGTAAGTCTCAGTTGGGATAATAATGGATTTTATGCTATTTTTGTACTTCACGATATTTATAAATCCACAATGCATATTTTAAGCATGAACTCATAAAGTGGTAAAATAGTACAAATTTCTGATGAAGAATAAATAATTTAGAAGTGATCTTTTAAAACCTTTTTCATTTCGTATGAAAAATGTTTAGAAACAACGTTGTACCGTAACGCAATATTTCTTTTGAAATATACTAACCTATGCTACAGCAAGGGGTAATACTGAACCAATCACTCAAACACTTCTTTTATTAAAGAAACTCATAACAATGAAAAAGTATTATTTTATCTGTAAAACATTACATGAAATATTATTTAAAATGAAGCTGGTTTCATACATTATATCAGAAAAACGCTTAAAATAGCTAAAATGTCTACTGTAAGCCACTTTAAAATTATATGATTAAGTAAAAAATATTGTAAAAATGTAATAACTTCAAGAGGAGGACAGCAAAAATTTTGATATAAGATTTCGACTCCAGATGAGACAAATATACGTCATTGAGATATTCATATACACGTGTTTAAAACTAAATTGATAATACATTGTAAATCGTCTTTTATTTCGTCATTATCGACACTTAATCTATTGTTAATATCTTTATCTATATTAGAGCGATAAAGTATAGTTTCGATTCTTTAGTTATTTTTCGGAGTGTAGTCGAAGAATATTATAAAGTGTCTTTACACCTTGACAATTGTTTTCATAATATACAAGGAAAAATTATAACTATGATAATATGTTACTATAAAAAAAATACCAAATTTGTACTTTCTAATAACAACGTTGAGAACCTTTGTTTTAAAAATTTAATCTGTGATGTGGAGACCTCGTTGAAAAATATTAATTATTGAAAAATGTATAAGTCTTTTTTAACATATCACGATTAAAATGAAATCATGACACTCGAACCCAAAGTGTCAAGGAGGTACTATTTTTATTTGGGTCAAAAAAAATAAAGATTTCTTTTATATTCTTTGATGAAACGAAATTATCAATGTTTATTTTCATTTGTTATGAATCGTAATAATAGTAAAACTTTACAGGCAACTTTGCATGACTGATTCAGTTCTAAAGTTTAACGTAACAATTATTTAAATTCGTCAAACCGTTCGTAGATCTTAGCTTGTCTTTCGGTGTCAATGGCTGACACCCCCTGTCGAAAAAAGTCTTTCCGTTCACGCTAACCGCACCGCGCTTGCGTAGGCGTACAAATCGTAGGTGGAGTCGTTTCTATGCGCACGCGAGTGTATTGTCCCCCAGTGTCCAACGAATCGATGTATCCGCTTTCAGTTACCACCGATTGAGTATCCAATACATTTTATTATACGACGTTTTAATCTTCCGTTAATCTTAGACCTGCCTACCACTTGTAACTTTTATCAAAGATAGTGTAATTTTTGTGCTCAAGATGATAAATAATAAAAGATGTAATTGTTGATGAAAAAGCAATACGGAAAAATGTATATCTTTACTTCTCGAGGTCTCAACTAACTACAGTGGGTGTAGATTGTATTCGTACACCGATCAATTTCTCAACAAGTTTTGTGTGAAATTGTAGTTTCTTAATTTCTTTTTTTATAATCAATGATTTTCTACATATTCTCGGAAATCTAGAATAGATATAGTTCAAACAAGAATTATTAATTTATGTAGTTTGCGAAATTAACAAGAAAATACGAAAAATTGGTAGAAATATAGAAGCAATAAGTATTCGTACTGTTCTTATGACGAACTGTTTACAGTTGAGTTTGTAACATAAACCCATCAGTCTATTGTTTCGTACAAATTAGAAAGCATCAAATTTACAGTAAATAGGGAAATGGAAGAAAATCCCATCCCGAATAACGTCAACATTTAGTTAATTTAAATTTCGTTACTTTAAATAAAGAACTAATTTTTTTGTACTGTTTATTCTAGAGATTTCCAAGAGTATGTAGAATGTCATTGATAATAAAAAGTAAGTTGATAAATTACAATTTCACGTAGTTTTTTTGGAAAATGATCGGTGCACGAATATTTTCTACACCAACTGTATATACGGCTGTCTTCACGGATATACGTATGTACATCAGGGATGTGTGATCTTATTATACATAAACTGTGAAAATGCTTCGAGCGAGAATCGCCGAGTCGTATTATACAGGATGTCCCAGTATCGGTGATACAACCGAGATGATTCTACATGAAAAATCAAATCGAAAATAAGGAATAAAAATTCTTTCATTTGAGATTTAGTTCTCGAGAAAATCGATTTTGAATATTAAGCGAGTACGGGTACACTTAATTATGGCTTAGATAGGTGGTTTCGATACACACTTTAATTCACTTTAAATCCATAGACAGAAATGAGTAATACAGCACATCATCTCGATACTAATGATACGAGTACTACTTATAAGTGTCATGTATATGAGTACTTCTTATAAGTATCATATGTATAAACATGCATATGACTTGTATCGGGATCCATCCATCTAAACCATAGTCACGTGTACGCGTACTCGCTGAATATTCAAAACCGATTTTCTCAAGAACGAAACTTCAAATGAACAAATTTTATTCTTTATTTTCGATTTGTTTTTTTATATAGAATCACCCCCACTTCGGTTGTACCACCGTCGCTGGGACACCCTGTATAATAGAATGCTTACATCTTAGCAAAAAAAAAAAAAAATACAAGACATATTATATTACTCAAAATATTTCACGGTTCGAAGTATCATAAAATTTCCACAATGCTGAGGAAGACTAGAAAATTTCGAAAGTCTAATGATGGAATGCTTGGAATAGCATTGTTGGCTAATAATTAGTTATCTTTTATTCATTATTTATTGTTTTCATTCAAACAAGAGTTTAGCCATCTCTGCTTGGTCCATACATCTCCTCGCATTCCCCAAGGACAGAATAGCTTGTATTCAGCCATAAGGAAGTCTCCACAGCCATCGACCGATCCAAGGCAGATGATCGCAAGCGAAAGGCATCGAGGAGGGCTGTTCGTTTCAATCAGACGGCCACAAATCTGCAGGGAGCCGACTACCGCCGCGCAGAGCTTCTCACGCACGCCACGAAAACGAACCGACACGATGACACATCGCGCCGATATCTTCTTCTATTTCCCCTTTCCCAGTTCCGTACACGATGAATCTCAAAACGAAAAATATATTACCTCGTAAAATCTAGCGCTAGGTGCCTATATCCGCGATAATACCTAGTCGTTAGGTGTGTTTTTGGATACTCTTTGCTCGGGACAAACCAACATTTTTTGATCTTCCTTGAACGATCACGATTTTCCATATACACATCGAGAGAGTTGAAGGTTGGATAATAGTTACGAGTAGTTACGAAATTCGAATAGTCTTGAATCGAGAAACGAAATGGAAGCAGGCTGAAGGTGTTTTGCATAAGATAAAATAACTGGGACAGCGAATCGCAGTTGGAAAAAGTCACTGTTACATAGACACATTTTAAATGTAATTATTAGACTGTGGATCTTTATGCAAAATAAAATCTTCGCGAACGTGTCTAAAAAAATTGAACCTAAATAGGAATTTATTTTATACTGCAAATATTGTAACATGAACGTTACTTTCAATCTTTCTTATATTCTTGCATATTGTTTGCACTTTGTAGGTTCTTGCACATTCAAATTTCCTATACATGCATAAAGATCCGCAGTCTAGTAATTATATTTCAAATTAGTAGAAAAAGCCTGTTAATATGTATTTGTTTGCATACGAGGTTTGATCAAAAAATTCCAGGACTTTCTCAATAACTCTTTATTAATTTTTTATTAAAATTATTCCAATTTGTACACGAATAAGAGGTTTTACTAAAACAGCTGTAACATCGGTTTGGAAAAGGCTAGAGCAATAAAAAAAAGGAGGTTACTCAGGAAGGTTCCCGCTAAAAAATGAGCGCGAATTCAACCTTGTACGTTAACGTGTAGGCGCGCAATTCGAAAAGTCCTGGAACTTTTTGACAACATACACACTGGCTACACATATGGCAACATACACACTGATTCAAACAGTATGTAAGAAAAGCGAAAAATATTTGATCCTACATTTTTATGACACTTTCCAACGTACTTAAAAGGCATCCAGTAGGAAGCAGAAAGAAGGATCTCACCGAGCTAGTCTGAAACGCGCATCTACGAAAAGCCCACACGCCTCTCACGAAGTTGCCCTTTCACCAAACCAATTAAAAGTTTTCTTCGTCGATATGAAGACTGCTACACACCAATGCTTACTTTATATAATATTTTTATCTATCTAGTATCATTGCACACGTGTGATCCACCACTACATTTAGTGTATTAAATGAATAACATCAATATACTTTCTAAAAAATGTACAAACACTAATGTCAAATAACCAACAAGCCTAGTTCGGAAACTTATGGTTAATTAGTTATCTTTTATTCATTGTTTATTGTTTTCATTCAAATAAGAGTTTAGCCATCTCTGCTTGATCCATACATCTCCTCGCATTCATATGTACAAACACTAATATCAAATAACAGGTCTAGTAACGATATTAAAAATAGATATTGTCAAATTATGTCCAATTTCTTATTGTCTACGTATAGATCGCATGAAATTATTTCTAATCGAAATTAGACATAATCTGACACAATATTCGTGTTCTATTTTAGCCGAAAAAATCAAAGGTTCTCATATATATTGGCTCGTAACACTTAAACTATTGAACCGATTGGAAAATAATGTAAAATGTAATGGTTGGAAATTCGATTATCTTTAAAATGGCGTCTTGTGCGACCCAATCGGACGTTACTAACTCGAAATATGGCCTAAAATGTGAAGGTATGTCAGAAAAAAATCGAAAAAAAATCAAAAGTTCATATAAAAAAAACCTATCCATAGAAAAAATTTTGCTTGCGATTTTCGAGTTTAGTAGGCCAAAATACATAAGAAATAAATTGTGGCATTGAATGTACATTTTTTAATTATTTTGTAAACGGTACAGGAGGCTAGAACGGCTAGAACGGCTAGAGTTCGAAAGCTGTTTTTGTGAGTATGATTCTAACGTGATGTCTGCGTTGGTTATCCGTTGGTTATCAGTTGGTCATACAAGACCTTCGAGTAGTTTGGGAAAGTGTCATAAAAATGTAGGTTAAACAGGCCCAAACCTTTTGTTGAGATGTAATTATTTTATTGTGTTTTGTTTTTGAATGTATTAAAAATCGCGCTTATGCGGAGATGGATGCGCGAGTTTGGTGTGTGCCATGTGCATTTTTTTTTGTTCTTCCTCTTTGTTCTGTATTGTATATTGTGTGGTCTGTATTATTCTGTTCTGTTCAATTTTCTTTTATAAACTGCACTATTCTTTCTTTTTTTTCCCTTAATAAACAGTAAAAACAAGGATTCTCTATGTTTAGTTTGTTTGTATTCCTTGCACACGAAGCGAGGTAAGATTATAACACCTTTTCTGTATTCCTTGTGTAATGTTTGAAACAGTGTGCGTGTTGCCATATACCAACAGTAAATTTAAAACTCAAATGAACCGGCTTGATATTGTAGTGTTGAGGTCGGTTGCTAGTTGCGGGTGAAGTCAAGGTCGCGAATTAATTAGACGACTTCTGTTCCCGCCGAATGGTAATACAATCGCCACGTTTAGCTGCTCGTGCTGATTTTGTATTGAAGGTTTCTGGCCGATGCCTACCGTGTCGACGACCGTTAGCGTCGTGTTCGTGGTGTTACTGGACGAAGAGCCCGGGAAGAGGAACCTGGGACCGTGGACGAGGAAGCGATACGTTCTCGCGATCCAGGTCGCTCTCCGGGTTCACCGTTAATTATTCCACGGCACCGCGACGAAGGCGGCGATGGGGCTGTTGCCTACAAGGATTTTTCTTCTTTCCTACGAAAGAGTCGCTCCTCTACCCCGTTTGCCGGACGATTGAGAGGTTATCGGAATCACTTAACAACTAGCTCACGACTTGGCGCCTCGCCTCGCCCTTCCCGACTCTACTTCTCTCTCTCTCTCTCTCTCTCTCTCTCTCTCTCTCTCTCTCTCTCTCACACACACACACCCTCCCTCCCTCTTTCTTTCGTTCGATAATTGCCCTTTTCTGGATCGCACGGTATCGCGGCGGACAATCGCTGGGTTGTTAACGTGAACCGTCACGAGGTGTGTGGCATTCGGTCGCCACGCTGGAGTGTCAACGTTGTTAAGATTAGCCGGCAGATAGATAACTCAATCTCGCGGCCGTCCGATCAGACCTATCGCTAAAACCTCTACGTGCACGGGAATCGTGTTGCTTCCACGGTTCACTTTAATTCCACTCCGTATTTTGTTCGTTTCGACGGAGTTAAACTCCCATGCGTATCGATTCCGCCACTACAGTATTGTCTGTTGTATTCCGCTTGATTCGTTACTTTATTATTATTTAACAAGTACAACGTCGAGCGAAATTGAACGAAGTTAACAAAGGTATACGCGTGGTACTGGCTATAGATCCTCGTATCGAGACGGTTCGGACAATTCTCTGGTTCAAAGGGAAAAGTAGTGGGCTTTATAGGTTCAGGAAAGATAGAAAATGGAAGGATAGGAATTATCTTAAGTTTAGTGGTCGGCAAAGGAGTGGTAGCGAGATCGAGGTCCGGGATGACTAGTCAGGATGAAATCATCAGTTATCGAAGGAAGAAATTTGGAATGTTTGCTGCTGGAGTTTGACGGAGGATGAGAAGAAGACAGAGTTATCTTAACTAAAGCTAATACAAAGATTATGTTGGCATGCAACATGTCTCGAAATAAGCAACTGTTTTCCGCCTTGAAATAAGCAAGTCGCTACCTTCACATTTTTGTTTGAAGTCGCCCGTCGAGTGAGAGAGATCCGAAATGAAGTGAGAGGTCCGTGAAAGCGAGAAATCGAACAGATTAGTGGAAAAAGCACAGAACGTGTTTAATGTTGTCTCTTTCTCTGACGTGTGTATCCCCCGAAACAATACTGTTAGGCCGATCGCACACGGCGCAACCGATTTGAAATTAGTGTTGCAAACCGTTTGCGCTCTTTGTTTTACCTAGATCCACGGTCGCATGCAACTAGTTTTAGAGTGGTTTGAAACTGATCGGTTGCGCAGTGTGTGATCGGCCTTAGTTGTATGTAGTTTGCCGATACACCGAACCCCCTGTTTTTTTCTACCGGGTCCCCCTCGTCTCGCTCGAGAACAAAGTCAAGCCGAATAGCATACCTTCCTCGGAATAAGCAACTCGCCGGTCCCGACCGAGTTGCTTATTTCGAGAGAATACTGTATTCTTCCCCAGTATTTTATAAAGAGAGCATACATAGCGCCGTATATCGATTTTAACCCTTTACACTCGAGGTACATGTCGCAGGCATTGAAAAGATTAGCGTTCTACTCGTAGTGTGCCTCTCTAACATACCAACAGAGATGGGCAAAACCCTAGCGTTCGAATAAAATGTGAAGTTTGCCGATGTGTTTGTCTCATTTCTTTCTTTAGAAAATATTCAAAAGTTACCACCACCAAACAAATCAAGAATAATGCTCTGTTATCGAACTAATATACATATAACAAAAATTTTAGTATGAAGTATGTACAGATACATATTCAAGGCTGATAGTCCAGTCTATGTTAGTCAAATTCTATTTAGTATGCATATTTGAGACAAAACATTAACTCAACACATTTTATCTCATATTTTCTATTCACTTTATTCCAGACACAGCTTTTTCCAAAAGATGCTTTAAGGTTTTGAATGGTAATGATTGCAGTGTTTAAATCTTTTTCAGTTGAAATTTCACAATTGTTGGAATAATTATCGATTAAATTTCCTTCATAACTTGCAAAGACACCTGTATGTTAGCAAATATACTTGACCCATCGTTCTGGGACTGAACTTCTTAGCGTTGACGAGAAATCTTGATCTAACAGAGCTGTTGTGTTGAGTTGCTGGTATCCAAGAGTCATAAAGCAGGCATGTCTAATTGATCGGGGATGGGCAAGAGCATTCACTGTTGCTCGTATACAGTCGAGAGCAAACACCACAAGCATGTGACATCACAGCGAGACACGGCGAATGGAGAACAACAGCAGTAGTAGGGAAGTAGCAGGGATGCAATGTGGTACACCCGATTCTGCTATTAGCTACGGAGAGTCTACGATCTGCACACACACTTAGTCTCACAGTCGTAGAGTAGTCTATCACGATACCTCTGTTCACGATAAAGTGTTTTAACAGCTTGTTGAAAGCTGTCTGCTCTGTTGTGACCAAGACAATTCACACAGGCATTGAATCTTCTAAACTTTCTAAATCCTTAACAGTCATTGAGTTTTTTCAGCACTTAAGTCTACTTCAATTCATTTTTAAATTCAGACGCTGCTTTTTTGTTAATCAATGCATCGTTACTTCCAGTTTCGATATCCTAGCTAATTATAAAGAAATGGAGGTTCAAATGTGACGATACACAAATAATAATGTTGCCATAGATTCTTGTCGGATCACCCAGTGGAACAAGATATTTATTGATATAATACATATCATAAATTTTTCCGACAAGAGTCTTTCGACTCTTTATGCATCTACAAAATTTTATTAAAATCAATGCGTAACATTGTATGTGATATCTTTGTTAGAGATCTTGGTTTCTCTTGCCTCGATGCAACATGGAGTTATATCGAAAAATAGACACGTACCTAACAATGCTGCCAGTCACTTTGTTAAAACGACATCTCCGTTTAAATAGAGTTGTTCATGGTTCACATTTTGAAAACCTCCTAAAATAAAGATTTTATTTAAGACTGTTTCAATGAAATTGAAATTTCTTCGTTTACCGTCCCCGAACGCGTACTGAAGTTACTCATGAACATTTCATAATTTCCTCGCTAAAGGTTACGTGAAGGTCAACATGTTAGACCTCGTTGGTTTCGTTTTTTTTTATAATCTATAAGACTGTTGTAGTGAAAATATGCAGTCCCATTTTAAAAATACCTTGACCTTGAAATCTCGAAAAAAATGACCTTGAGAACAAAATTCGGCCCATCACAGTATTGGCGCCTTCGAACAGAATATTTTCTCCTCCTGACATTATTTTCTATCATAAATAATAAGCGATATATATGTAATGTGAATCTTCGTATCAGGATGGAGATTGGTTATATTAACAAGAATTGGTTCTCTGTAAACACAGTTATGATTATTTTTATACTATTACTGTACAACATATAAACTACTATTTACACAGCAAAATCATAAAAGACGGTATTTGTTTGTTGCCTTAAGAAATCATTCATCGGATTTACTCCCCGTACTTTGCCTCTTCAGATTTTTATCTGTTCCAATCGTAAAAATACCACCTGGCGGATTCACACTTCCGAACTACCAAAGCAGTCGTTAAAATTATCGACTTTAACACATAACCATCATCGTTTTTCAAACAAGGGATTAGGCAACTATTTGAAAAAGGTCAAAAGTACACAGATTCTAATGGTAATTACTATGATGATTAAATTATAATTTGTTTAAATGTAAATAAACGTTGAAGTTCTGTAGCTAGAGTTAAGTTTATCTCAAACGGCGAATGTGATTGCGGAGCAGAGTTTCAAGATTCGAACCATACTGTTTGGCAGTGCCCAAAAAAAATGATCAGCGTGAAGTTTTGTTCCATATGCTCCTCAGTAACGAATGTCGTCCTCCGTATTGTATCAGCACATTTTTGAGTGAACCGGATATTAAAGGGTTAAAAATTATTTATAGTTTTCTCAAAGACTGTAATATAAGAATTTGATGTAACTAAATTGTATGTATCACAACTATTATATGCCGTATAAGCCATGTATGGTTTGAAACAGTAAAATAAATAGAAACGTTGAAGTTTTCAAAATAGATAGAAAATGTACTTGTAGACCTAATGCAACAAGCAAAACAAGAATTTTCAATGCAATGACTCGCGAATCAAAGTCAAGGTAACTGTCACGCTCGATCTGAACGCGAGGATCCTAGTGGTACAAAACGATCGGTCTACGACATGAAGGAAGGCTGAGACGCCAAGGTACTGATACACACGTGTAAGAACTTTCTGATGCGACCGATACCGTGCGACGGGCTGCTTCTCTAATGGATTCAAAGATGGATGATCGAGAGAGAGAGGGGGGGGGGGGGCGTGGAAATGTATGCAAAAATGTGTTTTTTAATGATCCTTCCTTTAATGAAATTAACAAAAAAATGTGAAAAGCGGGTAGAAATATAGAAGCAACACGTATTTGTGCGACTTCATTACAAACATTAATTTTTAAAACTTCACAAAATAAAAAATTTACATTAATTTGTGAATAATTCATACTTCGTGGGATTTCCTTTTGATTTTATAATTACTGCTACTCTTTAGGCATTACATTACCTAAATGTTGATGTCTTCTTGCACTTCTCTGTTAGAGTCATTTTTAAAACTACTTTACTGGAAATTGGACACTTTCTAATTCGTACGAAGCAATAACCTGAGGTGTTTATGTTACAAACTCTATTGCAAATGGTTCCTCGGAAGAATCGTACAAATACTTATTGTTTCTATATTTCTACCAATTTTTCGTATATTCTTGTTAATTTCGCAAATTATATAAAGCAGTAATTGTTATTTGGATATACTATACGTATTCTAAAGATTTCTAAGAATATGTAGAATACCATTGATTATAAAAAAAGAATTTAAGAAGCTACAATTTCACACAAAAAAATTTTTGGGAAATTGATCAGTGTACGAATATATTTTACACCCACTGTATGTCATGTATGTAATTTATCTTTGAGTTTGATGAATTGTTTCTTATTCTAATCTATAAGTATATTAATAAGTCATTCTTCGTTGAGTTAAAAAAAAATACTAACATGGAAAAAATATTAATCTTCTAAAAGAAGAAATGGTTTTATGATTTTCAAGTTTTGTGGCACTGAACCAGCTGAAGGAAATAGTTCTTGATTATTATTTATATTTTGGTATTATTTGTTATACTATCGACTGCGAAAACTATTTTATTACTTGATAAAAAGGTAAAATAATAGATTCTACAAATATTACATTACTTCTTTTTTGACTTACATAATGACGAAACTCTATAAATTATTATTCATCAATATATTATATATTCTTATATCAATTTTGTTACATACCAACATGTTTCGTCTAATCGCCAATTTATTCTTATTGACTGCAGAAGCTTAAAATCTTGTTCTTTGAATAGGAACCACTACAAGAGTCGAGATGTAAATATACAGGAAATATATGTACAAGTTGAAATATCAAATTCATTGATATTAAGAGAACATTCATGTCATTACTTCTGAAAAAAAGAAAACTATCTAAATACCAAACTTGATTAAAAAACAAACAAAAGCAGTGCTAGATGTTCATATAAAATCTATAGAATATATCGATGTTTGGTGAGACTCTCCATACGTTCTTTTTATCTAACAAACAAGCACGAATTGATTCCTTGATTTATTATTATTTTTGTTGATTAGTGGAGTATTGGCAGAATCGTCGATCGATGGAATCAGACGAAAGATTGCACAGTTAAAGGTACTCTCGCTCACATTTCCATAATTGATCAATTAAGACCATAGTCATTGCAAAGTTGATCAAAATTCAAGTTAAACTGGAATGGACCAGCGTCGGACTTCAATTGTCCCAAGTGGGATTTTAATTGCAAATCTTACGGAACGTCTGATCGTAGATCTGTCGGATAGAAATGTCGGATAACGAATAGAATATCAGTAAGAGTGCATGCAATCGTTAAACGTATTTGAGATTTCTTTGATATATGCATAGTTAAACCTCAATACTAACGTTGAGAATATTTAAGAAATAATTAGTTGAGTTGAAAGTATTGTATGAACGAAGAGTTAAGGAGGATGAGAAAAGGAATGTGTGTCTACGTTTTGGCTAATTTAACGCAAGAATTTTATAGAATAATTAATATAATGAATATTAGAGTATCAATAATTTTTGAAAATTAAGTTCATACTTATTGCAGGTTAATATAAAAAAATTGTCAGTGTATATACAAAATAACATGATGTTTTAGTTTACTATAAGTACAGATTTTTCATAGAATAAGATATAATTTATACTAAATACAAGATATAAATACAAGATACAAAAGGGATCTAATAGAGCATAGTATAGAGTGATTGAAAATTAACGTATTTTTAATCGAGAAACAACGGATTAGCGTGTTTTATATTTTTGCCAATTTATATATTTGTATCAACTACAGATAACTTCTTTTCACACTATAATTATCACCGTAAAGGTTTACATTCAAAACATTAACGATGATGAACGCGATCCTTAGTGGAGTTAAAAACTTCAAGATTGCCTCGAAAGTATAAATGAGTATTTATTACTCTGTATACACCTGATATTCAGCAATGCAAAGATTACTTAAGTATATTTGCGTAAATTCGTTTGATGTTTTGGAACAGAAAAGTTTTTTCAATTGAAGTAGCGAGTACTACATATGCAGTATGTATCTACTTTAGATAAATCTTCTTCGTGGCCATCTTCAGGAACTCTGAGTTATAATGCATTTTTAACAACTACGGTATTATTTATTTATACATTTTTATATATGCGTAATAGAAATGTTTAATAATACTAATAATAATAACTCTCAGTCGTGGTGCTAAATTGACGTAGGGGTAGATACTTCATGAAAGAAGCCGTTTTTCACCTACGACATTATATCTCAATTTTCGAGACTAGACATTTATTCGTACCTATATTTAAAATCGATATGATTCAATTATACATTTTATTGTTTGATCTATTACTTGAACTATTATTTCTGTATCCTATTCTTAATTATTAATGATAGTAATGAAAGTACAGAAAGGTTTAACAATAAAAACATAGAACGATCATCAATTACTGTTTGCGTATCGTGCACATTATGCAAATGTGGAACAAATCTCTTTCATTTACTAAATTTAATTATCGCCTACAATTAAATAGCAAACACCTAAAGAAATGTTTAAAATATCAATTTTTCTTCATATTTTGCATAAATATAGTGGAAAGTTGTTCGATTTGAATAAAGAGAACACCGTTCCATTCTGATGTATAGATTCCCTTCGATCTACCTACATTACACCATTCTGCTCATATGTACGTATTTATTCCTTTAACTCGCGCGTGTCTTTGGTTTTTCGGCGTATTAAAAGGAATTCAATAATCTCGGTCCCGATTCACGGAATAACAAGTACTTGTAATCGCACGATAAATTTTCTCGTGGCAGTGACCGGCGATAAATCTACCTGGGGCGCATTACCGTGTACATTTTTCAACGCCATGTCGTTTTCGTTCTTTTTGGCCGCGAGACGAAGGGAGGAGCGCCAGAAAAGAAGAAAGAGAGGTAAAAAGGAACGGTTAGATGTACATACATATACAGGGTGTATTCTAACAAGTGATACCCACTTCGATGGTAGATCGAAGACACGAGAACAATTAAAAAAAGTTCACATAAACATTTCTATGCTCCATTTGGCCTTGTCCTCGGATTAGAACCATTTTTGTAATCCAGTAATGAGCAGCTGCGTACCCATATCACCAATTATTTCTGGCCAATCAACATGCGCATTTATAAAGTTGTACGGAAAATATTTCCGCTGAACAAATGTAACCCATTTGAGACACATGTTACAGAAAGAGCACCAATTGAAACTATTTGGTTCGTCGGAAGTACCATTATCTACATTCTTGTTTATAGTTGTTCTCTATTTTTGTTTAACACTTTCGCTGCGGATAACGCACATGTGCGTCCAACTGAAAATATATAGTTGTTTTTATTATTTTTCAGTTTTCATTTTTTTTGTTCGGCAATTATATTATATATAAAATAAGTTACCACAAATATATGTTTTCCAAAATAATCATATTAGAACATTTGTAAGAAATTTTTCATTAAAAAAAATATCATAATTGTAGCTTCTAGCGAACGGCTACTTATTTTCGTCAGCAGCGAAAGTGTTAAATAATACGTAGTTCCAATTTGTAAGTATATTTCTTTTAATATTATATAATACTATGAACACCTTATAAGTATTATAAATTTTCTATATTTGTTGTTTCATCTGATTCCTATAATTATGTAACTTTAATTATCCGTATTATCTGATTTTTGTATATTTCATTTATAATCTCAATTTAATCCATACTTCTGAAGGTCAATAAGTTATATGTAGACCGAAACCAACAGGAACCAGGCTTTAACTTGGATTTTTGGAACTTTCAAACGGAACAAGGAGATCTATGCATTTATTAACAAAAGTTCACCATTTCGGATTAGATGAATATCCACAGACTTGTATTTAGTTAAAAGGTAGTTAACGCTCTACTCAAGTAGTTACTCAACGCTCATCTTATAACAATGGTGATTGAACTGTGACTGATGAGCTGCACGAGGCTCATTTAGTCTCTTACTATTGTTCCAGCATACTTGTGCAGTTCTGTACATATTATTACATTTGGAAATTTGACACATATTATATACACATACGTAATATTCATGTGAATTTGTTGATTTCATTATGTAGCGTGATGTACATACGGATTATATTAAGTTTTGATCTGTCAATGAAACCGTACAATTTCATATTTCAAAATAAAGATATAAGCTTTCTGCTCCACATACTTTTCCTTGCATAAAAAGAACATCGCACATACAACCATACATATACAACATCCATGTAATAATGATCATCAACCAATCCCTATTTGCACATCGCGTGCGCCATTCAAATGTGGAGCAAATTCCTTTCAGTTATTAAATTGAAATGTCGCATACAAACAAATAAACAAGACCTAAAGAAAATGCTTAGAATTCCGTCATGAATGTTTTCTAAGTTCTAGGTATGCACAATCACACAAATACCGGAATCACATAATAAATATTAGATGTACTTACTAGATATACCTATTTTAAATGTTATATATTTTTATATTCATAACTCTATCTTCACTAATTTTATCTACACTTTTAACTACAATGCAAATACAGCTTTTTTTTCAATTTCAAGGAAAAATTTTCTATACGCGTTATAGCAAGAACACTTCCATTTGTGTGTTCAGTTTTTCTTCTACTTCATAAAATAATCGTTATATATGTATTAAACTATAGTAGTAAACTATGGTACAGGTCTGAATATATCGAAATGGTTGACAATAAATAACGTGTACACACCCCTTGAAAAGTGGAAGGGTTATGGGACAAAATGGTGCCTATATAATTCAATAAATATATATCAAAATTCAAACGTGCCCCTGAATTTTTTTAAAAATCGGCACGAACTTTCTGGACAACCCAATATTTAAATATAATCATAAACCATTTCTTTACCAAAGAACAACAAATGTTCAATTTGACACGAGCATTCTTTGCCCTTTTACATATGTATTTCAATTCGTACCTAAAAAGGAACTAATATTGGATAGCGTTTACCAAATGTGAAACCAATTTTAAATAGTTTCCAATTATAAACCTACGAACTTTTCATTAATTGACACATATTTATATATAATAAAATGAAAAGAAATTAATTTACAATAAATCTATTTTCTCAAGAGTATATTTTTTTAGATAATATTTCTTTCATTAGTACATACGCGTTCCTAATCTAAGAGTGAAATCTACCATAATACTATACTTCACTCTTAATAATACCGTTCTGATATAGAATGCGGCTTTCAAATGATTCTGATGTGCTATACATACATCATTACTACTATGCATTACCGTTGGACTATAAAATGAATCTACACGTTAAACGAGTAGGTAGAAAAGTGGCCACATTTCAGGAGTATGATTAAATAGAGCACAGAAAACACATGTTAACGTCAACAGTTTTCATTGGCTTCGTGTCCCTGATGCACTAAAGCGGATCCCACGTGTTAAGATACACCCTGTATATGCTCGTACGCGCCGTCTCTTTAAGATTCAGCATATCAGCCCGTCGTCGCTCTCGCGCAAGAAAACGCATCGGGACGGTAAATTTCGCGAGAGCCGGTGAACACGTCACAATTCAAGATTAACCAGGATGAAACGTAGAGCACCGGACGGGCCCAGTGTCGTATCAGCAGCGGTCGAGTGCCCCGCGCACTCGGACGGCCGCTATCTGTCGCTCTGTTCCGGTTGAAGGGGAACGAGAAAAAGAGAGTCAGGGCCTCTCGTCCAGAACGAATGTCCCGTGATAATAACTGAACACTTCGCGGCCAGTCTCCCAGTTGCTGATTTGCTCGTTTTTCTGATAACGCGCGAGAAATGCAGCAACGTCGCAGGAAAGTAGAACTGCCGCGGTCCGGAAAAAAAAAATAAACGATGTACCTCGTACGAAAAAACCGACGCGAGAATTTCTTTCAATGGAATCGAACGCTACTACGAAGCAGATCGACGTTCTTGTTTACCGAGGCTTTCTGCGAGAATATCGTAACACGCGTGGCATGCGAAATCGAGTTCAGACTTCCTGGAGTCGTCGCGGATTTGCATCATGAAACGCGCTGCGAGCGTGTCAGACCACTCTCGAGGCAATTGCCACAATCGTATCTCCTCAATTTCTCCTTAATTGATTAACACTCAACGGACGGGTTGTTCATACTGTACCTTTTTTCAAGTTCTGGGTATTTTTGAGGGAATGATGAAAGGTATATCAGCGGTTTTTTAAAGACTGTTCACTTTCGTATCCAATATTGAGACAACAGAATCTGAAACAATTTGCAGCTATTTTTAGATTCATTTCTCTTTTTCATTGAGCTATATACTTTATAAGGTTTTTAAGGATATTTTTTCGTCTCTTCTCCAACAATTTGCGAAAGAATTTGCGCCTTCGTATTTCCAGACAAGCTATTCGATGAATCTTTTTCTGGAGTGCTCTGGAGTTGATTTATATTTTTGAGAAAAATATATGAAATAAAGGTTATAAGTAGCTATTTTTTCACGGTTATGAAATTTAAATATCTTAAGTAGTAACCGAGAAATAAAATGATAAACTTAAGGGTGTTTACCCCCATATTACCCTTAAACGAAGGGGTAGCGCTCTGAAATTTTACAGAATAATGTTTCAGACGAGGAACATTGTGTACCAAGAAATACACCAATTTATCTTTTGAATTTAACTTTTAATAGATTTCTAATAAATCAAAAAAACGCAATTAATTAAATACAGTATCATCCTTTCCGTCGTTTTTTGTCTCATACTACCACAATATGTGAAATACTGATCAGATTTCTTAATACCACTCATATACTCAGATACTGTTTCAGTTCATCGTTTGAAATATCCGTCGTTTTTTATAGATTTCTAGGAGGTTTGGCATGTATGGTGTAATTTATGCTACACGCTCGGTAACACTCTTAACATTATTAACAAGTATTATACATGTGTATCTAGAGTACTAATAAAATTTTCTAAGGTCATTTATTTATTTTGGCGACTCCACAGATCTTAATTTGAATCTTCAATTTCTGATTCTAATCTGTGTCCAATTCTTTTTTGTAACGCAACAACTTCACGCTTATCATTTAAAATATTAGTTTCATTACCAATGCCAATCTTTACGTTGGTTACACCATCAGCATCAGTATCTACGTCAAATACTTCTATGTATTTCTCCTCACGAATTTCATAATTTCCAGCCGAATATTTTTTACGCCATTTTCATGATTATAAAATTACTAAAAAACATAACCTTAAACATAATTTGATTCACTCGATGTGACACATAGATATTCCACGTAGAGTCATGGTAGCTCAACTTTAATATGCGCATAAAAACGATAAAATACAATCGTGCGCGTTAAAAATGTACAAAAACGCAAATCACATTGCCTGTTTTAGGAAGTTGAGATAAAAATATATAGACATACAAGTTCCATTCGTTGACTGTTAATATAAACATAATTTAATGGTGAAATAACCGGATAACAAATAGTATACATCAGCCATCACAATTTCATTGCGCACGTGCCAAACTTGACACGTCGAATAGTTTTAATGTATTTATGAATATTCATTATTAGGCATGAGAATGAAAGACATAACCTACGATTTCATTTTGACATGTTAGTCAAATTTTATTTAGTATGCATATTCGGAACAAAACATTAACTCAACGAATTTTATCTCATATTTTCTAGTCACTTTATTCTAAACACAGCTTTTTCGTCTAAATCTTAAACAGCGTTTAAATCTTTTTCAGTTGAAATTTCACACTTGTTGCAATAATTGTTGAACAAATTTCCTTCGAATGAATACATTTATCCGATACTCAGTAAATAAATATTTTTCATCCATCATACGTCCAATAAATTTATATTGGATAAAAATCGTTATTCATTATTCATTGAATAGATCTGCAAATAAATGTTTATACTCATTATGGCGTCCAATAAATTTAGTTTGAATAAATATAGTTATTCGTTATTAAAATAACGGATAAAGGTACAATTTTGTTTACTCGACTCTTTCATCAAAATGGAAACAATAGACACATTACATTACCGTTACTATCACTAGTAACTGACGTCACTCGTGTTCAGAGCGGTGCCATGTCGTCCTTAATTATGTAAAAACAATTTAAAGAAAGCAAGCCATTAAAAATGTGATTTCGTAGCACGCCGAATCCTCTTTCCCTCTCACCGCATTCTCTCCCTAACCAATCTTTCCAGGATGTTCCCTTTCTCCGCGACAAAAGTGCCAAGATGTTGCACTTTTGTGCAGCTGCGTTGCACCGCTGAGACGAGGTTATCGTATTTACGGGAGAAATTTGGCGACATGGGCGTTAGGCCAGACAGTGCTACGAGCTCTTAATTGTAATTAATTTACAATCGTGCTCGAGTCGATTGCTTTGTCGCGTTAAAAACGAACGGCGTCCTGGCGCCAAATATGGCGGCTAAGTCAAATATCAAGCACAGAACGAATGTTAAAACGGTAATTGGAGAGTATTCAATGTTTAATCGTCAATACTCCTCTCGTTCGTTTTGCTTTTATCTTACGAGAGGAGCGCAAACGTTTCCGGTTAGCCTACTATTTAAAAAGATATTGTAAAAAAAGTAGAATACTGGCTTTAAAGGTGTGTTCTGGCCTAAAGCGTCAATTTTTAGTTTTTTTTAAGGATTTTTTTTAATCTATAAGGAGTTTTTATAAAGGGTTTTGCCCACATATTTATTCACGTTTTAAGAACATACACAACTTTGTGCAGGTAAAAATAATCAAAATTAAACGTATCACAAGTGAACTGGTACAGTCCCTCTTGAAAAAACTATGTTTGTGGTGGACACGATGCCGGCCGTTCTGCTTACCTGAAATGAAAAAATCGAGAAACATTTTTATCAATATTAGCATCGCTATGACCCGAATCAGAATAATTATTAAATATTGAGAATTCAAAAAATGGCAGCACATTAAAGTTTGATTTATCGATATTTTGTATTTTCTTTTATCCTTAGTATGTTAAAAATAAATATTTAGAATAATCAGATTTTGAAAACCGAGTGATAACACACATGTGCCAAAGATTCACTCCAACGTCATTCAGTCACCTGGAACTCGAGATATCATGCCAGCCGTTCCAAAAAATATGCTTACAAGGAAATCGCGTTTAAAGTTTACATACGTATACTTAAGATTATGATTAAAATCCAATCCTCGTTTACTAACTCGTTGAAAATGAATGTCACTTTTAAACATTACCAACGAAAAAATTGTAGTAAAACCTGCGAAGAATTTTAAAATGCAGTATCCAAATGAATTGGAGATGATAATATCGTCAAGATTTTCTTTATTCTGAAATTTTCTAGACGATGTGCTGGGATAAAATCTGTTTCAACGCTGTACTGGTTTCCTTGAAATTTTCTTTTTTTAGATCGTACAGCGTGAACATTCTTTCCTTTGGCTCCTTTTTTGTCCATGTTTATATAGAAATCGTATAAAACGAATGAATATTTCAACTCGGAACTCGTATCTGATTTGCTTGGCGATCGTATGTAGCTAAACTGAACTTGAAACTTGAAAATAATACCTAGAATAACCTAAAGTGACTGAAAGGTTTCCTGTTTTTAACTAAAACCATAAAACCATAACTTTTACAAAAATATACCTGGTATTATGATACCGATATAACGATGGGTCGTTCGTTGCGGTTACCATTTTCTTTAGACGTCCTTAACGTCGTTAACTTTTCGAATTCAACAAAATCCTTTGACAGGTATGTTTTCAAAGGTTTACACTTTAAAAAAATAAGTAATTATATCTAGAATTGGTGAGTATTCATAATCAATTAACTAGAAATTATTTCATACTTTTTAGTGCAATTTTAATATTTTTTCGAAGTCGGTTGTATTTTTTTCCAAAAATGATTTTATTACTTACTCAGATTTAAAACGTTTAAAATATATTTACATTTAAACTGAAGGTTACTATCAATCAGATTTTCAATATTTTAAATCTTCTATATTTATCATATCAATCTTGACACAAAACAACGAAAACCCATATAATAGTTTTATTCACATATCATTGTAATTATTCAGAGATAAAAATACAAGTTTAGATTGTGCAAAGATGAATCTTGAATCTTGTCCATTGATCGGTTCATAGGCAACATATCACATACGTTATGTGTTTTCTTTTATATACTTTTATATTATAATGTAAGTTATCGAATAAAAATAAATTATTGCAAGTTTACGTCACTCTAAATTGTTTTATGGACAAATAAAGATTAAGAATCTTTGTTCAAGGTATGCCAGAAGGTTAAAAAGGTTAAGGAACACTGTCTTAGATGAAGAGGCTTCGAAACATTGCGACATGACAAATTGAAGGTGCCACAATTGGTAGGAGGATCTGGTTGCATTCCGCGCAATCCTTGCATTACTGTTTCGTTTGAAATGTTAATCAAGACTTGAACGAATCAATTATTTTTACGTTTATGTCCCTATTTGCAACAATCTTCTTAATAATCTACAAAAAAATTTTGTGCAAATAAACAATAAATAAATATATTCAATCATGAGAAGGATAAGAGAAGATAAACAATTAATTGTGGTATCCTTGCTGTCATTGTTTCATTAAAAAAAAAATTTTCAGAATATTCACTTATATCTTGTTTAATTATTCGAATTTGGATTTACTGTTTTACTATTACATATTGTAAGTAATGTGTTAGAAATATTTTTTATGTATAATTTTCAGAAAAATTCTGTTCATTATCACCGAGGAAGATTAAAACAATAAGATATATTAAAGATAAAAATAAGGTATATTAAATTTAATTATTTCCCTCTTCCCTTGCTTGTTTCGTGCATTGATTGCACTGTCAGGTGGAGCGTAATGTAAACTTTCTCGGTAAATATTTTTCACTTTGTGATCACCTTTCTCTCAAGCTTGACATCTTTAAAAAAGCCCTCGCTTCCGAGAAATGTTTGACTTTTACAAGCGAGTGGATGAAAGTTACAACCTGGCTCGAATGGTTCCTTACCTTCACGCTGCTTTTATATGATGATACATCAAATGACGACGGACCACCTTGTAATTTCACTTCCATGAAACACAATCAGATGATAGCGTTAATCTCCATAATATCAATTTTATACTAATTATCGTTCGATAGAGGGTGATCTACCAACAGCTGTTATTTGACAAAATTTCTATTCGTCTCGAGCTTGTCAAATTCGGGAAACGAATGTGATTATAAAAGTCCTCGCACGCATTCCTATGGCCACGTTAACCCTTTTTTTTGTACCAATTTCGAGCATAACATGTGGAAGATGTGAATACACAACTGTGATTTATCCTTTTCATCAGTTTAATATGTGAAATATCATTTTTTATCTTTTATAATTATAGTTTACCAATTTCACAAATTCTAAACAAATGTATGGTGTAAGATAGCATTTAAAGATTCCACATAAAAGTGACAATTGTACTAGAAGGATATAAATATTTTTTGAAATCTAAAAAAATATTATATTTATTGTCCAATATTTTTGTTATGAGACAACTTCTCCAATTTGTTTTTATAAATGTACCTTGTATATAGGTATAACGTATATTTTAATGACCGAAATTCATTAAATCATTCAAAAGTTACAATTTATTTTCGAATAATTACACTGAGACTTCTAGAAACATATGTGAGAAAAATAAACATTCCTCCTCATGCAATTATAAAATTCATGAAATTGTAAAAAAGAACATCTTGTATATATATTGTGTAAATATTGAGTTTATAGATAGTGACCACTAGATTAAGTTAGCTACATGTTCACTTTTCATTTTGATACATAATATTTGAAAACATTATTCAACTCATGTTTGCTGGAGTTTGTAAGTGCGTTTAGTGCTTATTATTTTTACGTTCGTTACATTTATTACACTTGTTAAGTTTATTAATTATATAATACCGTATGTCCACTTTTCATTTTGATACGTAACATTCTTCAACTCGAAAATTCAATTTCAATTTCAATTCAATTTAAAAACATTATTCAACTCATGTTTGCTGGAGTTTGTAAGTGGATTTAGTGCTTATTATTTTTACGTTTATTACATTTATTACACTCATTAAGTTTATTAATCATATAATACCGTATGTTCACCATAATCATAAAATAAATTATTAAAATGCTTCACCTTCAAACCCTAAAAATGGTACAATCAAATTTTCATAATCAACAAAATAAAGAATGTACAAGTTTAGTATTTGTAAAACTCTGTATAAATAAGAGAAAATTGTAAAACCATTTATTTGTAATAGATTATGCCAACGAAAGTTAATCCAAGACGAGTAATACAAAAGAGAACTAGGCCGGTTGGCCTGAATAAATCTGACTTTGTAGAATTCTTCTAGCTTGTTTGCTAACGACTAGTATCGGTACAGACGCTGAAGACGAACTGGTCCGCTAATACCGAGCAGTGCGCGCTGACGTCGGATCCGTATTTCAATTTTGGTCATTGTTATTACTGTCGCAGCTTCCTCGAGATCCGTTCCTCTTGAACTCGTCGGAACAATGTTTTACATACCCGCTCCGCAGGACAAAATAAACGCCGGGGACCACAGCGCCGCGGTCCACGGATTCTCGGTTGCACTCTCGACGGTCTACCGGACCCCACGAGTGTGTTTGGGTTCCAGAGCACGAAATCGAGAGTGCTCGGTGATCCGGTGGCGTGCGCTGGAACGCTGTCCGGAATTCCAAGAAGCCGCGTGCTGCACTGATAAAGAGGAAAAAAGAAAGACGCGTTCCGCGGAACGAGAACAGGCGGAATAAGGAGACGTTTCGTAGTGACTTCTGCGACTCGGTGGTCCCTCCCTAACATGGATAGGTCAATCAGAAGAGTTTATTAACCCTTTTCAATATGGAACACCTATAACCCCTTTAGGTGCCACATTTAGATTCGTATAAATGAACGATCTCACAGCATACAAGTTAATAGTAAATAATAATAATAATAATAGAGGGACCTATTTGAAAGCTAGTAGAGACATGTTTCGTTAGAATATAATCATATGTATATACGAGTACAATACATATATCTCTTATATATTATTATATATAAGATATAATATATAAAATATATAAAATATAATATATATAATATATAATAATTTTTTTAGATGCAGCAGTACATATGCAATTAACAATTGCATCATTTCTTTAAATAGAAATGCATTTTTTTTTACACACATCGATTCTTCTACGTAAAAAATGATTCGGATACCATGGCAAAAAAATTATTAGTTCTCGAGATATTTTCAAAAAATGTATTTATTGAAGAAGATGCTCAAAAAGAAAAATTTCAAGTCCTACAGATGTAGTGCTCTTTGAACCATTTATCTTTCTCCTTTGGCATTTTCTCGTAAATGCAATAATAACGTAGTTATGACTTGAAACAATTGCGTGGACCACCCTTTATACAGTGAGTGTAGCATGTATTCGTACACCGATCAATTTCTCAAAAAACTTTCGTGCAAAATTGTAGTTTGTTAACTTCTCTTTTTATAATCAATGATATTCTACATATTCTCGGAAATCTCTAGAATAGATGTAATCTAAACAGCAAGTACTAGTTTATATAATTTGCGTAATTAACAAAAAAATATTAAAAAATGGACAGAAATACATGGGCAATAACTATTCGTACGATTCTCATGACGAACCATTTACAGTAGAAGGTGTAACATAAACACATCAGTTTATTGATTCGTACGAATTAGAAAACATCAAATTTCCAGTAAAAAAGTCTTAAAAAATGCTCGAATAGAAGAATGGAAGATGATTTCACCCCAAATAACATCGACATTTATGATAGTTAATTTAATGCCTAGAAGAGTTGCAGAAATTATAAAATCAAAAGGAAATCCCACGAAATATTAATTATTTATAAATTAATGTAAATTTCGTTTTTTTACAAACTTTTAAAAATTTAACAATTGATCGAATACTTATTGCTTCTATATCTCTATTGATTAATTGTTTTTTCTTGTTAATTTCGCAACTTATATAATTAATTAATTTTTTTTGTACTGTCTTTATTTTAGAAATTTCCAAGAATACGTAGAATATCATTGTTTATAAAAAAGAAGTTAATAAATTACAATTTCACGTAGTTTTTTTTGGAAATTGATCGTTGTTCGAATACTTTCTACACCCAGTGTATATACAATTACTCGATTTAATATTCAGGCACCATGGTACTTGTGTAAGTATTGTTCTCTCTATTCATTGTAAATAATGTTATCAAGTTTTCCAAATTATGATAGGTTAAGGGGTTTATATCTAATCAAGATTTAGAAAATATAGATTTTACAATTTTTGCATTTTTGTTAAGCAATCTTACGTAATCTTGAGTGTACCTAAACAAATTTTACGGTGATCCGATCAAGATGGAGATTCAAACAAGTGTGCTGCGAATTCTTTATAAAAAAAAACATCATCCCTGTCACCTAGCATTTCATCGGGAGCTCTATGGCTATAAACATCGGTGTCCTGCGGAAATCTGTGATAAGGTTGAATCTCCCTAAGGTTGAATAATATCTTGATATTATGTTAAGATAATTTTCAAGTAATAAAGTAAAATTACTCGTTACCTATTAGGTTTAGGGCTAACGAAGATCAATACTTTTTTATTTAAAATCGAAACTCTACCATATTTTTGTATAAAAAATATACCATTCCAATTAAAAAACTGAAGGTCACCTTCACTTCTCAGAAAATAGTACAAATACGAAAGATCTATATACCTGGTTACATTGCACATAAAAAACAGTATCAACTTTTCCTCTTTCATTTTTTTGTCATATATACTGTTTATGTGAAAAACGCTGGCTAGTGAATCCGTGAACACCCTGGATATTGTATTGTTGTCAGCACATTCCGCAGGTGTTTCAATAAGAATATATCATTGTTCTGTACTGAACGGCTAATACAAGAAATTTAGATGTAAACAAAAAAAATATATACATGTCGAATTGAGTAACATCCTCCTTTTTCGTAGACGGTTCTGTATGAAATTTAATAATTTCAACTAAAGTTGAACAAATATTCTACGTGTAATAAAGTGTGGTAAACCTCCAGAGACTAAACAAATTGTGACTGGTCCAATTTTGCTTCTTACTGTAGCTCACAGTGTCACACTCGAGACTGCATGTCAGGAATGACGTAGTTGGACCCACCGCCACTTGTGACACGCACACTCGGTGCAAATTAAGTACGATATTTCACCTGAACCGAGTGGTCCAAGCTCTTTATGATCGTGTTCGGTATATTTGCGTTGAATAGACCGATAAATACGACCAGCGAGACAATAGACTTATAGTTATTGTCATCGAGCGGTGCACGCACCCGGCCCACTGGCCGGCAAACGGCGAGCTCTAGCCCAGCAGCTTCTAATTTAATGCTCGAATTTGTATTTGGAAAAAAATTGAACCGAGTCACCGGGGCTCGTTATTCCCTCGCAAAAGCGTTTCGCTAAATGGAAATCGAAGCGATCGCGATCAATAGGCTCGGCTGACCTCGTTCCCGCGAACCATTCGGACAGCCGTGTAATCGTAAACTTTTTCTTTCCTTGTCCTTTTTTTTCGTTCCAAGCGGCGGTGATTAATCGTAGCTACGGACTAGATAACGTGAAATTAAGCCGAGCCGTGTGTGAGCACCGCCCGAACAGATTGCGCGATCGAGCAGAGCCCGATTTATTTCGCCGTTGCGCGTGCAAATAAATAAAATTTAATTCGATCGTGGAGAAACGGCGATAACTTTTCTATTTCTCTGATTTCGAAACACGGTTAGTCTCGCTTCGTAACACCGAATCGAATTTCGATTTAGCCTCTTTCGGTCATCGTTTTGCTCGAACCAAGCAATTAGATTTCCGGTTGGAGGAAATGTTTAGAGCAACGATGATGGGGTAGCTGAGGTTTACCCTTTGCACGTGATAAGTGATTCGCGGTTATCAGTGAGTTTTGCCGCAAAATTTTTGCGCGGTAATTCAAGAGGCGACTAAGAGACGGCAGTCTTTATTCATTAACCTCGAAAAGTTGATAGCAATATTGTTTCTTGAAGAGATTTCTAAGCTCTGTATATATTCTTTTAGGAAGCCTAAAATGGTACGTCTTGAAGTAGCAGTGATTTGTATCTCTGGTCGAGACCACGGTTCTGATAGCATCACTGACGTTGGGATTTGAAAATTGTTCTTAAGATCTTTAAGAGATCAATTCGAGAAAGGAGACGAGTAAAAAATACACGAATCAATATCAAAGGTTTCTGTTTTTAAGATGCAAGAAAATATAATATATGGTATTTTTATACATTATCTTCTGTGCAAAATTATTTTATGTTAACTGTGAACAATTCAAAAAAATTCAAGTTAATTTAAAGAATACGATTAGGTCCAATTAAATAGAAAGCTTGAGAAGTATAATAAAAATAAGACGTTAATTTGCAGTGTTAATTAGAAGCTCGTTAAAATGGAACGTTCCCACCATATGTATGTGATTATTTCCAAATACTGTAAAGAGAATATTCGCCTAGTGTCGGTTTTTGCGTGATATATTTAATTTTTTCATCTAAAAGTTCCAATCTTAAGAATTAAGGAATTTGTGTGCAATTTTTACTTGTAAATACTAAGATTGACTCCATGGATTTGTTTTGAAATTTTACTTATATATTATTTATTTCTTATCATTTTTGTTAGGGAGACATATAATATTTCTCATTATGAAGCTTCTTGAAATTATTTTCAAACTGTACTTTAAGTAAATTTGAATTTTGTTTTATTTTGTTTTACTGTTACATTTTATAAGGAATACGTATATGTATTGTCTTTCTACATTATAAGCAAAAGATTAGTCCAGCTTTCATGAAAAATCAACTTTTTTGAAAAGAAATGTAGATATAGAGGATTAAAATGCCCTTTTCTTTAGGAAATTCTTTATTGGACCATTATAGTCGTGCATTTCTTTTTAGAAAATGGTGCGATTTACGAACTTCTCACTGGAAAGGCAAACAGGTGCGTAAGTGAAACAGATTGTCTGGAGACGAGCTACCAAATCTGGCGACGCCATCGAGCTACTGTAACTCGTATAAATGACCTTATACAGCGAACTTGTGTCCCTTCGGGGCCCGCAAATTCAACGGGATAAGAATCTGGATATTCGAGCAAAACCGTTCTGTCAATTTAAAATTCGAACACGGCTGGACGAACCGATCTTATCGGTGGGTCTCTCGCGCTCGCAAAACGCTCACGGGCCCACAAAGAACGGACGCAGTCGGATGAAACTGAGAAATAAGGAAAGGGAATCGTGGATATCGCTTTCTGTAGGTTATTAATTACCAGTTAATTATTAAACCGTTGACGGACAGTCGATAAGCTCTTTGAAACTCGCCGTGACGTGTATGTTGCTTCTATTGTGAAAATAGTATGTATACCTAATCAATTGATCGTTGTAAAAAATGAAGCATTGCTGGGGCAATAGCTTAGCAAGTACTCTGCACTTAAGAGGTTAGAGGTAAAAAATGGTATTTTTCGGTTTTGGTATGTTCTTGAACTACAACATTAAAGAGCAAAACCACCCTAGAGGCAGAAAAAAAGACTTAAATTTGACAATTTAATTTGGAAGTGTGACAAATGGAATAGAATTTCTTTTCAGAGAGTTTATTTAACACGTATTGAAGAACGAAAAACAATTTTTGTATTGTCATTTTCATACAAAATGGCGGCGATAGAGCCCGTTATCGAAAACAGCTTTTTTGAAAACACCACTACGGGAGGACGGATTTCTCGGCATCTATGAGTCATGGAACAAAAACTAAAGAAAATTTTTAATCTATATACAATTGGCTTTGAAAGTACGTAGGGTTTTTCTTCTTAATCAATTTTTGTGGAAGTGGCGCACTTTTTAAGCAATAAATCGACTTTTTGCCCTAAAAATGAGCTTAAATTGTTTATAAAAAAAGAAGTTTACATTCAATCAAAAAACGACTACGTACTTCCAAAGAGACTATTGTTTTGAAGCTACTGTAAAAATTTTAAATAGATCCATGCAATAGTCACTGAGAAATCCGTCCTCCCAGTTTGAAAAAAGTGGTTTTGAGAAAAACACGTTTAAAATTTTATGAACACTTTAATCGCGCTCTGAGGCGCTGTGGCAAAATCGATATTTGAACCTTTTAACATTTGTTTTTCACTGTAAATCAAATGACGTATTATTTTTATGACCTTAAAGTATCGTATAAGCAAGAAAATAAAAAATCGATCTTTTGACAATTCTAGAGTGGTTTTACCCCTTAAGAGGTTAGAGGTAAAAAAATGGCATTTTTCGGTTTTGGTATGTTCTTGAACTACAACATTGAAAGAATATTCCCAGAAAATGTCAAGTTAATTCGACTAAAAACGACGGAGTTATAACCATTAATATAAAATGTGAGCATGTATATATGCAATTCACCGTTAAAACTGTAGACACGTTTTTCAAGAAACTACATTTTTCTAATTAGTGAACAAACTTTCTCAAAAACACTTGAACCGATCCAATTCAAAATTGACAGGTTCATTTAAGACATAATAATATCGTACTCAAATGTTCCGCTTTTTTCTTTAAAGTGAATATTTTTGCGTTTATAAAGAATATAATCGCATTTTTGACCGCGAAATAGCGATTTTTAACTTTATATCCACTTTTTCACTGTTAGAATACATTTTGTACAAGTTAATATATACTATGATTTTCTCTCTTGACAATTCAAGAATAAATAAAAGAACTTATGTTCTAGTCACCAACTACCTTAATGCAATTGCTAAGCCATCATATGTATGTTGACATTTTTTTCTTTGTTGTGTCTTTCTAGTATACAATACAACATTTATTCAAGGTTCCTCAATTGAATATAATTTCCAGTCTTAATAATAACCACAACTTACTGTCACTCATTCAAGCAGATTGTCATTTTTTGTTGAAATTTTTATTCTTTTGCCTTCAAAGTCATCCCACAGTCATGATACACCAGATCGTTGAATTCGTCTTGACACGGACTATAATACTGTTAAGGGAATAATACAAAGTGCCATCTACAAAAATTAAGGTGACCTTGACAACATTAAAAAAGTTTTTTTCGACTTTTTTTATTGCTATGTATAGCCAATAATGATCAACATTTGTTTAAAATATTTTTTTAGCAGATTATCACAAGTACTTGAAAAATCGGGAAAATTGTTATGCGGGACACCCTGTATATAATTCATGAAATTTAGATATTATGAAGATATGATCAACTTAATATCAATTACGTTGTGTTTTATCGATATCGTTTTATTATTAAGTTAATTGCTTATTCTACTTGCACTGCTTATATTGACTTATACATTTTCAACTTTTTAAATATGTTTGATGGAAATGATTGTCGTTACATTTTAAATTTGTGAGTATCGACTTATGACATATTAATATTTTCTATAACTATACTCTCAAATTAGAATAATTATTGAAAGTGATTAAAAGTCTTGATATTTTATAGTATAAAATGGATATATTCAATATATAATAAATATGTTTGTAATGTTAAAGGGCAAAAGAGAGTAATATTATTTACGAATTCAGATGTATAAATTGCAACATACCAAATTGAATTGAATAATCATCAAAAATGCAAACTGCTCAAATTGTCCATATCATATGTTCTACCTAGTCAAAGAATATTAAACCTGTTTTTTTATCGCTCTGCAAGTCGAATTACCCTGATAAATAACATCGAGTTTGATACCTGACACACCGAGCCTAAAATTTTAACAATCTAGCCTCTCCCAAAAAATTTTTGTTGATCTTTGCTGTAAGCCAAATTACTTGTTACTTTGACTGTATATAAAACTTTGTTTAATAGAGTGCAATCAATCAGAATTAGGGATCGTTTATGAAATAAAATTGATGTGACGTTCATTACCTCAAGGATCACACATAGACCCTTTGCTTTTTTTTCTATTTATATAACCGATCCGGTCAATGATTTATACAATGCTAATACCTTACTATCTATCAATGTTCTTAAATTATTTTCTAGAATAACTACGATCTTTGGACTCGTTGGCGATGATTGTATAGGCAATTCTTTATACAGATTTTCCCGTTAATACCGAGAACTTTACACGTAAATAAAGAAATCAAATCAATCCAACTCTATCGATAAAATTCGCTAGAAGAAAAATCCACAACCAGTCGAATAAAGTCGGAAAAAAAGAAAGCATTCGAAATATGTGCCTTCCGAGACGATAAAGCATCGCCGCGGGAATTTATACCAATTTATTTGGCCTCGTCGCACGGAAGAGAGGCAAGAGAGCTACACACTCCGCCGCTCGTCTCTCGGTTTTGATTTGTGCCCTCGTTATACGCAGCCAGTGCGTGGTTGGATCGCCTAATTTCGTATTCCCTGGGCCACGAGCGCGTAATTCCACCTTAACGAATATCGTTGCCTCTCTGACAATGAGTCCTGCGTACAGCGAGAAAGATGCCCGGAGAGTTTGTAAGAAGCATCGACAATTACAATATTGACAGGTTAAGAAGAAGCAGAAGGAGGAAAGATGGAAGAAGAAGAAAAGAATGAAGGAGTAGGAGAAGCAGAAGAAGGAAGAGAAGAAGGATTAAGAAGAAAAAAGAAACAGAAGAACTAGAAGAAGAAAATGTGAAGGGAACGAATAGAAAAAAGAAGGGCAAAAAGAAAGAGTAGAAGAAGACGCAGAGAAGGAGAAGCGGAAAAAGGAAAGATGGAAGAAGAAAAAAAGGATGAAGAAGCAGAAGAAGCAGAAGAAGGAGGAGAAGAAGGATCAAGAAGAAAAAGACAAAGAAGAAAAAGAAGAAAAAAGAAACAGAAGAAGAAAATGTGAAGGGAAAAGAATAGAAAACAGAAGGACAAAAAGAAAGAGTAGAAGAAGACGAAGAGACAGCCTAACAAGGAGCAGCGAAAGAAGGAAACGAGAAGAAAGAAGGAATAAGAAAAAGTTGGCTGAGAATAGAAGTGGTGTTGGCGGGGGAGAAGGTAAAAGAAGCTTCCTGTTCGGAGGCTCGTTAAATCCCGTCCTGGGTATCCCGAGAGGCGAGCGTTAACTCTGGCCCAATTAGCATACACAGCGCAGGCTACATCGCGGAATACACCTGCTTCTTGCCTCCGCGCTATCGTTCTCCGTCGGTTGTACGCTCGGCGGTATCGTTCCGTCGCGGTCAATCGCAGGTTGGTTGCCGCACTGGCGCAGGTGCCTCACCTGTTTCGTCGTTGGCGCGTATGGATGGGCCAGCGATTTACGTCGTCCAACGAACAGAGACGACCGCCGTTCGCGTACGTAAGCGACGTGTCTCTAGCGTTTCAACGGGATACAGCCTGTCATCATTATATGCAGATATCAAGGAATCGAGGAAAAAGTTTATGAAGTTGTCCAGACGCAGTCCCTAGCCAGCTGAACGTGCGCGGAATGGAGACAGTCGGATGAGAAGGAACTAGATCGCGATGTAACCACCGCTGTCACACGCCTGTTTCGTCTTTGGAGAGGTGGAGGGCCTATATAGAGACGTCCACGAGCGCAGGTGAATATTACGAGGCAAAAAAGGATATTTTCGAAGCCGAAACTACTGCAGGTGAACGCGAAGGTCAGCCACGTATATAGGGCGAATTAAATTGGAGCACGGCAGATTGCAGGTTACCGTGCTTTCTGCAGGTGTTCCGTTGCGCTCTTTCACCGAGTGCCCCGCGAAGAGGATTCACGGTTTACATAATTGCCCGTGGAGAATCTCGGTACGTCCCCTCCTTCACGGTCACGAATCTCGATCGGATATCAAGGCGAAGGATAGGTTTCATGGAACAACTATGGATCGCAAAGTGTTGAGATGCGCAACTCGTGTTGGCAATATACGCTTATTTAAACAGCACGCATGGCAGCCGGACAACGTTTAGGTTTTCTCGATCTACAGTGGGAGTAGAATGTATTCGTACACCGATCAATTTACAAAAAAAGTTTTGTGTGAAATTGTAGTTTCTTAACTTTTTTTTTATAATCAATTATATTTTACATATTTTTGGAAATCTCTAAGATATATATAGTCCAAACAATATTTAATAATTAATATGATTTGTAAAAGTAACAAAAAAAGTGCGAAAAGTGGGTAAAGGTATAGAAAAAATAAGTATATGTACGATTCTTATGACGAACCATTTACAGTAGAGTTTATAACGTAAACACATTAGTTTACTGCTCCGTACGAATTAGAAAACATCAAATTTCCAGTAAAGTACTTTTAAAAAAGGCTTTATAAAATAAAAAAAAATATACATGTCGAATTGAGTAACCTCCTCCTTTTTGAAGTCGGTTAAAAAGAAATCCCACCAAGGAAGTATTATATAGTTATAAATTAATGTAAATTTCTTTTTTTTTAATGAAGTTTTAAACAGTTTTAAAGTTGTGCGAATAGTTATTGCTTCAATATTTCTATCGATTAATTGTTTTTTTCTTGTTAATTTCGCAACTTACATAAATAGCTATTTTTTAGAGGTAGAATGCCATTGTTTAAAAAGAATAAGTTAATAAATTACAATTTTACATAGTTTTTTTGGAAATTGATCGGTGTACGAATACTTTCTACACCCACTGTACGTTTTATTTCACTTTTTAAATTTTCTCGTAGAACTTCCAGAAAGCAATAGGAAGGGCCTCATCGAGTAAGTCTGGAATTTAGAAGAGCAAAGAATTTTAGAAGTGCGTATAGACCTGTCACAAAGCTTACATAATCATTTTGTTGTTTATAAATTCTGCTTATGAGCAAAATACCTTGAGAAGATATACCTTCTGCTTCTGATAAACGCTATATAATAGTTTTCCCAAATTGGAAGTTGGTTTTTTACAAACCAATCAATAGTGTTTTGCTGTGCAATATTTGATACCACAGCACTTAAGAAGTTATTAGAGGCGAATGTTTGTTACTTTAACGAAGCAGAACAGTACCGTTTTAATATTCTATAGAAGTCGTGAATCATTCATGAGCAATATTAATTGATGGGTTTTGTGGGTGTTCTTGAAATCTTCCCTTCTTTCCGAAATCCAGTAAACTTGCTGCAATTGAGAATAATATGTTCTAATATAATTTGAGTATTGCATTGATAATACTTTGATGGAGTTATTTTAGAAAGTAAACGTGTACGAGTAAGTTTGATGTGTCTAATTCTTAGTCGATTTAGGACTACTTATTTTCAAGATATGTTTGCTATATTTTTGTCTTTATGTACACTAAAAATTCCGTACATTTTTAAGGTATACGAAGGTACAAAATTGTTCTATTCATTATTCCATTGACTTAGAAATTTGTAATCGCAGTGTCTGTGGAAATCACTAGGGAATATCTTGATTAAGTGATCCTATAATAAAAGAGTGGAAACTTCCTTTACAGCTTTACCTGCCGATTTATTGGCAGCAGTTTTCTTTACTGATATAAAGCCTATGTAACCATATATTAATTGAATATCATTGCATTACATTTATTATATTAAATAGATAATATTATTATAGTTTTTAATAAATGTCCAAACACTTATTTAAATGATCAACACAAAGTTTTAACTCTACACGTTTTTAACTCTTACTCTTTCCTTCTACGTGATCCTTGTCATATAGGAATATAAGTACGTATTATAGCATTAGAGGTGTATGGCTATGGCCTCACCTAGGCATTTTACATTATATGGCGTCGTACACCATGGTGATTTCAGGAACAGTTCTTCAGTGGAGGCACACGACCGGTCTTGAGGAAGATGTTGAAAGTTTTATTTTCGTGACAACGCAAACATTGGAGAATAAATCAAAAGAATATGATGGCATCTTTATCTCGGTTATTACATATGCTGTTCCAAGGTACAACAACACATTAAACTCATGTTACACACGAAAATTAGTACAGGCTTCATGTCTTCAACTCTTTCAAGTAACCAGAACATATAGAACAATATCCACCCATACTCTTAGAACTCTATCTACAGCACCAACCATAGAATAAATACTCAAAAAAAAAAAAAGAAGTACAACCTCAACCTGTATAACCTCAAAGACGATCAAATCATTCACTTCGGAAATATTCGATTCACCACAGAAACCGCCAAACTAAAGAAAGAAACAATCACTAAAATTGCGAGACAAATAAAGACACCTACAATTAATATCTGCCAACTAAATCGGACTAATTCAATTAAAGGCAGAAGTATCTACAACTTTTTCAGCAGAACAGGGAAAAATGAAAATCTCGAACACTCAATTGAACACTTAACATGTAAGATGTTAGGTCTAGGGGAAAAATTGAATAGAGTTGTAATAATTAGTAATCTTTATTATACAGCAGAAGAAGAGATAGATGCGCCGTGCTCACGTGAACGATTAACCGCGTAAGAATATGGGAGCTAGATCGACAGGTGTATTGAGATGTCATACAGTGCCACACTCGGTGATCTACGTATTAATATATCTATATATATATATCACAGAGATATACAGGGTGTCTACGTATAAGTTCGGACATACGCAGAGTGTCAATTCTACAACAAATTTCCAACAAAAAATTACTCTTAGACATTTTCTTTGTGTCCCCTTATTCTCGTCAATTTTCACTTTTAATATTTTTTCTGCGTTTTCGACCTGACACTCTTTAAACGGCCATACCTCGACCAAATTACAGCGCAAACTTAAAAGTAAGTATACCATTCGAAAGAGCGTTAAATTTCCCATCTCCCTGATCCTAAACCAAAATTTATTACGAAGATTTAACACGTGAAAAATTAAGTCAAACTTTACATTGTGAAAATTTCAAAAGTTTGACTTTTTCTCTATCCGTTTTTCGGTTTCAAAGACATAGTTGTTTGGCGGGCACTCATCAGGAAAAACTTCCTCGAAGTCTCAGCTTTTGAACGGTATTGTCAAACATAAATTCTAAAGTGGTATTTTAGGGAGAAAATGACGTTTAAATGCAGAAAAGCGTGGGTTTTTAGGTGAAAATCGATACTTTTCAACAAAAATCGACTTGTCACTTTAAAATTAACTTGACATCGGGTTTCATGTATTTTTTAGTCACACTACCGAGCCTCCCCAATTAGGAAAAAAACTGATTTTTTGACACTTCAAGCCTCTGCCAGCCGTGTGTAGAGCCTGAGTGCGAGGTGAATAACAATTGTTTTTGAACATGTATCCATTGAATTTTCGTTTTTAGAAACTATTTAATCAAAATCAACCTCGGTGTACCGATAAATGATATGGAGATCGGAACACGATCGATTTCACAAAGCAAAAAATCAATGTTTTCGGCGCAGGAGAACCGATAAGTTTTGATTTAGGAGGCGGGCATTTTGAACGCTGTTCTGCATCTAAACGTCATTTTCTCCCGAAAATACCACCATACAGTTTTTTTTGACAATACCGTTCAAAAGCTGAGACTTCGAGGAAGTTTTTCCTGATGAGTGCCCGCCAAACAACTATGTCTTTGAAATTTTCACAATGTAAAGTTTGACTTAATTTTTCACGTGTTAAATCTTCGTAATAAATTTTGGTTTAGGATCAGGGAGATGGGAAATTTAACGCTCTTTCGAATGGTATACTTACTTTTAAGTTTGCCACTGTAATTTGGTCGAGGTATGGCCGTTTAAAGAGTGTCAAGTCGAAAACGCAGAAAAAATATTAAAAGTGAAAATTCACGAGAATAAGGCGACACAAAGAAAATGTCTAAGAGTAATTTTTTATTGGAAATTTGTTGTAGAATTGACACCCTGCGTATGTCCGAACTTATACGTAGACACCCTGTATAGATTTCAACACAAGATTTAACATAAATTGTCCAAAATAGAAACGAAAGAAACGATATACTACGAAGACTCGCAGCAACTTGGAACTACAGGTCCACAAACTAAACTACCACCCTCTTTATTTTCAAGGAAATATGTTCACAAACGTCTATTCTTATTTTCATTGATCTAATACCTTGACCTCGCTGGTTTTTCATTCTCACATATGAATCTTGTTGAGGTGTGGGAGAAATAGTTCTGTTAGGCATGCTAACAGTCAACAAGTAAACCACACCTAACTGATGATCCTTATAGGTGGTGAAGGGGAGGTTCTTCGAGGCCAGCCGTAACCTAACATCTACGTGCGTAACCTTTCGCAGTGGTTGTAAAACGCCATTTTCCATCCATCGATATAGACAACAGCCTCGTTGCGAACGACCGACCTCGTTTAGTTCTTTTTTTTTTAATTTATTTTAAATTTCAATGGAGATTTATAAAAATCGAGTGATATATTTATATATATATACAATGTTTCAAAGACAAAAATATTGAATATTGTTATATTTTCTGTAAAAAAATTGCAATAAATGCCAAATAGTCGAAGATACATCGTACAATACCAAATAATATTTTACAAATTGTGTTTAAGTGGAATTAGGCATTCTCGCTTCTTAAGATATTAAAAACAATGCTTCAAAATGCCAAGAAGAGAAGAAGACAAGAAAGTTACCGAAAAATACCACATGATGTAAAACTATAATTTTTACAGAAAAACATAACATTAAAACACATTATTACGCAAACATATATATAAAGTTCACAAAAGAATTAATAAATCTTGTTTATCCTCTACAATCTTGCATATTATGTATCACTGCTAATTCTTCGGAAATTAATCCCGACCAGTACGACACCCATGTCTAAATTTAATACGACCGCAGAGGATTAATATTTCTTCACCTTTTGTTTGAATTTTTTGAGAAACATCGCTTTTATGTCTATTACGGAGTACCTAAGTAGGCTATACTTTGAATGGTTTTAACATTTTTCATAGATATTTTCAGCTGTGAGGTCAAAAACAATTTATTGTGTTGGACTTTTTACTTGATTTGGGATGAAAAATGATTTCCTTTGGTACCACAAATCACAGAACAACTTATCTGCACGAGTTGATATAATATATTTGTTGGGCAATATTATCCAAGAATAATTGAACTTAAAAGAAAAAAACGCACGGACCAGGAGGCCGCCATTCGAACACACACACTCTGACGCGCCAATTAACCGCGAGATTCAACATATTGAAACGGTCTCGTATTTATAAGAGATTGAGCAACAGGAGTTCCGTTGGACGTTCGAGCCACAGGCGAAATTGTCAGCGATTATCGTAGTGACATATTGACGGAAATTCTATCTTCCTGCATATCTATATAGCGTTCAAGACAATCACCGTATCCGTGGTTCGTCGCACCGGAATCGAACGAGTAGGGCCTACTCGAGTCTACTCTTTCCTTGACCGTTTAACGAGATGCGGTAGTCAATCGCGTACTGGAAAGCAGCATCTGCGAATGGGACGAGGACCACCCGTCGTCACACGACGAGTCGTGCGACGCGTCGGCCGCGTAGAGGAAACCCTACCTTATGATGGAAGGAACGAAGGGACCCAGGGGCTGATGCTCGAGCGAACCAGAGTTGAACTCACTTGACCTCGGTGTGTTCACCTACACCAACGGTGCCCGAGGCACGGAGTCGACTCCTCTCGTCTCTGTTCTTTCTTGCCTCGTCAGTTCTCGGTTGGACCGGGTCCTTTGCCACCCCCACCGTCCTTCTGGCCGCGGTTGGTTCCTATTTCTTTTTCTCGGCCGCGGTTTCAGCCCGGTCGGTTTGCTCCTTTTAATCCTCTAATTCTTCCTTTTCTCCTTGTTCCTCTTTCGTCCGCCTGGTGACCGCGAGCTCTACAGGTGTCTGCCGCGCCTACTATCCGACCCGAGGACGGAACGAGAGGAAGAGGCGAGGTCGATGGGACGACGGTGAGACGATGGATGCGAGGGAGGCTGAAAAAAGAGCGAAATAGAAGCGGAGAACCGGACTCTGCCCACAAAGGGACCTAATAATGAATCATAATGAGCGCGCGAGCCTCGCGCGGGGCATAACCAGCGCTGCGGACTCGTGGGTTTTGCACCGACGCCGGCTCTAACGGGCGTTACTTTCATATGCAAAATGAGCGGAGTCGACGCGCACCTCGCTCATTGCACAATGAGGAAACACGATATAATTTCATTCTCGATGCTGGTTGGTGGAAACGACTGAAAACGTTCGTGTTGACTGAACTGTTCGGTGGTACCCTATAATGAAACGTCCGTGTTGATTGAAACTATTGAGTCTACGATACAGCTATTTAGTCTGCGAAGATCGAAGAATTGTCAGAACCGAAAAGACGTATTCTAATTTTGCTACGGTATAGCTTTCAAATTCGAACATTTCTATTCGTCTGGAACGAATTAACGTATCGTATTGAAATTTTGCAAAAAAAAAATTCTAAAATGTTCAAGGCACGGCTTAGAACTTACTTTTTATTTCTGGTTGAACTTAAAAAAGCATCGCGACTTCATGTTTTATTCCAAGAGCCATTGCTGATTTCTACAATCCCACAATCCCCCCAAAAATCATCTTACTCGCTAAACAGAGTGCAGCATAGGTGTTACGAGAAATTCGAGATTTGTCAACCCATGCGTTACTGTAAACACAATTGTTTTTTTTTTTTTATTTATTTAGCCTTTGAAACTTTTTACAAAGTTTATATCAGCTATACAATTTCATTATTTCATACACCCGTAATATAACTTATAACTTAACTGTAACTTAATATTAATATCATACAATATTAACACCTGTATATACGTACTTACACTCATACATACATACTAGCAATTGGTTATGTTATAACTCAATTATCAGATTTTTTTTCTTTCTTCTCTGTTTTCTATATTTTCAAATTACACTGTTTTAGAAAGTTATGAATGGACATACAAGCCAGACTTCTTGGTTTAGCAAGTATCATTTTCATTGTCAAAGGTAAATGCAATTTAATTTTCTGAAGTGCTCTACTTAGCTTCGTTCTCTGCATATTGTATTGACAACACTCCTCTACAATTTGTCCCACATAATATGATTTAGATCTTGGAATGGATTATGACATTCGCATTTTGAGTCTGCAACAATTCCTAGACGCGAGAGTGATCCCGCTAGATTGTAATGATCAGCTCTGCAACGATTAATAATCACAATAAGTTCTCGTGAAAGATCTCTATTGGTGTACCATGGGATTAATTTATCCCTGTAATAATAGTGAAAATAAGTTTGTTCGTTTGTAAGACCTTGCTGTTTTATTACTCCTTTGGTTTCTGACATTGATATTTTTCGAAGATCTTCAAATAGATCTGTATATGGAACTTATGACACTATATTTGAACTAGTTTCTGTAGCTGTTTCAGCTAAAAAATCGACTTCCTCATTGCATTCAATGCCAACGTGCGATGGATTATGTCGTTAGCAGAATTATGCTGTATTTCGATGGAATATTCAGCATTATACCATAATTTGCTGTAGTATATTGTGTGACGATGTCGAGGATTATGTAGAATCTTCCTGAATTATGGTATGAGACATTGTGTAACGCTGTATGAAGAGGAAGTATTCTATATCTTTCAATATTCTGACATATAATGCTGAAATATTATGTCATAAGAAAAAGTATATGGGAGTTTGTTTTAACGTTAATCTTTGTATTGTGTAACACAATTGTGGTCGTATAAAGACAATACTGGAAATCAATCCATTTGAGCACAAAAGAGCAGACTCAGACCTAGCTTTCTTATTTTCAAATTTAGACTGTATGATCGTTCATCTTGAGTTACTTCGGAGAATTTCTATTAATACATTTCCGAACTTAGCCGTATCTGTTTTTCTATTCGCACTAAGAATGTGCAAAACCAAGCTAGCTTACATTGATCTTATAACTGATTTTATTAACTACTCCAGCCTGCATTCCAGCAAACAAATTGAGTCGGAACATGAACTTTTCGGAGTTTAAGGCGTTCGTCTAAATACCGTATTAAGAGACCACTAATTTAAACTATAGTTGTATATATTAACCTCTTAAGCTACAACCACATGTGAGACTCGTGGTCGGATATTCGGGACAAATGTAAACATCATATTTCGGTTCCATACTTTTGGAGCTTAAATCGTAGCTTAAAGGGGGAAACCACACTAGGAGGCTCATTTCACTGATTTTTTAGGATTTTTTTTTTGACCATATGTGCAAAGAATTAATTAGAATTCAATCAAATTTTGATATTATTTTACTCATATTTCGAACAACTTTTGTGAATTCTTTTGAATAATTTCAGCCAAAAATAACGACGTTACGCACTGATGTCCGCTGAAGGTCGTAACTAGAATTCTCCAATTGCGGAACGTGTTGTTATTCCAATTTTCATTTGAAATCAAAAAGGTTTTCATTTTACATTAATAACTTATTTTCTAAGAATATGAACCTTAATACAGTTGAAAATAATGAAAATTAAAAATTTTGCAGATTTTTGAAAAATTTACTTCAATTTTCACCATTTTTTCCGCTAATTATGCAAAAAACAAATACCCTTAAAATCATGATATTATCTGAAAAGATGGTTCATATATTTCGCGAGGAGAAAGTCTCAAGGCTCGGTATAATCCAGGAGGCGTATGTTTGCGTATCTCAAATGCCGAAGTCTCGGATACAGCTAGCCACACTAAATGAAAGAAATGAAACATTTTTTTACTCTTATTATCCTTATAATAAATGTAAAAGTCGATAGTATTAGAGATTATTGGTTCACTGATTCATTTTTAGGAAAATATCACATATACTACTACATACAAAACTATACTATAAAAACTACTACAAAAACAAAGCTCACTTGTATCAACAAATATAATACTTTCATAAAAGATATGGTCAGAATTTGATATTTCGCAAAAAGGTAAAAAGGACAAAGAAAATAGCGTTTTAGATAATAAGTACTTCATTTTTTGATTTATTTATAGTACCTATATAAAAATTTAGATACTGTAGACAAAGTAAAATGTAAAAATTTGTTTGCTTCACTTGACGAAAAATTAAACAAGTGAGATAGAGAAAATTGTTAATAATGGAAAACAAAAATGTCCAACAAAGAAATGTTCCGTTAAGTACTACAAACAAAAGGATTGTACAATATACATCAATAATTGTATTTACCAAATTTTTATAAAAGATTTACACTGTTTCGAATAGTCACATATTTCCCATTAATGTGCTGGATTCGAGGCTTGATTCATTTCATAGTATACGGTCAACATTACATGTAGGTGTATTAAGATCAACGAATTGATTCAACGTTTCAACGGTCGACTTCTTTCGTTTAATCGGCGAGCAGTAATATACACACGGCGATTACATTCCGTGTGGAGTAATGAACAAATTTAAAATCATCGAGTATCGTTTACACAGAGTTTCAACGACCGTCCTCTTCCCTGGCTGAGTGTGGAAACGGCTGGCCGGTTCGATCTTTTCGGGATTCCTCGTAACGATAATGTCGATGATGCATGGTTTAATACGCACTGTGGGCGATTATCGATTGGCCACGCGCCTCGATACCGCCCTCGGACCGATCGGCCAGAAACAATTCTGCCGCACGGCCATAAAAATCCGAAGAAATGATCCCGGTGCCGTGGCGAGTTGCGTAAAACGCCCACGTCTGGGCTCCCAGCATGGACCTGTCCAAAAGGTAATCGGCCCGTCAGTTTCACCTGTACGTTGGTCTAATTTTGCGACTAGCCTTGAACTTCTCTTCTTCTCGCTCAGACACTAACGTTCCTTGATCGAGCTTACGAATTCATTTATTTACTTACTTGGCAAATTTTTAAGCGCCTTCAACTTTGTTGTGTCATTTGAGTATATTAACACTTTATCTACCGGGCTATTTAGAAACAGACTTTAATTAAAAAAAGAATTTTCTACAGTAGAAAGTACAGTACAGTACAAACACTGAACATCGTAAGTAGACAACCATCAACGCAGTAAATAAATTTGAATAGCTAAATACTGTAATTAAAAAGCCTAAAAATAGGCTCCCGGTAAATAAAGTATTAAAATCGTGCAGTTTTATATTAACACTTTCGCTGCGGATGACGCACATATGTGTCCAAACTGAGTCCTTGCCATGTCTGGATGACGCGCATACGCGTCCTTTGCTTTTTTAGTCCGTTTAATCGTATTTGGACAGTCAGTACGATGTAAATATTCATGTTGGTCTGTTCTTTTATGTTTAGTGTTGTGGTTAGACTTTTGGAAAATTTTCTTTCTGTGTTTACCTTATAAAATAGATAATAACCAACTGGGACCTTCGACCATGAAACGCCGTATAGTAGTTTCTTTATAAAATACTTTATAAAATAACTTACCAGAAATATATGTTTTTTCAAATAATCATATTAGAACATTTGTAAAAAATTTTTCATTAAAAAGAATATCATAATTGCAGCTCCCAGCGAACGGCTATTTATTTTCGTCCGCAGCGAAAGTGTTAAAGAATATCTATATACTTGACAGCTAGTATGAATAAATGGAGATGGTCAGATGTTGATTGCCGACAAAACAAACAAAAAACTATTCCACAAGAGTTCCGAGGGCTTAAAGTTTAAAAACACTTAGGCCCGAGACCATGAACAGTGTTATCCGGTTTCCTACTTTACACAATCAGTGGGGATGATTGCAATAACTATCTCTTCCGTCGTTATATAATTTATCGAATACGGATATTCGAAGGCCCATCTAACTCTAGCTTCTAACAGTGTTAAGAACTTTTCCTCTTCTTACTGCTGGTATGTAGTCCATTACCGGAGGTTTAACCGGAAAATCGGAGGAATTTTAATTTCTTTGAAGAAGCCAAGTGACAATCATCGCCGTTTATGAAATCCTTGGTACTATAAATAAAAAATTACAAATATGAAAGAGATAACAAATTTGTATTTATTAATTGTCGAATATAGATACTTATCTTTACCATTATTCGATGACTATCCGATCAAAATATTTATTCGAAGTAAATTTATTTACTGAAGAACAAATACAAATGTTCATTCGAAAAGAATTTATTCTGCGAATAAAGATACTTTCTTTATCTGAATTGTGTTTCATTCGTCGGATAACTTTCATATTTGAACAACGAATTTTAATTAATATGAAATATTTGTCGGCATCATTGTACAATTCAGATAACTTAAGTTATTTTTATCCGACAGTCATCGATTAAAGATAAAGATAAAGTATTTTGATTCGATTTTTTATTTAAATATTTGTTTTATCAAGATAATACTCTGTTCATAAAGTCTTGAAATGCGACTTTTGTCTTTAACGTAAGACTCTACGAGATGAAGTAAACATATCCCAACGGAAGATCTAAACTTTGGAACGTTGGGATAGAAGACATTTCTTCTACCGATAGGCATAATTTATTTAACTGTCTTCGAAATTAAGAACATCTGCTACCCCTATACTCGAGTAACGCGATCATCGACAAGATTGTACGAGGTCTCGGGCGGTACAGGTGATGAACGCACAGGTGACAGCGTGATACACGCTTCATTCACGCCTGTCGCCCGCACGCTTCATCGAGCGTGTAGTTATCAATCCCATTCGAACCATCAAAGAAAAGGAATTCAAGTTACGTTCAAAGAAATTGAGGCAACTATCGGCATTGTAATAATCCGGGCAAAAAACTCGTTAGTGGGTTAACGATATAATGTATTTCAACGATAAACTTTCAAGTTCTACACGGTTCTAACCAAGAGTTCTTGGATTAGCAGCCGAAAAATAAATTCATATAATGTTAGCTATAAACGATCGCAGAATTCGGATTAATCCTTTTTTTAAATCGAATTTAAACGCAGCATGTTTCTCCGCATGATTATTTATTTATAACTCGGTGAGTAGGCATAATTTCACACATGGTTTTCAAGATTCCTAACATCCTACGATTCCTTGACCAATAAAACTGCTCAAAATAATCACAAAGCGTGGTTGACTTATTTTCTTTGGCTCAAGAGTCGCAGCATAACTATAAACATTCTATAAACATACAGGAAATATTGTATAGAAGGAATTATGAATACCATACATGAGAGTATCTAGCTTGAATTGGTCATGAGTTTATATGGAATTACACAAGGAAACATGGTCAGTCTAAATTGTATTATTTTGTGTACTAACTATATGTATTAGTACTAAACCTACCAAGCCAGCAAATTTGAATCGTGTATTTCAAGTTTTTGTTTAAAATTACTCAACTATTAGCAATGTTTTTGGTGAAATTTCTCGAAACAATGACTAAAATGAGGAATTTATTATGTCGATAGATTGATTTACTCTTCCTCCCTCCAATTTCAAGGATATACATAGTAAGTATGTATAATACGTATGCGTTAACGTCGATAGATCTGGTGTTAATACAAAATATATACATATGTACTTCGATGACTTGTGAGATACAAAAGTAGTGAATTTTTCCGAATTTGAGATAATGTTGTTGAATGGAATAAAAAAAGAAAATCGGAAGTTCCTTAATCAAAAAAGGATCAGCCCAGCTACAATTCAATTATTAAATTAACAATTCGTTTCAACAGTATAATGCAAAACACGTTTTTAATAATTCGTGTGCATGCATTTAGTAGAGAAAAGTGACCATAGTCGGACCCGTACGCCTAAGTCAAACTCTCAACTTATATCGTTAAATAGCTACTGCTAACAAGTGGTGACTTGAATGACTACTTTAAAATAGTGTCATGAATAGTGTCACTTCAAAATAGTGTCATTTCGCGTTGATTCCTATATTTGTGATTGTATATTTGTGATTATATATTTATTCTATGTACAGGGTTATCCAAAATAGTCTATAGGAAGTTTTTTTTACATAAAATAGATACTCTTTTTAATTTTAGTATTTTTTTTATTTAATTATCAGGTATTATCTATGACAATTATGTATGGAAAACGATATCTGTCAAATGACCACCACGACCATATTTACAGACATCAATTCGAAAATCAAAATTTTCGATAACATTTTGGCATATTTGCTCGCTTTATTCACCAATTTCATTTCTAATGTTATTTTTCAAGTCATCAATTGTTGCTGGTTTGCTGACATAAACTTTACTTTTCAAATAACCCCAAAGAAAAAAATCCAATGGGGTCAAATTACACGATCGAAGTGGCCAATTAACATCACCATTCCTTGAAATTAATCGACCATTGAATTTCGATCGCAATAAACTGAATATTTTCACGCGTCGTGTATGGCGTAGCTCCGTCTTGTTGAAAATAAACATTGCTTATGTCGATTCCATTTAATTTCGGCCATAAATAATCAATAATGATTTCATTATAACGTGCACCATTCACTATAACTGCATCTTCATTCTCGTTTTCGAAAAAGAATGGACCGATTACGCCTTTCGACCAAAATCCACACCAAACAGTAACTATTTTTGGATAAAGTGATTTTTCTTTAATGGCTCTTGGATTTTCATCTCCTCATGTGCGACAATTTTGCTTATTGACGTGTCCATCCAATGTGAAGTGAGCTTCATCGCTGAAGATGATGTTGCGTGAAAACAATGCATCAATTGAACGATGTTCTCACAAACAATTAGTGAAATTTCTGCGATGCAAATGGTCACGTTCTTTCAATTCTTGAGTTAATTGAATTTTTAAACCATGCAAATGCAAATCTTTATGCAAAATTTGCCACAAACTGCCATAAAAAATGCTCAATTCTTGAGAACGACGTGGAATTGAAGTTAATGGATCATTAGCAACACTTTTACGAACAGCAGCAATGTTTTCATTCGACAGAACTGTTTTTGGTCTGCCAGACTTTGGTTTATCATAAACAGATCCAGTTTCATCAAATTTTTTAACCAAATTACTACATAATACATAATACATAATACATAAGTATTTTTTATTGAATACTGATTTTCAAAATAAATTTTAATCACTTTAACACGCTCTGCAGTCGCATACGATTCCATAGTTAAAATTGTCTATCATTGTAGGTTAGAAATAGAAGAAAGTGACAATAAACAAACATGGCATTTGATAGATGTTCTCATTCAACATCCTAAAGGTACTTCCGGATAACCCTGTATGTTTGTGATTCTATATTCGTGATTTTTCAAATTGTTTCATCACGGCTTCTCATTTATATAATGATTTAAAATTTTTCTAAGTTGATAAGAATTTGTTTGAATACATCGCACGAGCCATTCACGTGTTTTCTTGACCGTATGATTCAGATCGCTGTCTTATTGGAAACAAAAAATTTCTTGCACGTCAAATAATTGTAGTTATTTCCTCCTGTATTTATTTCTACTCATATCTTATTTAGGTTGAATTGGTCATATTTCCGTCGATAAATGCAGAATTGTTATCTTTATTATACGACATAGAACTAGTCTTTTCATAACCTTTTATAACGAGGAACCTATCGAGGAACTTGAACGTAATATTTTACCATTTATTCGAAAACTCTCACTTTCTTACGCAAGGAAACAATTTTATTTCATACGAACAGTATGAATAATTTGGTTTCCTTAACGGTCATATTTTCTCTACGAAATGCAAATACAGGTTAACCGAGTTAATCGAGAGAAGTAGATTGTAGGAACAAAGTCTGTCTACATCCAAGTCTTTACAATAATAAAACAGTATTTTTTTATTATTATTATTATTATAGCTTTCCCAAACCTCTTAGGAGGTTTATACAGCTATACATTATTATTGTACATACATTTATAAATACGATTTACAAAAAAAAAGAGTGTACAGAAGTTTAAGCAGCTAAACTAAGTATTGCATAGGGAATGATTAAATCTGTAGGTTACATTCATCGAAAAATTTGCACACTTGTAGTAGAACTTTGATGTTACACTCTGCAAGAAGAGGTTTAATATCCAGTCGTGGGTACTATTTACACTTTTTTAATTTTTCGATAGGTGTCATTCTTTGGGATTCATATAACGGACATTGCCAAAGAATATGATTTAGGTCTTGTATGATATGGTTACAATCGCAATTAGCTTGATTCGTAATCCCTATACGCGCCAGTGATGCCGCAAGATTATAATGGTCAGCTCTACACCTATTAATGGTTACTATAACTTTTCTTGCAAGATTTTTATTGTGGAACCACGGTTTTTGGTTTGTGCTGACATAGCGTTAAAAATAAACTTTACCTTTCTCTAGACCTTGACTTTGATTGCCTTTTTTGGTATTGGAAATAGCATTATACTTCTGCAATTCTCTAAAGTTTGTATGTGGGATTAGTATAGTTTTATTGGGTTGAAACAATGTGGCATCCTTGGCTAAGCTGTCAACATCTTCATTACCATGAATACCTAGATGTGACAGAATCCAGATGAATTCTATGTTACTATTATTTGAGCTTTTTTGTTTGAACTCGCTATATTTGCTTTTGATACTGAGTATGTATGGATTAATATTTGTATTTACTTTATTATTTTTAAGGCATATAAGACAGCTGAGGGAATCCGTAATGCTTTTATAATTAATATTAGGATTGTTTAAGGCGATATCTAGTGCATTATTTATTGCAAAACATTCAGCGGTAAATATAGACTTTTTTTAATTGTGATGCCTAGTTCATAACATAAGCAAGCACAACCCACTGACTCAGAATTGGGTATCTTGCTACCATCAGTATATATCTTGATAGATATATTGATGATCTTTTACTAAAGTGGTATTAGACGTAGAGTTAGTGTTGGATTTTAGAATGAGTTTGAATAAACCTTACTTCAACTTTATGTTAAAAGATATTCATTATTATATTTGGTTTTGAATAATTAAAGTAAAAGTAATACAATAATGAAAATAATAAACTTAATACAAGTCCTCTCTACATTCTCTCATACTGATATCAAACGATACTTGTTAGTCTCTCAGATACCAACCACACTCACATACAACATCCTGTATAGTACTGCCCTCGCCTACCATACATTAGTTCTAATTATGATTGGCGCCAAAATCAAATTTAGATTGCCTTATTCTACAGTTAGGACAGTTTTGTTATTTTGTAATGAGTGGCCACTTTCAGTAGTAACTGGAATCGAAGTAGTTATTATCTTCTAGTCTGTGTCATACAAAGCTAAGTGATTATTTGTATACAACTTATTTTTCGTTATATTGAGAGTATCTTCAATACACTATTGAATAAGCCTTTTCCTTAATAAAAGACTAAATAATTACTAGACTGCGGATCTTAATGCATTTAGAGGAAATTTAAATATACAAGAACCTACAAAATGCAAACAATATGCAAGAATGTAGAAAAGATTGAAAATAAAGTTCATGTTATAATATTTGCAGAATAAAATAATTTTCTATTTAGGTTCAATTCTTATAAGCACGTTCGCGAAGATTTTATTTTGCATAAAGATCCGCAGTCTAATGATTACTAGATTGTGGAAGTTTATGCAAATGCATACTTTTATAGGAAATAGTTAAAAGAATGTGACCTAGACAGAAATTTGTTTTGAAATTAGTGTACAATAATAATATATTTTTTATTTTGCATATTTATGTTTAAAAACATATGCAATAATATATTGCGTATGTTATTTATTGTGCTTATGTGAAATATCTATCTCGACAAATTAGTTTCGTCTATCACCAAACTTTCGTATCATAATTGTGTAGTGTTTACACAAATACAAGCCATATGAAACCATATTTTTCTAACCTTGAGCTGCTAATCGAGCGTTAGGTATGACAGTTTGTATTTGCAATTTGAATACTTCAGTTCGATCATCGCAGTTAATGTGATCTCTGTGGAAAAGTGAATGTATTTAAGTGTCTCTTAATTCTCTAAAAATGCCGAAAGTTAGAAAAAGTAGACAAGCATTAATGTTAAGTTGGATCAAAAACGATTCCAATTTTGTCATTAATGACAATGACAGTAATGATAACGGTGACAAAAGCATTTATTGCAAATTTTGCAATAAAAATGTGAAGTGTGAAAGGAAATCGTAGTTAGACCAACACGTAAATACCGCCACGCATAAGAGGAAAATCGAAGAAACTGCTAATTCGTGTGAAACAGAGGAACACATAGCAACGAACTCAAGAAAAAATGAATTTTATGTAGACTTGACGCGAGCAATGGTCGCTATTAACATGCCTTGGCCAACAACGATACGGAAACTGGAAACTATATCCAGATAGCACAGGGACGTCTTATGTACGTCCATAAGACGTCCGATACTGGACGTTCGGGACGTCCTATGGACGTCCACATAACGTCCAAACGTCCCCTGAACGTCCTGTGAACGTCCCTGGAACGTCCCAATTACATCGCAGGACGTCCCTGGAACGTCCCAGTTACATCGCAGGACGTCTCTGGAACGTCCCAGTTACATCGCCGGACGCCCCTTGGACGTCCGGCGTAGACATTCTGTGTACGTCCCTGGGACGTCCGATGTCGACATTCTCAGAACGTTCTTTGTAAAAAAATTAAATTTTAATTTTATATATTTTCTTTTATTTGTTGGTAGATTTTAGTTAACTGTATTTATTTCTTGTAACTGGATTCCATGAAAAACGACGAACAAATCTTTCAATTTTTATTTACCTCCGGCGGGGTTCGAACTCACGATTTTCGAACTACAACCGCAACGTGCTTCCTCACTTACCCATAAAAAACTTTGCTAAACCGACTCATATTTTAGGCTTATATAGTGACTCGCATTAATATTCGAATACTTTATAAAATACAATTCCTTCTTTTGAAATTGGTCTAAATGACTCGAACTTTTTTTTGAAAAGTTAAAAGGATTAATTTACTAGGTAATTCTAAATAGTTCCAAATATCACATACATATCACATCTCATATGTACAAAAAATATTGTATTCCTAATATTGAATAAACATTTTGTTTTACATGTTCAAACATATATTCTGTTGCGAATATTAGATAAATATGTGTTTTATCTACGGAAAAAAATATTCTGTTGCGAATATTAAATAATGATTGTATACCCAGATAGCACAGGAACAGGAACGTCTTATGTACGGCGATGGAACGTCCGGTGCTGGACATTCCCAGAACGTTTTCTGTACGTTCTCTGTACGTCCATGGGACGTCCGGTGCTATCTGGGATAATAATATTAATTTACAATTGTAAATAGTGTATTTTATATTCGGAAAAAAATATTCTATTTTACATATTGAATAAATATTATATTATAAATAATATTAATAAATAATATTTATTTTGTTTAAAAAAAAGTATTCTTCGCTAAATCTAGAAAGTTCAGAACGGACATCCATGGGACGTACAAAATTTAGGTCCCATGGACGTTCGTAGGACGTTCCGGGCGGACGTCCCTAGGACGTACTGAATTTAGGTCCCATGGACGTACAGAATTTTGGTCCCATGGATGTCTGACAACGGACGTCGGACGTTTAGACGTAAACTGGACATAAAATGGACATCCATGGGACCTCCGGTGCTATCTGGGATAGGTTTAACGTTAAATGAATCAATAGAAATATTTATGAATACTATAATACATCTAAAAAATATTCCTGGTGATTGCGGTGAAAAGATTAGAAAAAAATGTAAAACAATATTAGAAAAGAATGTAGGATTTTCTACATTATCGAAAACTTTTAATATTTTAAGTAACGAGGGCGTTCAAGGACCAATAAGTGTGCCAGAAGAATGTTGGTCCAAATTTAAATACGCACCGATTACTTTATGTGGCGTAGAGCGATCATTCTCCGCATATAAATTAATTTTAATAGACAAACGCCACCAACCAACACCATTAAAGTTAGAAAAAATGCTCGTAATTTATTGTCACGCGAACTATAATATTCCAGAATAATTGTGAAAAGTATTTTATATATATGTACATAGCGAATATTCGGTAACATACTAATATATTACTTATTATACTACATTTTATATATATCTATATACCTTGCATATTTTGCAAATTTTTCGTGCAGATTTTGCATATTTTTCATGCATATTTTGCATATGCATATTACATATTTATCGTGCATAAACTTCCGCAGTCTAATGATTACATATATTGTATAAGAATCATAACTGTGCCGATACCTTTTTCACTCACAGTACCCAAAATAGCGAGTTACATACGAGAAACCGCGCGTGAATTAGGCTGGATACGTTGCAAGAGAAAGAGTACAAGATGTCAGTGGAAGGCAGGCATGAAAACGGTAGCAAATGAGTTTGAATAACTTCGAAAATCGTGTGCTCGACCGCTTTCCCCGTCCGGAACCGGTAATTGGGCTCGAGCACGATGATTCGTGGTGGCCGTGTTGTAGGCCCGCCGCGCCAAACTCTACCTTCAGGCCACACTTACCACCTTATCCACTTAGTCGCTTCTCACGGGCTGTTCCTTCTCATCTCCGTGCGCTTCTCCACGGCGTGTCTCGTTTTATAAGGATTTTTGCTCCGGGGGACGTGACATTGTCATGCTCAGTGCCTGGACGAGAGCGCATAGAGAGGACAGAACGAGTGAAACAAGGGAAAGAGAGGATTCGAGAAGAAGCCGGAGAGAGGATTCGACGAGATCTGCGATGCCCAGCATACTCTCTTAACCGTTTCCTGCTGCAGAAAACGGGGAATGAAGAGACCCATAAAAATTTCTTAAATTAAATCTCTGCCCATTTGCTCGCACTTCCGGCGAGAGTCTTGACCTTGACGCTTCTCTTTTTTTCCTTTCCCTGGGTTGCCACCCTGTTGCGTTTTCCGCTGCGTCGCAAGACGTCGATGTTGGAAACATCCAAGAACAGTGTTTCTCAAATTTGTTAACTATTCGGTGAAAGTGAGCACTTGGCTTTTGGATCGACAAATCGTGGTCTGCTATGGATTACAGCTGAGCAATTTTTGTGAAACCATCAAGGAAGATCGATCAAAAATCCTTGATTTTAGATGAAAGTTATTTAGTTCAACGCGGGAAATCTCATGTAGATACCAGCCATTAATTTCAATACTTCACCTTTAACTTTTCCAAAGAAAGACCAACGTAATTAGTACTCATGAATGAGTTGAACTTGTACTATTGTAAGCGATGTCTGCACTTGTTCAAATTATATCAGCATATTGTTGTCGTAAAATTCTTGACATTCAAACTTGTTAGATAACAAGGTTTATAATAGAACAGTGTATAATCCCCATAACGGGAGCCCACAACATCCCTCGTAAAAATCATTTGTGCGATGTAGTGCAAGAAATGATAAAAGCAGATAAAACTGGAATTTTGGGGAAATTGGTAGCTAGAGTGGACCAAACGTGCGCTGTTGTGTACATAACTAAGAGCGAGTACTTTAATGAAAGCAAACTTTAAGTAAACCATCTATCGAATTGTTTGAAAACCCTTTCAATGAATTCAAATATGATTACTCCACTAAGCATGAATTTATCACAAAATAGCTTTTTGCTTGCGTTCCTCCTCGAAAAAACCACAAATAGGATGGTGTATTGATTTTAACGGACGACGTTGTAGACAGGAAACGTTGCATGCAAAGATAAATTAATATTTGACGAACAATCTCAAGTTATGAATGGTATCATTTTAATGAATCAAGTATTTATAGAAATAACGAGATTTTTTTACAATATCAACGCCTTGTTATTAGCGACAGTTTTATTCGCACCTTGCGATTGCTCGTCTAAATCTAAACTCTTTTTAGATTGAATGAGCACTTGATAAAAAGGGAGGAGTATTGAGAAAAGCATGTTTTATTTTCTAGTAGTAACGGATCAGTGTGACCCAACGCCATGACTGAAATGTAAAGTAAAAGATAACCATTCCTCGAAGAAAATTTTTAATAAAAGAATGTCACAGTAAACCATGTCGTTAAATATTTTAAACATCACTGCACCTCTCTTCAATTTTGATAGTAACAAATTCATATTTTTAAGATGAAGGTTTCTGTATAATGCACCTGTTCACTTTAACAAGTAAGTGTATTCTTTTAAGTAATAAAAGAATGACATTTAAAATATTTTTGACAGTCATAAAATAGTTGTACACGAGCGGCCATTTCATTAACAACTTTATTGGCACGAGTATTGGTAGAATACCTATCAAATTAACATTTTAAATCTATACTGATTCGTACACAAAATAGACAAGGTTTAGTTGAAATTCTATTTTTAAACCCAACTTTAAAGTGGCCTTTGAATTAAAATAAGTTAGACCTGTTAAATTTGTCTCTAGAATGAAGAACAAAATTAATTTCTTCAAAGTACACTGAATAAAAACGACTGAGCAGTCTGAGCACCCTTCGAGAACCAAGAAACTTAATAAGAAAACCAAGTATCGCGAGTTGCTTGTTTCATTCGGCGTTTCAATAACGACTTCGAGTCGATTGAATCCCAAGAATTAATAAAATCCTCGTTCACCTCGTTCCCTCGAGTCGTGAAGCGAAGGGTACAGCGTTTACGTCGAGGTGCGAGCGTTGCTAACGAGTTGCGAAGCGTAGCCGTTCGTTTCTGCTCGCCTCGGAGCGGCATCGCGGCCCCGGCGCGCGGGAATCCATTACGTCGCTGAATCCCGCGGGAATAAATTTCCATAATATTTGGCAAGTTGACACGCCTCGCGAGACTGGCTGACCCCGCTTCGGGCCACGATCATCTTCCTCTCGCGTGTAGAACACCCCCGTACCATGCACACGATCGATGGCTTACGGTTGTTATCGAAATCGTGCCCTCTACAACCTCCTCGAATTCAGGAATGCAGGAATATTCGAACGCGAATGCAGGGAGTTCCGAGCATGTCTGATATTCATATTCATATAATAATCCCCGACAATAGTGGATCAGATAAGCAGAAAATAAGCTCGTGTGAGCTTGAACATTCGCCGCTTTATTCGTCATTGAGTTCTATTTGTTATGTACGCGAAGGCTGTATTGATTATTGATTAATGTCAATGGCGGTACTTACACATCTTACGCAGAAATAACTTTATGTAAATAGATTAATGTAGTCAGGTTACGCACAATATTAATTTATTTAATATAGAGAGTTTAAATTAAAGTTCTATTACAAGTGTGCAAATTTTTCGACGAATGTAACCTACAAATTTAACCATTCCCTATGCAATACTTAGTTTAACTGCTTAAACTTCTGTACACTCTTTTTTTTGTAAACTCGTATTTATAAATCTAGGTACAATAATAATGTATATATACATTTATAAACATTACATTTTATACATATATAAAATGTCGGATGGGGCTTCGTTAAGGAGATATTAAGAGAAAACCCCGACCAATCAGAGCGCGCGTAGACCGTTCGAGCGGCCGTGGTAGCGAAGGCTACGCGCTGGCGGCCGCGCTTGTACGCGAACAAGTGACTCGACATGCATCGAAGGACACTGACGATGCCGTCTAGCGCGTAGCGTTCGCTACCGCGGCCGCTCGAACGGTCTACGCGCGCTCTGATTGGTCGGGGTTTTCTCTTAATATCTCCTTAACAAAGCCCCATCCGACATTTTTGCAAAGGAAATTGTTGTTCAGAATCGTCTCAGCTACCCCCCATTTCCAGCTCCTCCTCGACTTTTGGGACACCCTGTATAAACCTCCTAAGAGGTTTGGGTAAGTTATAATAAAAAAAAAACTACATTTCCCTTATTTTGTAAGTATTTTGTGTATGATAATTGTATATAACACGATTTCAATAATTTTTTAGGAAACACGCTATAAAAGAAAAATTTTATTCTAAATAAATTTTTCTCGAGTGTCTTTGAGATCATTTTTTAAATAGGAAAATATATATTTTTTTATATTGCATCTTAAAACGGATTGAAGAAATATACGTTCGAAAAGTTATAAGTCATAACTTTCAGATGATTTTGAATGTCAAAATATTAATAAAAATCGGGGATAATAATTAGAATGTATATATATATATATATAGTTGCCAACAGCGAATTGCTAAACGTACGAATCATTTGTATCAACAAATACAAACAATGTCTTACCACAGCATATTATTCGAAGCAAGAAACAATTAATCTAATTTACATTTATGGAGAAGGTAAACAGCGCAGAAGAGTAGTTCTACGTTTGTAAGCAAAGAGATTTTTTGGCTGGAACTGCCCATTGCGTTTATCGTATACTGAAATGGTAAAAAAAAATCGAACTGATAGTGGCAGAAGCAGTTGAAATTTGTAGGTATGACTTCCGGCAAGCGATTTTTAAGTCCGATCCGATAATTGGCCCAACTGATTTGCGAGGTCTTAGGTCATTTTGCAACAGTGAATGTGCATCGGCGAGTGTCTCTCCTTGTGCACATGTGTACATGTTGCGGTCGCGTGAACAGTTAATATGGATTCAAAATGCCCGGCCGGAAGTCAACCTGCAAATTTTCAACTGCATATATCTCGATAACAAAGCTGCAGTTCGCAAATTGGTAAAGGACTTTTCGATTCGTACTGGTGTCAAGACCTTCCTCTCCACAAAGCGCCCACATATTAACCCTTTGCGGTCGTATTAAATTTAGGCATGGCTATTGTACTGGTCGGAATTAATTTCCGAGGAACGAACTGTGATACATAATATGCAAGCTTATGAAGGATAAACAAGATCCCCATAAAAAACTTCAAAAAAGTAAAAAAATTACGCCAAGTACATGAAAAAGTGGAGGACTCAAGGAGTTATCATAGAAAAATAGAAGATCCCCATTAATTAAAAACTACAAGAAAGTAGAAAAAGATGTGAAATCGAAATGAGCTGCCAGTACATGAAGGTGCTTTCCAGCAAAGTGCAAAGGCGACACTGTATAACACAATGTAAACTTCGGTGGTTTCCAACTATGCGCAGGTAAAACACTGTGTTCAACAGTGCGGACGTTCAGATCCTAATGACAATTCATGTAAAGTGACTGCTCCGCACTTCAGTCAAATGCTTGGCATGGCCAGGCAAGGCATTCTCACATCATCAAGAACTATACTTTCTCTCCCGCAGACTTTCGCATAATTTTTCAATTTAAAACTCTTACGATATGAGTACATTTTCATTGTATTTCATCTTTCCACTAAAACAGTTAAGGGATTTGATCAAATCATTTATATTCTTTAGGGAAATGACCTTACGGAGTTGTTATTTTAACGTCTTCCGTGAATTGATCATCTACCTTAGGGATTTGATCAAATCTCTATTTTTATCATTTCCCTGCGACATATACACAGACTTCTTATTTTTTTAGAAGAGAGGAAAAGAAAAGGAGAGCGGGTAAAGAAAGTGAATATATATATTTCATATGATATTAATTTATTAATTACGAACATTTATTCATTCATTTCATGAATTAATACAAATACCAGCAAATTTGTTATGCACGCCGCTCATCATCATCTTATGCTTCAATTATCTGTAACACATACAAACTATATTTTAGTTGCACATTAACGCAGAACTTAAAATAAAAATAGAAATCATCATTTTCATACAAACATTATGTACAGCTCACTTAATTCCTTCCGTTGTACACTCTGTCAGATCGTAGTATATTTTAACTGGCAAATTTCAATATAGCTGTCAAACTTTATTGTATTTCCTGTAATACTTGCACGATTCTTCTTGTGGTATTTTAATAATTACTAACAGATATCCTCCACTCAGACAAAATACTAGAATTTCACAACGGCAGCTCCTATTTTTGGAGAGCACCAAAATACTGTTGCTTCGTCAGCAAATTATTTGCTTCATGAAACAAGCAATTCATCCCTTCGTTTCCTCTTATTGGAATGACTGTCGCTGCTTATATCAATCAAAGACTGTGGAAACAGAAAAAAAAATATACATGTCGAATCGAGTAATCTCCTCCTTTTCGAAGTCGGTTAAAAACACAAGAATTTACAACGATAGTACACATACTTTAAGCGCACACAACTACTTATCAAATAATGGTAAACACTATCTACTTTTAATTGTGGATTTTACTTACTCTTTTATTGATGATGTTATATGCTCCTCTTCTTGATGTGAAATATAATAAAATATATCGCACTGCTAATACTACTATTATAGTTTTACTGCGTGCACACACGTATTACAAGGCAACATTACTATCTCTTGTGCATTATTTCTTGCAGTATCTGGGAATTTTTTTCTTCTGTCTTAATAATCTGCATCCAGCTATTCCTCACTGTAACCTATATCTATCAAACGAATCTGTCAAACGATACTAACCTATATTTGTCAAATGATATACACAAGTATTTTTTATGGCGGCCGACGAGCCTTGCCGACTGATTCCGAGAGTTGACGAATCGACGAACGGCCTTGTCTCCTATTGGCTAAGTGTTGACGAAAAATCGACTGGAAAAGTATAAGACGGTAATATTTTTGGATGTATCGTGACATGATATTACGATATCGCTGTTGTACGTGTACCGATTTGATTGATTTTGATTTTATTCGAAAGCTTATATGCGATTTACATCAGAAAAATGCGTTTAAATTTAGAAATTATTGCAGGCGTGATGAGATATTAATGAAAGAAGTTTCAAGTTAGGTTAGAATGGACCATCTCTCCTGTAAAAGATAGCGGTAGCGCCACGTTATACAGGGTGGCTATATAATTTTTCATGAACTTGGCGTCGAGACGCTACCGCGTCTCTAGATTAATTAATTCTTTTGTGGACTTTAGATATATGTTTCTACAATAATATGTTTTAATGTAACGTTTTTATGTAAAAATTATATTTTATAGTTCTCCATCATGTGGTATCTTTTGGTAACTTTCTTTTTGCCATTTTGGAGTATTGTTTTTGAAATATTTTAAGAAACCAGAATGCCTAATTACACTGAAACACAATTTGTAAAATATTATTTGGAATTTTGCCAACTATTTTCGACTATTTGATATTTATTACAATCTGTTACAGAAAAAAATAACAATATTAAATATATTTGTCTTCGAAAAATTTAACATGTAGATATTTCATCCACTGGTTCCTATATTCTTGTATAACTTAATATAATTACTAACGATATTTTCATTAATCTTCCCAAAGAAAGCTGTCGGTGTGGACTATGAAAACATATTCGTTGTTAATATTTTCGACCTCCCATATTCTTGAAACTCAATTGTTTATAATTACATATGTCCTCCTTGGCAACAACAAAAATTTTAGCAAGGTGCTATTAGCATGGATGAATGTGTTGTTTGCGCATGTTTTAGATTTCAATATTTTTAATAAAATAACTAATATAACCGTTACACTCGCGTCGTCCACGCGATCGCTTCGACCAAGAGTAATGAGTACTCGAAAGGTCAGCTTCAACTGCGATCTTCTTGCATTCCTCGCTGTTTTGGATACCCACAGTTGTAGGCCATACCATGCACGCGAGACCCTGAAACATTTGAACACGGATAGTGCGAGCGTATGATTACAGCGGATCAGATATTCATAATCATATTCCCAGCCGAGGTTTCACGGGTCCTCGACAATGGCGAATCGACCAGGGGGTGAATTAATAAGCAGAAAAGGGGTCCGCGTGCTGCATTCGAGCAGCGTAACCTTAATTATCCGTGTTGCTCGATCGCATGCAGGTCCCTCAATCCCTGTTTCGTGGGCACACAAAGCAGCTGAAGCGTCTCGGAGCCTGACGGAGATTCGCGAACGAGGCGGGCGCGTGCGTAGGCCGGACGTGGCGGGCGTGCGGCCTCGTCCCTTGTGTTCGGATGTTAATAATGTTAATGGGCCGGAGGTTAAGCTTATCTGTCATGCCGGGACCTCAATAGAGAGACGCGTTGCGTTTCTCGTACGTTCGCTTCGTGTTCGGTCCCTTCTTCTCGTTCACCTCCTTCGCGTGAAGGCCCCAAAGGTACCGATCCGAAACACCGAGTGAACGGTATTAATCTTACGTCAGAGTTTGCGTGTACCTCGAACGCATTAAGTAGACACGAGTTTGATATTAGGGGTGCTTACGAACATTGTTGCTCTTTATGTAATGTACAACGTAATCCTTATACGGACACTTAACACATTGCACGAAGGTCCATCGTTATTATCGGATTTTTAGTTGATCGCTTGGCCACCGCTCATGACATATTGAGAGATTCCGCTCTACTCTATGTATGCACGTTTTTCTACGGGACAAAACACGTTTTGAACTTTGATAGATTCTATACTGTTGCGAGCACTCTTTGGATAGATCCAAAGCCTGCTGGTGCTTGGAACCGGAATAAGTAGACAGCGAGAAGAAGGCGATCGGATCGAGGAAAATCATTTTACACTTTTGTACCTTACAAATTGTCACTTTTGCACTTTTCCACTTTTCCACTTTTCCATTTTTCCACTTTACACTTTACGCTTTTACACTGTACACTTTTGCTCTTTACACGTTTGCACCTTACACTTTACACTTTTGCACTTTAGACATTTTGTTGGATTATCAATACGCTTCACGAAGAATGAACTTATTGTTCGTTGTCAAAAATCGAATCGGCGTTCTCCGAAGCGTTTCACTTCTACGTGTCGCCGTCGATACTTTGTTTTAAGAGTCGAACTGTGGCGACGTGAAATCTAAACACTCGGGAGATATGAGAGTACCCTGATTTTCTTCTCAATGATCTCTTAATGAAAAGAACCTTCCTGCCGTTATGTGAAATAAAATCTATTTCTTTTAATATATAAAGCGTATTAATTATTTCGGACTCCCATATCCAATACTTTTTATATCTAAAGATCTTATTACAAGTTCGCAGCCATTAGCTGCTGTCACATTCGAGCAAAACGCCATTGAGTGCTGACGTTCCGAAACTAAGAACACATTTAATTACCTTTGTAGACATTTGTATTGTACAAACCCTGTTATACGTTCGAGTTACTCGTTGATCCTTAAAGTTCTCGTTATGCCAAACATACAACATAACAATACTGTCGAATGAGGTAACAGATAAATTTTTCATTCTTGAGAATGTTCATCAAAAGCGTATGTCATTCTTTCGATCCCTTCCACAGTCGCCAGAAGGCCTCGGTCGTCCAAATCTGATGGACGGCCTTTTCCTGGCATGTCCTTCAAACTTTTGTCACCAGATTTGAAGCGAGCAAACCATTCTCAATATAGACTTTCACTAATTGTTCCTCTCTTAAAGAGATCGTTCAAATCACGAAATGACTGAGATTCATCCTTTCTCAAAGCAGTAGAGTAGTATACAGAGATGGGCAAAAGCTTTAGATCCTTATCTAAATAAAAATTTTAAATATCGAGTAAAGATGAAAAATTTTTATCTCTTACTCGTCGAATAAAGATACATAACTTTGTCTTTATTCGATGACTGCCGGATAAAAAAATGTATTCGAAGTAAATGTACTCAAAGGATAAAGGTAACTTAAATTATTTTTATCCGAATGCTAAAGATACTTGCTTTATCTGCAGAAAGTTTCAATCGTAAGATACTTTTCGCACTTTTAACTTTATCCGACGGGTAAAGATACCTGCTTTAACTACTAGTATATGATACAAATAAATATTGTTGTGGGAGCACGAAGACACCCTTGTGGTCCCTGTCGAGTGATGACAAGAGTTGACATGCTTAGAAGAAACAGTTGCAGATGGAACTGTCAAATTGTCAGATTCCAATTGATAACCGAACAGTTAAGACGTCCAGGAATTATAAATTGTATTATTATATTGTATTTATTTATTTATTTATTGCTTTTAAACCGAATATGGTTTATATAGCATATACGTTACATAAACATATTATCATATTGCTTAACATCTTAATGGGCTTTTTTTACATAGTTATTATATTGTATTACGCTGTTGTTGTTCTTGCTGTTGAATTATGGTTTACGATAAACGGGCGCGCGGTGCGATAGTCACGACTGACGTTTTCACCAATTTAATTATAATTATCGTCACGCATATTGATGAATTAACTCTTAAACAAATTTATCATCTACAAGGAAAAACAATAAACGCTATTTTCAAATGATAAAACAGTAAAAAAAAACCTGGATAATTATTGATCAACCTCAGGTGTACAAATAAGTTCGGTCCCTTTTTATCATATATTCGGTGTTTATTTATAAGAAAAAGAAATACACGTTATGTTTCAAAGTAATCACCATTACTTTCTACAGACTTCTTCCACTTTTCGGGTAGTTGGCAGATTCCGTTTCTATATAAAGATGGTGGTTTTGATTCAATATACTCATTAATGCTTTCTTCGACTTCTTCGAAAAATTTGAAATGAGAATTAACAATGTAAGTGGTATTGTAGCGACCGAAAAAGATGGTAATCTAAGGGAGCCATATCTGGAGAATATGCCGCATGAATGAGAATCATTTTTGTAGCCTCAGCAGCATTTTTCTTCAACTCAAATGCAAAAAGAATACAATGTCTAATGTGCTCTTTCTGAAACATCATGGTGCGAAGTATTGTTTCTCGAGGTTATATACCAATTAGGTTAAAGTTACATAGTGAATTTAGTAGCGTGAAGCTAATACCTTAAGACACCGATCGGCAGGAACAAAATTTCAATTTGAAATGTAATTACACCTGAATATACGTAAAGGCACCGAACTTATTTGTACACCTAATACTTATGGGTACCCTAATACATACTTGTGCTTTCTGAACCAACGGAATCTTGTGAACGGTTTCCGTTCGTGTCCGGTGATGTCTGCAACTTCGTCAGTGTTGCATCGGCGAGTGGATCGTTTCTGGTATTAATTGCGATAAAATCGTGCCGTTAAAATTCCTTCACTCGAGATTCACCACGGTAATGGCCGTTTATTGCTTAGCGAATATCGATATTTTCTCATTACCTTGAGGCGGGTGGTCATCGCCGATCATTGAAGTTCCGGCGATTCGGCGATGGGCTCTTTGATCGTGCGTACCTTCTCCATTCTGGGCCCCAGGCGTAGTCGCAACCTTTGGGACCTCGTGGAGCCCCATCAACGGGTACGACGAAGGGTTGCACGACCCGTCGAGTCGATTCGGGTCGACGAAAACGAGGCAGCCCCGTTCCGTGATGTGAAATACCGCGATGCTTTCGGAATTCGCGACGATTGAAAAATCATGTTTACAACCTTCACTCGTAAATTGAGATCTTTATATGCAATACATACTGACGCCAGTAGACCATCTATATTTTTAAATGTTCCAGACATTTTAGTCGCAATGAAATAAAATTAATTGTATTAAATGAATAGCAATTTCAGATATATAAATATAAAACTCATAATTTATTACATAATTTCAGCTTATGTAATTGGTCTTGTTTCCTTGTTAGAAATTATTGTTTCCTTTTCAATCGTACATGCGTTTTCTGATAATATGGCAATAAAATGACTTATACTAATACTTTACTTAAAAATATTCTTGGTGAACTATACTATAAGACTAGTGAGGACATAATTTTTTAAGTAAAAAACCATCACAAGCAAATAAAGCTTAATAATTAATCACCCATTCAATAAACACAAAATTGATAATAATTTATTAAATATTTGATTAGTTTATTATTGATTTATCGTTATAATTAATTTCATTTCATTAAATATATAATTTTCTTCTTAATTCTTAATTATATTATTCCTATTATATTATTTTTTCATATTCTTACATTTTTAAATATCTGTGTCTTAAACATAGTTTTTACTTGATAGTAGTAGAATAGTCATCATACTCTTTTATTCTTCAATATATCTTTATGATGCACTGGACTTTTTCAATTTCATTACTATTTATATTCTTAAAAAACAGTTACGACTGTTCCATTCAAAGTAGATTTTCCAGGAATTACTCGGAAAAAGGTACCATGTGTAATTGGTCTCTCTTGTAATGTGTAATGACGACCAGTTTATTTCACATGTATGGAAATTGTTCGCATTCCACCAGGAGCTTTGTTATAAATTGTAATGACCAGTTCTTGAACACTTTTCATATCGTTTCCAGAAAACCGTTTATCAATGAAGACACGGTTGACCCTGCTTGGCGCCAAAAGGTATACCTGCTTTTTACTTTGCAGGCGTGATAACAATTGATGCCAGTAAAGTGGCGCAAGCTGAATATACTGGCGCCAGTCGACTGATGTCAGTAATTATTGCATGTGAAAATCCCGCTTAACTCGCACGAATCGGCGCTGACCGCGCGGAACGTGTTTCAGACAAATAACCCCGACGACTCCTTTTAACAACTCGACGAACGGGCGTTAAGCCGAAGATGTATCAGTCTTTGCGTTCCAACGAGATCCCCTAATAGCGGTCATAATTTATCTGGAGCTGCATTAATGTTATCCCGAATTGGCGTGACTGGGCCGTTACGATTTTCAACGGTGATGATTGCGGTTGATGTTGCAGGCACACATGTTATTTACTTATTTATTTCATTTAATGTTTTTATCGCACCCTGACAAAATAGAATACAGCAAAGGAGATAAGGAAATGATGAAACATAGAATAAGATCCCAGATTGCGCGGCTGGGTACTTCGTTCCCAAGAACTGCTACTAATTAGGTGTACAAATTAATTCTCGCCCCTTGACTGCGATCGACCATCCATTTGTACCTGTATGCGTATTTGTTCGTTATTCATTTATTTTTAAGTGCGATATGTTACCTTCGAAACGAGTCATTGGACTTGATTTAACTGCGAACAACACTTAAGCTTTTTTGCAATTCAACTCAGAAAGAACACAGCCGAAGTAAAAAACATGATTTGCGATGAAAAGTTGATACTGCGAAATAATTATAAGAGATGATAAATAAATAATGGACACATCCAGGTAAACCATCAACAAACACCTCGAAACCGAATCTCCACGCTAAAAGAATGTTATTGTGCATTTGGTAGGATCGAAAGGATGTTGTCTACTATGAATTATCGTTTACTGGTAGCGTAAAGATAATGGTCATTTTTAACAAAATAACGTTCGTCTCTACACAGCAAAAATAACTGAAGAGACCATTTCAAACTTGAGCTGAGAAATTTTCCATTATGTGGACTATTCACAAGACTTCTTTTTTTTTTTTTTAATTTATTTATTTAATGTTGCATCAGTTTTTTAGTCATTAGCGACCACATTGCAATACATTGTTATATTTTGTGCCTTATTACATTGTATTTCACATACATCACTTGGTTTTCTTCTATCTAACAATTTTAAACTACCTAAGACTAATTTCATACTAAATATCTTTAATTATTTTGATTTTCTCAAGATAAGTTATTATTCCTTTTACATGTTTTCTTTCATTGAAACATTGTTTAATATCTACAGGAAGTTTTACTTGAGTTCTGATGTTTTCACCAATTAGACATTCCAGCAAAATATGTTTAATGGATAATTCTATTCACAAGACTTGTTTTGTAGATTCTAGATTTAAAGCAACTGAAAAGATTAAAAATAGCATCAATGAATTCAGAGATTCAAAGCCACCATCATGTTTTTGATCTGGAATCCAACTGTTGTCTGAAAGGTGGCAAACATGTGGAAAGTGAAAGAGATTATATAGAGAATATTTTACGTTTGAGTTAGTACTTGTTATTTTATGAATAAATATTGAATTCAGTCGAAAAAGGCCGAGAATTCATTTGTATACTCAATGAATCGAAAGTACGCGTAAAGACTTACTTTTAACCGTTTAAGATCGTGAAGGACAAGATCAATTAGTGTAAATACTTATATTAGACTAGTAACACTTTATTTAAGTAACAAATAGAAAGAATATATTGACTAAAATACTATTAAACAATTAAGGAAAAGAAAGGCTTAACATTGAATTACACGAATTGCCACCTCCTTCTCTAGTGTTGCTTATTATAATTATATATAAACTTCAGTAGTAAAAAAATAAAAAAATAAACATCCTCATAAGACCTGTTAAACACGGACTTCATGTGTACGGCCTTGATGAATCGAAAAACAAAGAGAGGACTAATTTCCCCAATATCGGATCTCTTAGCTCTGGCCTATGATGGAAGGCAGCTCATGTTAAAAAATGGTTCCCTGAGCTTAGGAGATGGAGCCATCCTTCAGCTGAATTAAAGGAGACTTGAGCTAAAAATGTAAGTCACACGTCGAGATGGTAAATATATACATGACTTCTTTTTGCGAAAAGTATGCTAATTGCAGATATTGCAATTATACAAATTGTAAGACAATTTTAATTAATACATTATAAAACAGTGAGCTGAGGAGTCGAAAATATTTTTACCTTGATCAAATTGTTTCGTATACAGAAAACTTTATAAACATTGCTTCTATTAACGAATATTCTTAGTTAAAGCAGATCAATAAAGATTCTAAGTAAATTCGACATCAATTGGAGGACATTCGGACAAAAAAATGTCAAATAATTAAACGAGTACAGCGCGCAAAAAAAAATATACATGCATTTTTCGAGCTTGAAGCTCGCAGAAGGTAAACTCGTTCCTTTGCAGGGTACTTTCAGAACAGCCGCTCCGCCGTTAGTTCGATTTATGCACTGCGCTCGCGCTAACCGCTGGATTATACGCGAGCGCTGGAACTGCACCTTGGCATCGAGACACACGCGAGACTAATGCACCGGTTAGCTACTGCCGGATTCGGGAAGAGATCGCGATTCCGGTAACCGCCCCCTCTTTTGTCTTCTTTAAGGAATCGCTCCTGTCGAAGTAACCGAACTTACTCCATACTGCAGGTGCTCGACACGAATGCCCATCTTTTTGGGCTGAACGACTCGCTGTTCTTGTTTCTTCGACCGAATCTTCGCTAAATGTAACGTTAAGCTGACCACTAATTCACAGCATTGCGCTAGTGCATTACCAGCTCCATCAAGCAACTATCCTCGAACATCGCAATGCAGCATTTAGTTGCTGGCTACTTATCTTATTAACCCTTTGCATTTGAGAGGTGACTCTCGGTCACCACGTTTACAGCCAAAATGTAAATTCAATGCCACAATTTTTTTCTTATGTATTTTGGCCTACTAAACTCGAAAATCACAAGAAAAAATGTTTCTATGGATAGGTTCTTTTTATATGAATTTTTGAATTCTTTTTCGATTTTTTTCTGACATGCCTTCACATTTTAGGCCATATCTCGAGTTAGAAACGTCCGATTGGGTCACGGAAGATGCCATTTTAAAGGTAATCGAATTTCCAACAATTACTTTTAACATTATTTTGCAATCGGTTCAGTAGTTTAAGTGTTAGCCAATATATATGAGAAACTTTGATTTTTTCGGCTAAAATAGAACACGAATATTTCTTCCATCGCCATGGAAAAATAGAAATTGTCAAATTATGTCCAATTTCTTATTGTTTACGTATAAATCGCACTTTTACGATGAAAACAAGCTTTTGTTGAAGAAAATCTATAGAAATAGACCCCGCACAATGATTAATACATTTTCTGTACCTGTACACATATTTTAAACTGCGCAAAAACCTAAAGCGATCTGGTAGATCCTTTGTGGTTAACGAGACCTACCTATTATCATTGTTCCTATCTCTGGCTGTTCCTCTCTTGTAAGATCCTCTCTTGTAACAAGTCAACGTTTGCTTCTCATCTCCAGCTATAACAGACCTAGTTCCTCCATTTCGAATTGTAATTACTCGTTTTACGTTTCCTAGAGCAAAGCGGTCTATCCCGTCATTTGCTTCTATGAAGTCTAGCTGTCCCGAGTGATAAATCAAACGTTTCTCTCCAACCTTGAATCCCATCGACCAAGCTCGAGCTATAAGACTTGAGGCGCGGGACACTGCACTTCCTCACCGACGGCAATCAGCACATGCTAATACGAATCCTAGGCCGCATGCTGGCAGGTAATTAGAATGGTGAGGGATGTCCACGAGCCACGTACAGTCGTTAATCGTCGCCGCTACGTGCACGCTGGAGAGATCTCGTTCATCGGTGAACGCTATTCTAAGAGCCCATTTAATCTGGGCTTTATACGCCAAGGGTTGAATTTATTGGATTGGCGCAGGAGTTCATACCAGCGTAATTCAATTAAAATTTTGTCCATTCGAGATCATTTTCTTAGTCAAGCGCTGTTTTTCGTTTCAGGAAGAGTGTCTATGTAAATATTAACTACCAATCATTTTTAAGATGTGGTTGCTAAGTCCTTTTTCATAATTTTTAACTCTAATTTAATAACATTATATTAAATTTGAATAAATGGTATTTTGAGATTTTCAGAAGATGTTTTTCATTCTTACTTGCATTTCAAGCATAGGTATTAATTATGGAAATTGTTTCAACGGAATGCTTAGACCTATGAAAGCATATTATAATTAACTGAACAAATCAAACTTTTCATTTACTAAACCTATTACACAATATTATTTAGTGAAAAAATCCACACATTTATTTACTTGTAGCCTTAATAACAGAGTGCTTCTATATTGTACTACTATATTGTACTATATTGTACTATATTGTACTACTATATTGTACTATACTTCTATATTGTACTACATACTACATCAAAAACCTTCTTCTCGATGCCTATTTAATCTTAATCGGTGCCGTCTATACTATTTCTCTAACACGTTTGTTCAATGATCACTGTTTTCATCCTCGTTATTCCAGAGGTCATCTCTTAATTTTTTTCATTGATGGCTTCGATAAAACGCTTCGAATCATACTACATATATAGGTAATATTTCAGTTGCAGATACGGTTCATGGCGATGAATTAGTATTTCGTCAGTGAATCTGCCATACTTTTAAAATTACGTCAAGGAATTAATTTTTCTGTAGTAATTGGCCAAGGAAATTTTTCAGTACAACCATTGATCAAACTGAACTATTACGTATTTGTACGCCAATCCAATAGTTCAATGCAGAGCACAAATGATCAGATGCTTCGCGTTTCGGAATCCCGCGAAGATGTCAGATGAGGAAGAAGGTGCACGAAGCGTGAACGGTACTAAAAATGCTGCTAAAAAGAGAACCATCTTTCAACCGGTACATATGAATTCGTTTGGCAAATAAACAAGGTGTATCATATTATGTGAGACCAACATCAGCAATCGATTGGGAACATGGGGACAGTATGAAAAATTCATCTTTGATCCTCATAAAAACCATGACATAAATAATCATAATTTAACATACATAATGTAACATAATGTAACATACATAATAATAATTACAAAAATCAAATCAGAACTGAAATGATGAGGAGCATTAAAATATTCTTTTAAATAGGCGAGAGGCTAAATGTAACATTCTGAATTTCCTAAACAAAGTCAGAGTGTAAATTGTTTTAAAAAACTTTGATTACTAAAAAAAAAATGTGTGGAATGCTATTACGACATATAAATCTGAAAAGTATTCTATCTCTTAATATGGTTCTATGATTCTGCCGGTACATGTCAGTATGCTGTAGAGACTATCCATTGCAAATTTTGGTGGTGTACCGTCAAAGTTTTGAAAATAAGATCCCAAAAAACTGTGTGGTAGGTACCGTTGGCATTCAATAAAAATGAATATTTAAATACATATATTCATTGAGGATCTAGGTCCGATTTTCGTCTACAAAGAACGTCGTCTATCGATTTCTTTTTTTATAAATACGTAATTAAATAGTACACAATTATACCAAACACTCGGTTGGATTGACATTACAGTTTACAATACAGTTAAGTTATTTGTTGCACCGCGCCTAGAAAAAACCGATTTGTTATTCTCTTTCCAATCTTGATAGAATTCAGGAAAAGTAACTATTCTGTTCAATTTTCAAAAATATCCGATGAAGGAGCAAGCGTACCAGTAAGACCTGCATAATTTATCCATCAGCTAGAAAATCATTCATTTAAGAACTGTCAAGCTACTTGACTGAAATGTAGCGATGAACAGTCATGCATAAACCACTTGCGGCGTATAACATCAAGTGGATTTTCTTCGAATAACTCACATAAGCTTGACCTGTTAATCTCCCATCAAGCCAAACAAGGATTTACCGAGCATTGTATTCAAATAGTTTAGCAGAATCGGTTCTACAATGAGTCACAGTCAAAATCAATCGCATGGTGGTTTTAGAATGACGGGATAGTATACATATATGTAGTATAGAGAGCATATATGTACAAAATAAAAGTAACTCATATCGCGTAACCCTTAAAGCATTTATTTAAACATTAATTAAAACAATTCTCTTGGACAAATAAAAAAATGGTTTTTATCTCATGTCCTCAATGTGGACACTTTTTAAAAGACATGTTTTTGGAATTCACAATTCACTTATACTCAATAATTCATCTTAAATTATGAAATATTCTTTATTTTGCCAAAACGAAGAACACTATGTGGGTACATTAATTGCAAAAATCAAATCAGAACAGGAATGATGAGGAGCATTAAAATATTCTTTTAAATAGGCGAGAGGCTATATTTAACATTCTGAATTTCCTAAACACAGTTAGAGTGTAAATTGCTTTAAAACTTTGATTACTAAAACAACATGTCTCAAATGCTATTACGACATATCAATCCGAAAATTAGAGTGCAAAAAATTAGTAACTTCTTAAAATATTTGGATGTTAAACTCAGAGAACGTTTTATCCCAAACATGGAAATTTCGATCAATTAAGCTGTAGCCGGTTATGAAGGTAAAATATTCTGTGTTATTTATAATCCAATGAAATCTACATAATGGGAGAATTTGGATATACGTTTATAATATTATGAAAAAATACGGATTGTATAATCAAATTTATGCTTAGACTTCGTAAATACGAGAATAGCCTTCATCTCTATAACGAATTATAATAGAAACTGGCTCAAGCAAAAGAAAAGGATACCATATTTACTTGCTAAATATTGCTACTTGCTAAATAGTTACTAAAAGTAAATGCGCACCTAAGTGGTACACCATTGATACAAATAGAAATTACGTACCATCAACTATAATAAATTATCAACGAAATAAAGCGGATGCATATCGAATAATTATATATTAATGGAGTGGAAAAACAAGAGGGTGGTAACGAGTACGTGGGGTACGGCAAAGTTGCCAATTTGAAACGCTCTGAACGCAACGCTAGTGTGCGTAGATCGATAAAACCGTAAGTAATTGAAAATTACACAAAAAATATGGAAGGAGTACGTCGCGTAGCCCTTGGAAAAGATCATTTTTTGGTGCTTAAAACAGCTGTAACTAATTCGTGCGTTTCGTACCAAACAAAATTTGCTCTAAAAATAATTATAAAGTTTATGTCTCATGGAAATAGCATGTGACTTTTGACGAGGATCTACAAAACGTTGAAAAACGTTTATTATAGATAAAGAACAGGTACAAAAATAGAAAATTGTTTTGTTTGTTCCAATGCTAATAAAAAGTGTAGAATAGGGCTTCTTAAAGTTTTTTCATTCACGATCCCATTTATGATTGCGACTTTTTTCGCAACCCAAAAAGTATAAAATAAAGATATGATGCATGATACATGTGATATACAAATCTCCATTGAACACATCCTAGCCCATTGTCCCATATAATCAATCGAACGTAGCAACCATGTTACAAAAGAGTCGTGTAGGATAATCTTAGCCTTCCTGAAAGATATTGGAATCTATCACCAAGTGTAAAATTCATCATCTTGTATCTCTTAAACAGATTTTAATTTATCAAAGCTTGTATTAACATTACACGAGTTACGTCACTTTTCATTGTCAAGTAAATACCTCACCATCACTTCCAAACTCAAAATGACTCAATAACTTAAGAACAGGATCCGTTGTTTCCGTGCCACGATTCAACGTTCAAACGAGTCCCAAATGTTATGATACGTCCTTGTTGGATGATCAATCTATTGACTGAACTATAGATAAAGATATCGGAATCAAAGTGTCAACATAAACTAGTCAGACTTGTTTTTCGCATCTGTTATCAATGACCGTACAGAATGTTTTCCTGGACATGAACGACACATCCTAGACGAGTTAGTCATCCAGTACCAAGGGTCATAGTTACCCCCTCTCAACCTAAGAGGTCTAGGTTATAAGATTCAGAAATCTTCAGAAGAGAGCATTATTGTTTTCGATCCTTCTGCGCGTCAGTCTGTTATTTTGTTTCTGTAAGTATCCAGAATCTGTCAGTGTGGTTATTCGGAGCAGGATCTCAATCACGTAGTATGGCAATGTCGAATCCTTAATTGCAATAGGAATAACATGATTCGTAATCTTTGTAAAATCGGACTTTATCCGCCTCATACAATAGATGTATTCCTCGGCAAACCAATGATTCAACCATTATTAATTATATTCAAGTTTCTAAAATCTCATGGCTTATCGTCGTAAATTATACATATATCGTTTCTAGTATACTAACGTGTATACTGTGCTTATATAGTAATTGTATCTAAGTTTAAGTTTCGTGTAATACTACAATGTATCTAAGTTTAAGTTTGTTTAATTCTGTAATGTGTACTGATTGATTTAACTTACAATGTATTTGTCAATATGCTCAGGAATGGGCATATTGCTAATAATCCCGTAAGGGGTTCAATAGCGTAATAAATAAAAAAAAAAAAGTATCCAGAGTTGTATTTTTGAAACGTCCGAAATATATTTGTAAGTGTACAAATCGGTCTCCACGTTCCTCACCTGGATCCCAACAGTCCTGTATATATCTCTCGAGGGAAGAACGCAAGTACGCACTTATGCACTTTTTGGCAAAACCCAGTACGGGTCGTTAGATGGAAAGCAAGGGAGATTCTACATGTTTCTTGAACCGAGCAGGACCCCCTAACACGTCCTCCGTGCTCCTCTTGTCCTCTCTCCCCCGCTCCCTCGTGACGTCGATGCCCCTTTCGCTTCGTTTAATGAATTCTTCTTCCAGCACGCGGGTCATCGGTTTTACGCGGCCTATCTAACGCCGTACATCAAAAGGAACGACTCTTCGGGCATCCAGCGCGATTGATTATTCATTCGAGCGCGACGAGGCCTGGCCGAGAGGAACACAGCGGAAAAGTAACGACGCCAGCGACGCAGCTTGCTAAAAGCTTGGCGAATTCCACGGGGGGACGGGCACGCGCGATTGCGGGGACAATGTTTTATCGAAAAATATTATTCCCTCGGTTTTTTCTCTTCCCGCGCCACCTCCTGCCCTTCACCCGCCGCCGCTGTCTGCAAACGTGTTCGCTCCGCGAGGACCCTTAGGTGCGAACATCCCAGTGTCATACATCAAAGGGACAGCTTAAAGGACATCCGCGGCGATCGATTATCTTTCCCGTCTTTCCTTCCTTCTTTCTTCGTCGCCGGACGAGGACGAAAGAACGAGAAAGAGGTGAACACACGGGGGTACCCGGGGTCCCCGCGGCCGTCATCCGTGGAATGTATAATCAAGATTCCGCGGGGCAAAGCACACACTTGTTCCCCGGCTGCCTGTTTTGTCTCGTGCCCCGATGATTTTAAATTACGCCGGTATCGTCGGACGATCAGTGCCACGGCCACGGAGGTACCTGCCGGACCGGGCTAAGAACCCTGGCTACGGCTCTTTCCAACCGAGATACCACGACCCGCGATACCAGCGACGTGTTTAGACCCTCCAGAGCCCCAGATGACGTATCTCGTTTGTCGCCAGAGGACTTTGATCGACCGTTATGCCTTCTCCCGGCGTACGATCCTGAAACTCGATGGCACGTACAGACAGTTCTTAAACGGTGGACATCGGAACTGTTCGTGTCTTGTTAGCGTGCCACAACTTGGCAGTTCACTTTGTACAGTTAGGGGTCATTGGCCAATTTTCGGCGACGGACGTCACTGCCGGCTGGACAATGTCGCGAACCGACCTTCTTCTTTTTAGGACCTGCTCTTGTTTAGGGAAGCTGTTGCTTAAATGAGTTCTGAATCGAAGACACATTTGAATAATTTTACGTGGACTTCGAATTATCAATGGCTACTGGGACCCCGAGTGATCGATTGGTTGGGTCACATAAATTTTTACGCAGGAAATCTTTGCTATTAGATGGATTCTGAACGATGTCAATGTTACTATGAGTTAATATCACTCGCTAAAAAATAACCTAAGATAGCTTTAACGTTTGAGGAGGCCCATAAGAGTTCAATAAACACCCACCGGATGTATGTTACTGTCCGATACAGAGTTACGAAATTTTAATTAAATCCAAAAGAATTGTAGGGTTTTTCTATGTATCAGTATGGATTGTACACGAGCAGAGTGCGCTCTATCTATCGTGGGTTCGTTACAAACACGCAAAGCGTACAGTAATTACTGTTGAAAAAACGTTACGTCGCTTAGAACATATATAATAGTTTATTCAAATATATCTATACTTTTATATATATTCAACCCTGCGCGTATTTAGTCATTTAACTAACCATCAAGAATTATATATATATTATTTATTAAATGAGGTAAGCTAAGGAGAAATTGATGCTTATTTATAATTAAAAAGAAAATGAATTAGTCTCGAAGACTTTTGCGCCCCTATCCGAGGACTAAGGCTTCAGAATATCGTAAATCACATCTAGTATACTTCAACCTTCTCAACTCTAATAGAAATGTACAATTTCCATTACTCGCGACGTCTCACACGAAGCACACAAGTTTGTTTCGATTATGCTTAGCTCAAAATCGCGGAGAGATTTATCCATCAAACAGTCTTCTACGAAACAATCGGAATCTTTCACGAAACAAACTTCCGTGGCATACCAGAGGGCTTTCTCGAAAAGGTTTGCTACGCTCCTGAAAAAGGTTGTCGGGTACTCCCGGACGTGGTGGTGGGGGGCGGGGGAGTCGCGAGTAAGAGAGGCGAGCGAGTTAGGTATGTTGTTTAAATAAGAGCAACGCGAGTCGCCCAAGGGCGAAAGTTGTTGCGGCACAGCAGGCTGATGCACACCGCGTGGCACGCCCGCACAGACTGGCCCGCTGAAAATATAAATGCCACTCGTATCGGAGACAAGTGGAACAGAATTTTCGGCGACGAAGGACGTCTCGCCGGCTGGAATAACGAATCGAGAGCTGCTCGCGTACATAGCCAAACGCCGACACCGTGTCCCGAATCCTTCGATGCTGTTTCTCCGACGCTTGTGTCAAAGGGAAGAGAAAATAACTGTTTGACCTTTCTTCTGAGTTTGATCAATTTCTTGTTGATCAAGTTCTTGTAGGTATTGGTCTAATTTTTGTATTAGCTGATGTTGAGAGAAAAGGCGTATTAGTAAAAGGCGCAGCTTATTGCATTTAATAAAATTCTGAACTTTTACCCATATCAGTGCTGCATTCGCCCAGGAGCAATCCAAGATTAATTAGACCATTTCAAAGTTAATTGTAAAAAGACTATAATACCTCAAACACCGTTACCACTTTCCCTTTCCGTGTCTTGATACGAACATACTCGAAGTAAAAAACCACTTGCATCGGCAAGCAATAGAAAACGTACGATAGTTTACACCGTCACACGTTACAACAAAAGGAATTCGTATTTTCTTATTCGGCAAACTCACATAAAGAAATACGATTTAATTGAGTGCATGCACATATCGAAATCTGTGGAAACGAGAAAGCCGATAGAAAGTACCTAATCAAAGAAACGAACGACTAGTAGAATTACCATTGGAAAAATGAGCGAATCAATCAATTGAAAATAATACTAAATAAATTGAACAGAAAAAAACCAACTATCCAACTCAATAGAAAAAAAGCAGGGAATAATTAACCGATTTGGAATCGGACACAAATTTAATACACATATGTCTAACGGGTAACGAAGAAAACCTGTGGTCGCCAATACTCCAAGAAGGCATTCGATTAAAAAGAAACACTAAAAAAATATATATTTGTAATAAATAGACTGCGGATCTTTATGCATTTATAGAAAATTTGTATGTACAAGAACCTACAAAATGCAAACAATATGCAAGAATATAATAAAGATTGAGAGTAAAGTTCATATTATAATATTTGCAGAGTAAAATAAATTCCTATTTAGGTTCCATTTTTGTAGTCACGATCGCGAAGATTTTATTTTGCATAAAGATCCGCAGTCTAGGAATAAAGTAAATCTGATTCCAGAAACTTGCAAGCTGGACTTTGCAATCTGCAAACTGTAATCGCAGTAAGTAAATTGGAGGACGACTTATGTTTTGCAGAAGAGAGTCATGTATTTGCTGCTAGTGGTTCTATGCGATACGATATTCTTCAGGTGCTAGTAATAGATTTTTGAGTCACATTTGTGTTGCCCTTTTGCAACGAAGTTAGTTGTAAGATTATAGCCAGAGGGTGGCCATGTTGTAGGAGCTTAGCATAGTAGATTTTCGTACATCTTTTGATTAATAGGTAAGTTAGATAAGGGACGACGTCTTAGAGAGGGAAGTCATTTATCGATATTGCTATTTGCTATTGGAACTATGCGATACGATGCGTTCTTTAGGTGTTGATAGTAGAAACTGTAGGCCATTTTCGCTTTGTATCGGAGCAACCTTCAATTCAAAGCTCTGATCGACTACTCAGTTGGCAGTACATTTTTCTCAACTTTACTTCCATCTGGTGCCTCATCTGTTGGAGGTGACGTTTCGAGGTTATCGTTTTACTCTGTATACTGTAACCAGGATAACCGAACATCACAAATTTTGATGTATGGTTACTTTTAGATGCAATTCTTTTATAACCATTTTTCTTATCCGTGTTAATAGTCTACTTTTCAGTATCATCTGTTTTACAAGTTCATTTTGAACTTGAACCCTAAACAATATATCACTAATAACACAAATAAGTGTATATCTCATTTGTTTTTCTCTGAACATGGGGTGACAGTTTCATCTATGATATTTCTGATTATACCACCTACTTTTTAGAGCACAAATTTTTTAAGTTATGCATGTTATGAAATTATCAACTATAAATTAGTTTAATACTACGAAGTAAAAGTTATAAAGTGGTATATAATACATATCGAAGATGCAACCCTTTTTTAAAAAATTTCCTGAAAAATGAAAGCCGCGTAAAGTTATGTATGAATACAAGATTGAAATAATACTTGCAAGTTTGAAAAGGTAATTAATGAATATCCTTTGAATTCTATTCGAAAATACACCTCTATCATCGTGAATACGAATCGAACGAAGGAACATATGTGTGTCAACGTTCCTCGAAGATGTCGTTATATCATACCGAAGGCAAATTTCACGCAACTTTTCCGACTTGCATATGGATGCCAGCAATGCATACGCAATTAGTAGTTGAAATTGATTCTACCTCGGGTGGAAGATTGGAAAACATGATCACCTTCGATCAATGCGATTGGTACCGAAGAAAATAACTGAGGCCTTAAATTGCGTAAAAAGTAACGGTTCTCTGCTCTTAATACTACTAAATTGACCTGAACGAACCAATATTGTTCCTATTCTCCTACGTTTCCGAATCTTCGCTTTGTCAGAAACATTAGATAGCCAAAAATATCATAAATGAAAAGGTCAGTCCAAGTTCAGAGAAAGACAGTCATGAGTTTGCTATGTTTTATCATAAAAAGTTAAAGATATATTGTTTAAAGTTCAAGTTAAAAATAAAACAGATCATGATACAGAGAAATAGATTAATAATATGGATGATAGTTCATTTTCACTAAGTATTTGTAATGTAAGAAATTTAATCATAGATACATCTAGATACGATTATTTGATTTTTTTTAATTCAAACAGATCATTGAATTGGTAATTAGCTTTACACCTAAAGCAAAACCTGCTAGATAAGCCTTATCGATGAGTCTAAATAAAAGATCAGAGATGAAATGCAGTAAACTTGCCAAATGCGCTAAAATTTAATAGGATAATCAGAAGTATAGTTGCTGCGAGTTTATCAACTTATATTTATACAAAGAAGATCGTTACGGTACTATCTTTCAATTACTTCATAATGATGTAATAGTCTGGATAAAACTATAAAACGTGCCGGGTAAATTTATCAGAAGTAGGGATGGCGTGAAAAATCGATAACAGTAATACGTCAGTCGCTACTTTCTTTTCGATCTCCATCAGTCGATGAAATTTGTTTATGCAAACAGCCTTTAACTAGTTGAAAATAATTACAACAATTAATAATGCATTGTTGATAATCACTAACAGTGATTTTTCACGGTGATCACAAAATCACGATCGCAGTCGTGATTAAACTTCGATCACGACCGTGATCCGGAAAATGGCGTTTCAGAAGCTGTTCATGTTAATTGTTATCGTTAGTGTCTCGCTGTCTCCCCTTAGCGGAAATTCAAGAAACTAAAAATGAGTCAAATTTAAATTGTATTAAAATTATGTTAACATTGCTTTTAAACCATATTATAATACATATATAATATGTAGGAATATGTTGGAGCAATTTAACACACAATTTGATTCATCTAAAATAGAGGTTTTTATTATAATTAATACTAAATTTAATTTAGCCTATTAACTTAATTTAATTGATTACAATATTGACACGTGGTCGGCTAACCTAAAATAGAGGAATCAACAATTAGAGGTTTTTACTTCCGTTATTCCAGCAGATCAACACGGTGTTACAAAGTTCCGTAAATCACATTCACTAACAAATTTTATTTGTTATTTATTTATTTGTTATCGAGCCTTGCTCTTCTTCTGTACTTCCCCTCTTTTCCTTTAGTGTCCGGTACGCGTCTTCGATGCGCGAGTTCATATACAAAGCTTACACATATATAATCTAAGAACAACATAATTCGTGAAAAGTGAAAAGAATGTTCTCTGCCAATCAGAAGCGACCACGAAGAATCACGAATCACTGTGAAAAATCATCGTAATTGAGAATAAACGTGATTGAATTACGAGTGATTCAAAAGTAGCAGTTCACGCCATCTCTAATCAGAAGGTTTAAAAGATCCTGGTTAAACAATATACGCTTCTCTTACATTCTCGCACATATTGTTACAAGGTATTTAAACCTACCGTAGACATCAAACATCCTATGATCCTATGAAGAAGTATCAACTGATTAGAGTTTGAACGCATAGCACCCTGGTTTAAGTAACCGAGACTTCTCGGTATCCTAGAAGCTAATATTCGCGGTAACAGTCTTCGGCGGTAATAAACAGAACGGGTCACGCAGCCAAAGCTTCGACATCTTCACCTTTCCTGAAAACAAAGGGGCCCTTACTCATAGGTTCCGGCAAATTTATCTCAAGGTTCTCTCGCCTCGCATCGAGACAACGTCGAAAGCAGCGTCTTAAAATCGTCTAATTAACGCTCGACGATGTAGAATCGCGGTTAGTCTATAAAGCACGGCGGGCCGAGTTTCGGTAAGAAAGTAAGATTTCATTATTCGTTATGCTCGGCATGGAGCGAGTCGTGAGGCAGCTCCGGCCGTTTCCGTGCTTCGGTCGGGATGATAAAACATTATGACCGTTTTATAGGCGAGCACGACAGTACGGTAAATCATCGGCGCAAGTAACACGAGGTACGGGGGAGATCTTAACGACCGTGTCACAGTCGCGACCGCAGTCTTCGTGGTGGCTTTGTTTTTGCACGCGGAAAATAAGACGATTATTACGGAATATTCGGTATTACACGCGCAGGAGGACGCGAGTTCTCACGCCGCTTTCATGGATGCGTCCGCGCGAGGGGGCATGGTCGAGTAATTGCAGCTGGATCGGAGTGCATCGGCGAACCAGCAACGAGGCAATTCTGGGCATAACTATGTCCGAGCTGCGTAATAGAGTGGGTAGGCCTCTAGCTTTATCGCACATACCGTGCCAGTGGCTGGGATTATTATACGTCACGGCTGGACGATAGGGCTCGAATTACCTCGTACACGTCGGATAATTAGCGTGCACGCTCGATCAGCGTCCGTCGTTCGAAACTACTAATGACTTTATCAATAACTGGACGGCCGTGTGTCGTTGCGTATCATGGGAGCCCCACCTAATTGGCCAGATGGAAATTCCTTGTATAGTTAGCATTCTGATGCACCCTCGAGGATTTCCCATGGACCGTGTGAGATTCATTCGTTTCCGATCCCGGCCTTCTTTATTGATGCGCTGTATCGTTAAACGGGATTAGAAGATTGCGTCGTCCGATGCAGCGTCCGGTACAAGGTTACCGATAGTCCCAGGACCTGCTCGCTCGAACATACACGGTCAGGTGTACATTATACTGGTTCGACTTCCTATCAACAATATCGTCTAACCACATTCCCAATCGCTTTATCGCGCGATCCCTGCTGCTGATAAGATTTCGCTACGGCGCATAACCATCGCGACGTTGTTAGTTAACGCTAGATAACTTACTTCTGACTCCAATTAGCCGCTGCGCACGCCGGCCTATTTTTCTATATAACGTATCGGTTTGTTTTTCTCGCTAACGTGTATGGCTAACTTCCTTGCGACTCGGGTAATTCTGATTGCGAGTTCTTCACACGCTTTCGTGGAACGATTCCGACGAGTATCTGGAGTAGCTTCTTGGGTAGCCATGCTCTCTACCGTGGAAGGTAGGCACTGGCATCGTAGAATTAGGTAGTTCAATTCTACGGATGAACAAATCTGTTCTGTCGATTTAAGCATTAGCTCGTCGTATTAGGTTGTGTGTACATATTTGTGGGAACTATCGATTCCAATGTAAACATACATAAATATAGTTTTATCTGATCAAACTCGATAAATCGTTGTAGAGCTGATCATTATAATCTTGCTGCTTCTCTCGCAAGGATAGGATTAGTAAGTAATTCTAAGTGTTGGTGTGATTATGATTATCAGAGCATTGATCACATTGTTTGACAGTGTTCACTCTTCGAAAGGCAAAGAGTCAACTTGTTACAGCAACTCTGTAAACTTAAATTATATTTACCCATCAATATGTCTGTTTTGATTACTAAATCGAACGTTGCGGCGTGTATTTGTGTTATGTCTTTTTTGAAGAACTGTAATATTAATGTATAACTTCAGGCATGTTAACAAAATTTTGTTCTACATATACATTGTCAACAACATGTGAAGCGAATAAATCTCTCCTTTGAGATTTAAAAGCTTCAAAAAAAAAAAAAAAAAAAAAAATCTGATCAAACTACGTTACGTCCGTCGTTACTTTCTTTTCTATCTCTATCGGTCAATGAAATTTGTTTAAGAAACCAGCTTTTAACTAGTTGAAAATTATCACAACAATTAATAATGCATTGTTGATAACATTTCTACCACGATTTAGGTTGTTTATTATTTTCTTCTTACTTCTTTTTATTTTTGTTACATGTGACGGTTTTTTTGCAGTATTTAGTCTTAATTCATTTTCAATGCACACATCACCAATAGAAAAAAAGTCATTACTCAAACACTATGATTGTCATATTAGTTAAGTTTATATGATCGGAGACCACAACTATTTTGATGGTACAATTATGGACATAAAATTAACCCTTTGCGGTCGTATTAAATTTAGACATGGGTGTCGCACTGGTCGGGATTAATTTCCGAAGAATAAGCAGTGATACATAACATACAACATTGTGGAGGATAGATAAGATTTATTAATTCATTTATGAACTTTAGATATATGTTTACATAATAATGTGTTTTAATGTCATGTTTTTATGTAAAAATTATATTTTATAATTCTTCATCGTGTGGTATCTTTCGGTAACTTTCTTTCTGCCATTTTGGAGTATTATTTTTAAAATATCTTAAAAATGTATGGGAGGTACAATCGAAGACAAATGTATATGAAATTTTAATTAATCGAATATCTTTGTAATTGTTTTTGTTTTTGTTTCTATTTAATTTTAGAATGGAATTCTTAATATTTCTAATCATTAATAAAAAACTTTTGGCATTGAAAATGGTTTAAATTTAATTTTAAATAATGAAAATACAGAGAAAGTGTAAAATGATATATGGACGAATACAATATAAGATTAATATGGTTCTTTGCTGTGGTGGCTAAGAGCAGAGATACAACTGGAACGATAAAAAAGCTTTGGTGGCTGAGAGTAGACATACAACCGCAAAGGGTTAAAAGATAATTTGAACAATACGTGAGTAAAATCATTTCGGGAAAATGTCGATGAAGAAGGGTGGCCATATTCGTCAATCTTTTTAGGCAGCAATCAACTTCAAATTAGAATTGAAAATCAATTTCGCAGCTGACCAATGTGTTTTAATTAAAGTATCGTAAATCTTGATTCTATGATGGAAGACTTCCATAAGAATACATATCTTACTTGCTAAAACTACAGTGATTTTGGCATTAGAATCAGGGAGGGAAATATTTAGAGTGACAAAAGTATCTAAATTGCAAAATATCTACTATTACAACTAAAAAGTAAACACTATATAGATAAAACAATTATTCTGTTAATAGTATTGCAGTATTAGTCAACTTCGTAGTTTTGGGGTATTCGCATCAGGGAGAGGAAGTCGGAAAATTATCTTAAAGATTTACCGAATAACATGATTCAGAACAATTTTTTTATCAGAAGGTTAATAATTGTGTAAAGCAATTAACCGGACATTAATCCTTTTAGTGGCGAACAATGATATATTGTTACGCGTGTATCACAATATGTGGGGGTTAAAAAATGACTTTATATCTTTAAATTGACATTACGTTAACGCAATTATAATATTGTAAAATATACCTACACCGCTATGGATGACTCGGAATTAGTTCAATTGACTGATAATGTAGAATTAATTAATGAAACTAGTGACTTGTAATATTGTTATAAATAATGAAATATACGTCGTTTATGTTTAGTACTATATGTATATTCTACTTTAAACTATGCTGAAGTGGTGGTTTTCCATAATTTGTAAATACTGTTTATAAAGAATAACCAACGATTCGGATATTCTTTTATTGGGCTGTCTGGAAAGTCCATGCCGATTTTTAGTAGCCGGCACAGGTCTGAATATGTCGGAATGGCTGAAAACATGTATACATTCCTTAAAAGGTGGAAAAGTTGTGGAACAAAATGGTATATATATAATTCAATAAATATACATCAAAATTCAAATATGCCTTTGAATTTTTCTTAAAAATAGGCATGAACTTTCCGGACAACCCAATCTAACTTGAAATAAACATTATTAATATAATTTTCAAAAAGTATTTGAACATTTCAGTGCCTAACGTATTCCATTTTAAATTTAGTAATAATCATCTCAAACTAAAAAATTAAATTTACATCATTATTGTTTCAAACTGGATCAAATTATATCAGTTAGGCTCGGTATTTCCCACTCGGGTTCAATTTCTGGAGTCGACGCTCAAAAGCAGTGAGGGTGCAAAATCGTAATCGCAAATACGAATACGATTCTAATCGAATGTTTCCGAATTGTGGTTACGAATACGATTACAATCGTAATCGCAAATTTTTCTGCGATTACGACCGTATTTTTAAAGGTTTACAGCCATAGAAATTCTTTACCTGAAAACCGACTTCAGATTCGTGTTTCTCAACCCAAAAAACTTAGAAAACCATACATTCGTTGAAAATATAAATAAATAGAGCAGAGCCTATATAGAGTAACTTTTCTAAAAAATTTTATTTTGACGAAAGCATGGTTTTCTAAGTTTTTTAATGGGTTTTGAGGGAAAGAATTTCTATAGCTGTTAACCTTTAAAACTACGGTCGTATTCATAATCACAACTCGGAAAGATCGAGTCAATCGATTACAATCGTAATCGTAATCACAACTCGAAAACATTTGACTACAATCGTATTCGTATTTGCGATTACGATTTTGCCCATCACTGCTCAAAAGGTTAAGATTAAGAATCAATATCGCGGTTAACCAAAGTATTTCAATTAGTGTACATTGAATTCCACTGCATCGGTAATGGGTGGTAAACCAACCAGTGCAATTTGCGAGTAACTAATACCCAGGGTTAGCAGACGTTGACCTAGTAATACGAGGAGGATCCCATATTTCGCTCCAATTAATCTGCCGCAACGATGCACCAGCTTGCGCCCTGGCCCAGATTCATAAATCAAGGGCAATCTTTGCTTGCCGCATGGCTAGAGAAGCCGAAGCGTGAGCGCAACGAGAGGCGAACACGAGGAGGTGGTGAGGCGCCTTCCTCGTTTCTTCTTATTCCTCTTCTGCACGAAGGCCCCCTTACCGATCTCTCGTGCGCCAGCCTTCTCGCGGTTATGATCGGACCGCAGACCGCGACCATTGTTCGAAAGCCAACCGGGGTCGGTTCGTCTCGTTATATGAGTGCAATGCTGCCATAGTCGAGAGATAAACAGCGCTATGGGGGCTCCGCCACTATATGGAGAGAGAAGCTAAGATATCCATATACCGGGTCGTGAGAGGTGCATCTAATAGGGCGACAATCGCATATCGTTAGGGATACAGTCCCTCGCAAAATCTTAGCCACGGCTACGTCGGAGGTCTGATAGCGAAAGCAGCGTGAACGGTTGATTTTGATCTGCCCCCCTACCCCCCCCCCCCCGTACGTACCACCTTTCTGCATCCTCATCCTACTACTTTACAGCCCGTTCCTCGCGAGAGAAGGTGTTTTAGACGTCTTCGAGTAGGACTTTCACATGAGCGTCCTTCGTCGTGCGTTCGGAAGGATTTCCATTTCGCTGTGACGCGATCGACAAGGGAACGTTAATACTTTATCTAGAACCATTCTACAGTTTCGATGATTCGCTAATTCTATTTTCTCAAATACACAAGATCGTATAATGGACAACGGTGGGTCAGCAAGCGGGAGCATATTAAAACCGTTGGATGTTCCAACAGCACCGATCGTGGTCTTTCGCTTCTCTCATTAAATCACATCTGCATCATCCACGGAGTTTACATAAGTCAGCCAAAGTGGCTCCGCTAACGATCCGGAAGAAGGACCGCATCAGCGAAATTGCAGTTAATGGCACGGTTCAACGCCCACTGCCAGCTTTTTGCTCGACGAAGGTGAAAAAGACCGAAGAAATATGAGACTTTATTCCTCTTCTCCAACACCTCCTGCCCCCTCCGCGTCGGTGTAACTTACAATATAATGAACCTCTCTGCTGGAATAAACGTTACTTTAATAATAGGGAATCGTTAATGTTATTAAATCCACTTTCATTGGGGACGACGAATATGCAGGATAATTGATAGGGAAATAGCAAAGAAACACTCCCGATGTGAGTTCTTCTGCGAAGTTGCTGGAAAAAGAAATGTGGCGAGTTTACCAGGGGTACTCCGACAAAATCACGCCGCTTATCGATGCTCACGCGTCGGCACAATAAGCGGCTATCGAGAACCTTTTCTTGATCTACCGATGCTTGCCAAGGTGGGAACAATGGTGTTGTCCAATTATTAAGAGAAACGGGGCCCCATCAGCCGCAAAAACGCCGGCGGAGGTCGATCAAGTTTTGATAAACCGTGTAATTTCGCGGTGTATCGCGAACAAAGACGTGTACTTATCGTTACCAACAAGGAAACTTGCACCTCCCGCGATTCTCTACCTGTTATCCTCAAAATTTTTCTAGCGAAGATCACAATGCCACGCAGGCTAGCCAACAGTTGGACCGTCCTTGTCGCGAACCAACAGCCTCCAAGAAAACCTTACACCGTCAAAGTTGATCCAACTTCCGAAATTCTCAGTGTATCTCCGCAAATTTTTGATTAATTAATTTCTGAAATAATGTTGACTAGCTCAGGTGACCATCGAGGGAATGTCTTTTTAAGTATAGTGACCGCTTCTTTGGCTCGTATAGGAGTCATTAAAAACCCCAAATGTAAATGTAATGTTCACGACGAAACTTTAAACCATGTCCTGTGACAATGTGAATTATTTAACAGTCAACGTCGCAAACTAATCATTAACTTGCGTAAATTAGGTCTTCATCTACCGCTGGACATATCTGTGATTGTTGCAAAACCAAATATTATAGCATGTCTGTACATATCCTCTGTCTTGAAAAGTTGTAAGCTTAATATTTAAATCTTAATTTAATTTAAGTTTACTAATCCTGTGCACTACTAGATTGATTAACAAAGTAATGTATCATTTTGTAATTCAAATTTTTGTTACATATTGTAATCGACTATTTCTCAACTTTGTAATAAATCTCCTATGAGATTTCAAACAATAAAAAAAGAAAATATAGTGACTGGCATCGATGACCACTTCCTCGATTAATTTGTCCCATACGTTTGCATCACCCTGTAGGAATGTTATAATTTCATATGTTTTCCGACTTTAAATTCGATCTGCCATTCCTATACGTGATACATTACGAAAATATTTAAATGCCTGTGCAGCAAACACTCAACGGCTTTAACATTTAAGAAACTTGTGTCAGTTTACTTAGGTCAGGCTAGGTTATCAACTCGATACCTGACCAGAGTCTACCGTAAACTGAGAACAAACATATTGTCTAGGGCAGCGTTTCCCAAATTGTGTTGCACGAGTCACTAGAATTGGACTTAGTGATCCCTGCTACAAGAGAAAGATGTACAAAATAGATTTAAGAGTTAAAATGTTGTGAATTATAAGTAAATAGTAGTGCAATAACTAATATTGTTGTAACAGTTACGCACTTAAAATAAATGACATTGACATTGACCTGCTATAAGAATCAATTTTCTCGACAGAACCGTGATTAATAATTAAGGAAATGAAATAAAGTAAATATGTTCCGCATATTTGTAACCATCTCTGTAATATTATCACTTTTGACAACATTTTTGCTGTAGGTTGAAGGTTGTATGTAAACTTTGCACACTCTAATGACATTTACGAAAAATTGGGTACGCAATATTTATAAATACATTAGTAAGAATTATTGGGATAGAACTGGACTTCGAGAACTTAATTCGATAATTCACACAATTCACTATTAATTAAATCTACGAGCTATAGAACATTATGAACCAAAACTTTGATACCATCAGTCATACTAGCTCCGATTGCGATTAAGAATTCCCGAAATACAAGAATACGAGTCAGGAAGGACAAATAGCGCGCAAGTTTAAATTAGCTCATTGCTGAAGTAAATTCTGCGTGTTAAGAATATATTGTCCTGAACATTGGAAAATGTGTAATTTTAATTATTTACATTAACGTGTATTTAATTATTCATACATTATAAAATGTTTATTATAATACATACAACATTACAAGTTACTACATTCATTATATAACTCTACATTATCTGCCAAGTAAATTATTTTCATATCACCCATTGCGGTATAGGTAAGTTTTATAATATTATAAATGTAACGCAATATCAACTTGTGAATATAAATTAGTTCTGTCTTATTAAACGCATTCAACAAGTTAAGCACAGATGGATAGTGACCCAAGCACAATGATATATGGTCGGCTCTTTTTTGCGAGCGTAGTCACTGACGATATATCGTTGTTTAGCACTAAAAGGGTTAACACATTATCTATTGGGCTATTTAGAAACAGTGCTTAATTCAAAAAAGAATTTTCTATAATAACATATGCCAATCTAGGCTGATAATAATCCTTTCATACTGTTACCAGGTACATTGAAAGCCAAATCTGTTTCCAAACACTGAACATTGTAAGTAGACAACCATCAACACAGTAAATAATATTCTAATAACTAAATACTGCAATTAAAAAGCCTATAAATAGGCTCCCGGTAAATAAAGTGTTAAGTGCTTTCCTTGTCGGAATTAGCATTGACAGCTTAGAAGAATGACTCCTACGATCCAAATGATTCTGTTCACGTCACAAATTCACTGGAACAAGTACGGATAAAATCATTTAACCCAAATGTACACCTCGGAGACATTCTTCTTAGCCAGCAATGAGACCCCATCTGCCAGCAAAGTGTTAATAGATTGCAGTCTCGCGCACCGTTAGATTGAATCCCAATGAACGAGTGAAAGCGATATTCTGCGAATCATAAATTTGTCAGGTTCCATCGTCGTATCGCGGTCCTCCTTATGATAGCATATTTGGCCACGATCTCTCTCCACGGATGATCAGAATTTAGGCGCGAGTAGCTTCTACGTAGAATGGATCGGCAAGGAATAACGGGGTCCGGTCGGCGGTGCACAGGCCAAAAGCAGCGAGCACGAACAACTAATGACCGCCGTAATCGTGCATCTTGGCAACGCGCTACACCTTTTGCCGGACACTTTCTATTATCACATCGACAAATCCAGAGTAGAGCATACGGTGGGTAGGGGATGTAGCCGCGTGTAAACGTAACGCTAGATAAGTTACGGACCGTGCACGCTTTCGTGCGCCCTGCAACGGGGAATAACCGAGCACACGGTCCAAAGACTCGGCGCGGGGACCATGTACGGAATATCTGTATGGCCAGGCAGTTACCTTCTTCCTCCTTCGGAGAGAGGCCACGTGGGAAAAAATGTCACATTATTCTCCTATATGGTGATGCAGTACGCCGCTCACTTAGAAATTTATCCTCGTAGACCGTGGCCCTGGGCTTGTCCGGCCCGAACAGCTGGGAAGTGGGGATACACGGTGCATATACGGTCCTGTGGGAGTTACGGAAGCTTGAACGCCATGCGCGCGGATACACCGCGGAACCGTCTTCCCCTGGTCAACCGCGATATATTTGTTCGACTCGAGTCGAAGACATTTCCGCAGGTCTGCGACGGGAATGCGGACCCGCCCTAACTGGACGGGCTTCCAGCACTGGGACTTTTCACGACTTTTTCTATTGGGTTCATTCTCGAGGTACGTATTCATTTTGTTTCGCAACCGATCACGTAAGTTGAATACGTTGATTGGTCGCAAGCAGTACTATGCAAAATGATTTGTTCCTTGGTAAAGTTAACCCTTTGCACTCGAGTCATTTTTCTATAGAATCAAATCCAGTCCATTTTTATAATCAATTTCTGTGAAACCAAAAACTCTACTTCGAAGAAAAAGATCTAAGAACGTTCATGACTCGATGTATTATTATTTCAATTTATAATTAGTTGTATTCTGATGTAAGTGAATTTGAAATTGTACGTTCACAAAATCACTTTTAAATTACATATGTCGCCCTAGAGGCGCCACCCTAGCGCAAAGGGATAATATTAGCAAATAGCGCCTCAGATGTGCATCTCGAATTAATAATCGTCTCCTGTAAGAGGAGATATCGATCAGTTTTACCGGAAAATGTATTTCTGATGTAGTGGCTGAAGTGCTAATTAAAGTTGAAACAAATAATCTTTTGAATACAGAATACTTTTGACCAAAGCAATCCAGGAGGATAGGGCGCGTTTAGCGGTTACGATCGCTGGGAATGGAATAGTTTTTGTCTAGTGTGGACTCTGCCGATTGAATATATGCAAGGCGACCTCAAGTTAAAATTGTAAACAATATGCTTATTACGCTTATTAAATAATACAAATAAATATTTGAACTTAACAAACATAACAAGATGTATCGAAAATGCTGATAATTGTGTCTCAAGCACAGAGGAGATTAAAAATAATGGCAAACGTATATTTGCGTCTACAATCCACACCAATAGCTTTCGTCGAATTCACATATGCATCCATAACCCAAGTCGAGAACTTTCCTTGAATGCATACGTGTGACCATAGCACTCAGCGGTTTAAAGTGTTAAAATATTACATTTACATTTCCTCTTATACAAGAATTTCATACCCACAGTTTCGCCTATAAGTTTTTCACAGGTAGACCTGCTTTTCTACATATTATATCTTCCTACTATTTATTTTGTATTCATTGCTGTTTGCTTATCAATTACTACATATATTTGATATATCAAAACTTTAAGCATTAATCAATTTTCATTCGAGTGTACGTTTTCTCTGTGATTACACTTTCTCAAAGATGTCAATCGGAATGGAAAAGGAATCATTCTAAACCTATTATCATGTTTAAGATAAAGATTAGTTTTCTGTGTTTAATTTTATCCAACATATTTTTTAGATTAGTATTAAAATATTAAAATTCCAAATAGCCATACTTATTTGTTCTAAATCTCTTGGTAACGAACATTCGATTTTCCAAACAGCATCAGACTTTTGTGAATCGTGATATTTGTACGATTGAAGAGATTTGTTGGTATTTCTTGTACTAGGAAGTAGAACGTAGTCACGTATGAAAGCCAATGCGAAAATAGTTTTGACTGCTTCTTGCCGTGATTGGGGAGTGACAGATCGGATCGAACTCGTCCCATATCGTGTACGTCTTCCAAGATTGACACTGTCGAACGCACCCACGCGGCATACATACTATTCCCGAACGTTTATTCTCCTTCTCGTACTTTTTCCATGTACGCTTCGGAGGACACGTCTTGCAAAATGTCGCGGAGAACATCCGCATTGCGAGCATCTTGCAACTTTTCCATATAACCACTTCGTCATAGTCCGTTGAATATAAACAGCTCACCTTTAAATGCTTTAATTGTCTTGACAGCACGGTGACAGATGTCTCCAATGTTCGTGGTTTATTGACTCTTCGACGCACATGATTTGAAAGAAAAATTAAACTCAAATTGCACGGAATACAATCCCAATAGGGTCATTCCATGTCAATTCGGACATTTTTTGGAGTAACGTCTCAGATTTTGACAAAATTTGGATATGTTGTAGTCTTTAGTGATATTTGAACGTGACCCAATAGTTAGTTTTAAAGTTAGTATAAAACATCAGATAATGTGCTTTTTTATTATAAAATGATTTACTTACACGTCATTATTTTTTAAAGAAAGAAAAACAACATTTATTCTTATAAAAGTTTAAAATTCATTGCACTACGCAATTCGCTAACTTTGGATTTTTAGAACAGGGTTAACAACTTACTAATGCATTGCTTCCTACATATTTAACGTGTTATCGTGACGACTTGGATCATTGATCGCCAATCATGAATTTTCTACTTACTTGCTTCATCGGTGTGTTTATATTTTTTCTTTTGTTCTATTACATTTCATATATTTCTTGATGAAATACCTTTCAGAATACCCTCTTCGAACCTACCATTGATTTAAGATTAAATACGGATTATTAATAAATATAACAAAAATTAATTCTTTTAAATAATTATTGTCACATACTAATGAATGATCCTTGTTTAAGAGTTTTTCGTTATAATTAATGAAACCTGCTGACAAATATTATGAATAATTTGTCACTAATACAGTACATACAATGAGGATATCGAATTTCATTTAAAGAAATTATATTTGTTCTTTTTGGAGAACTTTCATTTCTAATCTGGAATGTATTAGTTTTTATGTAGATAGACTTTTACATTAGTAATCTGTCAAGAAATATCAATGATTAAGTATCAATATATGTCTTTTTAAACAATGAAACGATACTTTGTGCTTTTTTACGTATTTGTTCGAAAATTGTCAGGGAAAAAATTATTTATAGACTTTCCATAACTGTCAAAATACTGTCAGTCCAGAAAATAATTCTATACTCTATTGGTATATTTTAGATTGTGATATTAATAGATTATCAATTATACAAATTGAGCTAACAAGGAAACCGAGTGTTACACCTCGATTTTGATGAAACTATGTACACTTATTTGTGATACGTTCCTATGAATTATACCATCTTCAGTTCGTGCCACGTTTGCGTTTCAAGAGAGAAACTACCCCTTCTCTGGAAACCGCCCCATTTACTTATTCGTTTATAACTCGAAAAAGATAGTAGATATCGAACAAGTTTGAAATACAAAATTTAATAGCTTCTTACATTCTACAACACCGTAGTAAGAAACTAAAAAAAAATTGATTTTTAATAATACTTCCCCCACACAATAAATCCTTTCACCACCCGTTATATAGAAATGTTATAATACATAGTAATTTATAAACTTTTGATCCAAAATAGAGTTAATGTAGTCAAAGCAGTTATAATCTTCTGCAAAGATCTCCGCAGCGGTGTATCATAAACTGAGAGTCGACAGCTGATCCGCGAGTCTGGAGACCTACGCTACATTTAACGTATTGAAAGTCTAAGATCTAACATGTAATGTGTAATATGCTCCCTTAACTTTCGTAATACTCCGTTACACTAATAATAAGAATCATCTGTCAAACATATTTAAAAGGAGACGCGAGTAATTTTCGATGGAACGATGACACCCGGCAGAAAAGTAATTAAAAAGTGTCAGTCGAATCCATATACGATTGCGTCATCTCTGTTGAAGGCTTTGCAACATCGTATCGGTGGGATCGATCGGTCGATCCATCGATTCGATCTGACCCTCGTTCGGTCGATCCACCATCTACCGCCCTCGATTGCGTCACCTAAGCGGGGACGCAGAAATCATCGGCACCTTCTATCCGCGGCTCTGTCAGAAAGACAATCTGTTGGCACGATCGAATCGTTCGACAATCTCTCGCCCATCCGTCTGTCGACGGGATCTCGACAAGGAGAACTGGCCGTGCCTCGAAAGACGTTTGGGATATTTATTCCCGGGGATACCTGGATCGTATCTGAACCGAAGTCCAGCGGAGGCGAAGTCGCAGATCGCATCGAGCGTTTCGTTTCGCCGACAGGTATTCGCGAAAAACGAAGAGCGCCGAGAATTCTGTTCCGTTAGCCCCTCCGAAGAAACGTATGGTCGAATTTTCAGGCAAAGTCGAATAAGAGAAAGCTTCGTTTGATCCACTATTGAAATCACCATCGAAAGGAATACATTATAGAACGAATATTATACAAAGTATAATATTGGCATCCGGATGCCAAGTGGTTTAGTTATAAAATCGACGCCACTGTTAAGCAGACAACTGTCGAAACTTCATCAATTTCTTTAATCTTGGCATCCATTGTATCATGGAACTGGAAAAAGACGCAAATTGCAATCCTGAATGTCTTGAATACCAGAAACCTTAATGGATCCCTCGGACAACACATTTACAAAAAAACAGATACGGATAGATATACGTATGCCTCTTAAGGGGGTCCACCTGTGTAACGTTTAATTTTCAAGGCAATTTTCAAGAATTTTTTGTAGGGAAAATACTAGTGCAATTATGATAATTTTTTTTTATTTGGTAGATCGACGCTTTAACATTAATTTTTGATTTTATCACAATGTTTCGATATGTGGATATTCCTAGACGACGCTTTAACGAGACCACTTAAAAGTAAAAGAGTCATTCAGCGAGCAGGATTTGATCGTACTTGATCATCTGAAACAGAAAAGTGAACTATCACCTTCTTTATAATTACATTTTGAAGGTACTGGCGATAAGATATTCACAAAATTTTGAAAATTGTTAATAGGGTGGCGTATAAACTAAAAAATGATATTTTAAGGTATCTTTTCCTCTATCCAATGGCTAATAGACGTTGGAAAAAAAAATTTTTGACATGAATCTCTACCACCAATTACGTTTGAAGATTGTAAAAAAAAAATTTCATCCCGATTCATGTAATGGATTTGCGCAATCCTGCTTGCTATTTCCAAAAACGTGGTTTCGAAAAATACGCGTTTAAAGTTTCAAGACGTAAAAAACGTTTATTTCAAAACATTCACGTTAAATGTTAAAGCGTCGATCTACCAAATAAAAAAAAAATGATCATAGTTGCACTAGGACTTTTCCTACAAAAAATTCTTGAAAATTGCTTTGAAAATTAAACGTTACACAGGTGGTCTCCCTTAACACTACTATCCCGCACAGAACTTGGTAATTAACTCCTTTTCTATACAAAGGGAGATAGAAAAGGAGAACTCCTTAATCAGTAAAAGAAAACGTGGATGTAGTTGAAGAAGTAGAACGGATTGAGAACGCTATACTCCAAAATGATTTCAGTAAGAAAAAAGTTTATGAAACACTAAGAAGGATAAAACAATCACAATAGATGAACAGCAATACCAATGGAGAAAGAGAAATACTTCATTTTCAGCACAAATATTTCATTTCTGACCTAGAATAAATGTATTTTCCATTACTATTTACAATTTCTTCCTATCTTTATCTTTAATTTTCAAGTCCCAGTTAAAAAAATGACATATTTTCTGTTTGGCATTGATGGGCTTCTTTCATCGATAGATTGTTTTAATCTAGTTGTTGGAAATGAAGGTCGTTTCTAGCGGGTTTGTTGACTTGTATTTCTTAGATCGAGGAACTTTTTTGTCAGTACTCAAATAAGAACATTTATTAACGAAAATATTTATTACCGAAAACCCGGTTGCCACTGGCGCAGAAACGTACAGTTGCTCTTTATTTTGTCGAGACATCTAATAAAACTGATATCATTCGAGTGATGCCAATAATCTTCGTTTCTGAAAATTCCGTATAAAATAGGAAAGTTCTTGCGTTAAATTGCGTTTCTATTTGTTCCAAAAGCAATCGTCCATATGATTGAAATTTTTCATCGGTCTCCGGAGAAGAGATACCGAATCGAATCACTAAAAGAACGGACACACTGAGTTATTAGCTAGATACGCCGGTAAGTCGCAACAAAGCGACGTAATAAATTGACAGGGGCACACCGTGGCACTCTGGATCTGCCCCATGGTGGTCTACCGGTTCGATATATCGAACGGTCCGGCGCATGTAGGCGCAAGCGGCCGACTGGCCAGCGCCGTTTTGCATAATACGACGAGACGCCTGGCACGTCGTTCCTTTGCGCCAGGCCGTGTCTCGGACACGCCAGCTCGACGATGTCTCGCGACGCGAGTCGAATCGAAATATCGCGCGGTAATGTCGCCAGAATCACACAGAGATTCGCTCGTTAGCGTGGATGGTTAATGCCAGATAAATACCGGAATTATCTTGGCAGACGTACTGTGCGTGCTCGGCATCCGGATGCCGAACGTTCAGGAGGATAATATTTCTTTCGCTGGAAGAAGAAGGAATGGTAGCGCCCCGCTCGTTTCAGGCGCCGTAAAAACAGCTCCACATTTCTGTAATTATAGAACTGCCATCTGAACGAGTTCGCCGGAGTCTGGTTGACCAATAATCGCTCTTCTTTGCCCTGTTACTTTTCATCGAGGAATTCACGATGAAAACGTGTTTCATCGCTGGCTTTGCCGAGTTTATAAATCTGTCATGGTCCGCAATCATTTTATTTCCTAGGCAGTGAGGTTTGTCGCGTGTTGAATCGATAACAAGTAAACAAACATGTTTTTACGAATGCCATCCGGTAGCCACGTAATTTGGATGGTTGTTTCCTGTTATATTTGGTTACTTTAACATGGTGGTGACTGGTTATCGATACTTCAAATCTACTTTTATTTCATTTTTGAATTTTCATTTTTTCATTATATAATGTAATGGTGTATTTATAATGGTGTATAATATAAAACTACGTTACTCTTTTCCTGATGTGAAATGTATTTTTCGGAGGTATTCGAATTCTTTCATTGTTTCTATTTCTTCTCGTTTCCATGTCCACATCTTTTCTATATCCCTCCTCCTCGTTTCTTAACACTTTCGCTGCGGATGACGGACATGTGCGTCCAACTGAAAATATATAGTTGTTTTTATTATTTTTTAGTTTTCATTTTTTTTTGTTCGGCAATCATATTATATATAAAATAAGTTACCACAAATATATGTTTTTCAAGATAATCATATTAGAACATTTGTAAGAAATTTTTCATTAAAAAAAATATCATAATTGCAGCTCCCAGCGAACGGCTACTTATTTTCGTCCGCAGCGAAAGTGTTAAAGATTATTATCTTGAACTTTTCTACATTCAATATGAATTTCTTTTTGTCCATGCACCTTTCCAGCATGCAAAGAGTTATTTATATGTAAACCAAAAAACTAAATATTCAGAAAGATAAATGCGCACACCTACGTCCAATGAAACCTTTACCTCTTTGATAAGTACCATCAGTCATTCATATTTGTTGCCTATACTGAAACGTTGTGTGAAAAGTCCCGTATGTGTACGCTGGTCGCAACTCGGCCGGTAATATATTGTATATCAGACCGATCCCTCTGATTATTCTGATTTCTTTCTACTGTTTATATTGCAGACTATAGTGAAGTGCAGTGAGAATTCATAGTGTTATACACTTACAGTAAATATTTTCCCTTACCTATTCGTGACCTATTCCAAATCTTTGCTTTAACCAAAACAACAACTTTCACCATTACTCATTCCCGACCCTTCAGCTTCCAAACTCTCCTTCCTTTCCGATCCAGTCATAGCCCAAAGTCCAGTTTCCGAAATCCATAAAAGGCCCTAGTTTTCTATCCAGCAGTCAGTTAGCAGTTTTACTGCGCGCAGACCAGTTTTGTAACGGCACGTCGAATTTTATAATAAAGTATTGTTTTCCGTGAATGTCGGTCTTTAATTAAATAATATTAAGTGATACCCTATTTCCTGTCGACGATATCGAGGTATCGGACTGAACCGAGCATCATAATAGGAAGCAGTGGAAGTCAGTAAGATGCGGTAACAGTTGATCGTCGATCGCGTATCACCTTTTTAACATATGTCAGGCGAGATTTCTGACATTCTATACCAGTAGTTCTGGGAAACGATGCAGGATAACTCATAGCGATGCTATAATAAGACGCATCATTCAAAAACATACATCTCCGCGTTCTTAAAACGAAATTATTAGGGGGACCAGAAAGTAATGTCGTTTCTGCAGATGTCAATACTTGTTTATCATTTGTCAGGTCATTGTGTACCAATTGATTTTTATCGATCTGAGTTTGAAAATTTGCACACTGGATAGCAAAAGGTTGCTGGTAAAGAGTGCGAACATAATTGATTAAAAATAAAAACTTGTTATGAATTTATTTGTTAGAATTTAATGTAAAAGAAACGATATTACTTTCTGGTCCGCCTAATACTTATCTTGACTGCCATTGCACCCCCACCAACCCTCTGCTTTTGTTTGAAATTCGCGCGGTTTGTGTGGCGCTGGTGAATACATATCACTAGACTGCGGATCTTTATGCATTTGTACAAAATTTGAATGTGCAAGAAACTATAAAATGCACACAGTATGCAAGAATATAAAAAAATATTGAGAGTAAAGTTTATATTATAATATTTGCAGAGTAAAATAAATTCCTATTATAGGTTCAATTTTGGTAGACACGTTTGCCAAGATTTTATTTTGCATAAAGACCCGCAGTCTATATATCACACATATCGTAGCAGCCAATCACATTTAAAAATGTAAGCAGTTAATTGGATTAATAAATGTAATAGGCCCAGTGTTTTAAGATTAACGCGTGTCGATTACCGATTGGTCAAAGAACCCTGATAAAACCGCAGCAGTTAGTCGTAGAGCTAGAGTCGATTTAACAAAACAGAGCGATTAAGTGCGTAGAAATAATAAGCGAGAGTTGCGAATTTTATATTAATTAAGAACTAAGTTTAATAATGTATAGTTGGGCTGTGTCTTTTGTATGTGTCACATAGTTTATTAATTTTCGTCTAGTTCTTTATCTGTTCGAATAAATAAAAGATTAATTGTAACTGTCTTGTATCGTTTATTCGGTCCCTCGTAAAAATACTTAAACTTTCAGTAAATATACTTCCTCTGAACTAGAAATCCAATTTAATATAATCTAAAGTTATTTGTACAATATTCTAGTACAGGTTTAAACATAGTATTTATAACATTGTCAAATCTTTCGAGCTCGCAAGAATTCTGCTCGGAAATATCGATCGGGCAATTAAGATCCCAGACGATAAGTACCGAAAGAGATCAATCACCGAGGGGACTGAGTGAATAGGGAGGTAGAGACCAAGAGTAGTCACAGGACCGTTCTGTGCACCCACATATAAAGTCCGCCTATTACCACCCAGGGCGTCCTCACGTGTTAAGCCCCGCAGATTCCTCGGTGCCACGTTGAAGTCTTATTTATTGTGGCGCGCGAACGACCGGTATCGGGCCGGACCCGGTTTTTTCCTCTCTTATTCCTGGGTCGATTATCGCCGCGAGTTATTACGTCGGTTCTTTCAGCGGCGGTGAAAGGTCGCGCTCATGCTCGATAAGGGTCACTCGCGATGGCGAGCGTACGGCGTGCCGCGCTAAGCGAGATACGGCCGCAATATTTCAGATAACGCAGCCTCTCGGATGCGCTATTCGCCCCTCAAGATCACGGTCCACTCGTATACATACCACGGCCTGTGTAAAGTCACGGACTTGGCGCGAGCTCCTTCGACGAACGGCGAACGATGATTGCTCGACTTGAACGTATTGTGCGTTTTATTTATATTAAGACCCGATCGTATTGGAATGCGGCAGTGCGCAAACCTTTCTAACAATATAGGAAGGGTATTATATGGTTTCGATGGTTGGGTGGCTGATGTTTCACTCGTAGAAATTGGTTGTCGCTCAAGGGGGTCCACCTGTGTAACGTTTAATTTTCAAGGCAATTTTCAAGAATTTTTTGTAGGAAAAGTACTAGTGCAATTATGATAATTTTTTTTTATTTGGTAGATCGAAGCTTTAACATTAATTTTTGATTTTATGAATTTTTCTGAATTTGTTCTTATATTTATCTGAATTCGTTATAAAATTTAATACCAGACAGTACCTTTACAATTTTACTTCATTTTTAATTAGTTTTTTATTACAAAAACAGTTAAGTTTTGAAGTGAAAAGTCTTCTCCTGTTTTTATTCTTGAATCTTTCGCTGTTTTGTTCGCTTGTTCTTTGTTATTATTATAGTTAACATTATGAGATGTCATATTCTAGATAGTTATCTCCAAGTTTTTATTCCATAGGGTACTTTCGTCAACTGATTATACTCATCTCCTCTCTCACCTAAAAACAATCGAAGGTCGAAAATAGATTCGTATTACCAGAAACTAGTGCCCAAACCCGCGGGAGAGAGAGAGAGAGAGAGAGAGAGAGAGAGAGAGAGAGAGAGAGAG
>NC_071980.1:15710822-15772004 GCF_026283585.1 Hylaeus volcanicus
GAGAGAGAGAGAGAGAGAGAGAGAGAGAGAGAGAGAGAGAGAGAGAGTTATTTCACACTTGTTGAAATAATATGTCATTTACTACATACTACATATATTTAAATTGATATTATTGTTATTTTATAATTTATTATATTATATAATATAATTGTCATATTAATAACAAGAAGATCAAATCACATTCAACCCCTCTAAATCTAAATGAACGACTGAAACTATTTTAGAATGAACATATTGCTTTTGTATTTGAATCGTAAATGATACAGGATCGATCAAGGATTTTTCTACCAATCACCACCATAATCAATAAGAATTCTACAAAATTCTGAGAAGTTGTACACCGTTGTAACCGTTTACACTTTAATTCTTACGTCTATGATAAAAAATTATTCTAATGTTAAGTAAAGTAAAGGAAGAACTACAATTCATAACAGTATTCCTTTAGTTATCCCTGTAAAAATCATGTCATAATTTCGGAAAGAAAATGTAGTATTAAGTGGAAATTTAAAAATAAAATTGTAAAACCAGTCGTTTAGCCGCAGTTTTAGCGTTAAGAATCATTGAGATATCCTAGCGATGTCGAGGCGTAAGCCATCCACTGATGGTCAGTGAATCCTGTCGCAACCGTATCACAATTTTCGCAGCTAAAAAATATAAAATTTGATTAGATATGCTTCATTCACTTTCTCATACATCGCGTCACGATCGAATTTACGTTTTAATAAATGATATTCGATCAGTCGACTGGCGTTACGTCGCGTCGGGTAGACCGAATCCTAATGATGATCGCGATTTGATAAACCGACGTGGAACTGGTCGGCTGCGAGCCTCTCGTTCGATTGACGATCCCTACGTTACCGTGGCTTCAAACCGGACAATTTCAAGTCGGTCGAACGAAGATTTCCGTACCATTACCGTTAATACGATCGAGAGATTGCGAACGTTCACGTCTGAGGCAAACGGAAAAACGAAACAGAGAAAACGGGCGCCCTCGTAGTAGACAGCCACGGATCGCGGTAGGAGGCTAGGTTTGTACGACGTGTGCGTGATACTAGTTAGAGAAATCATAACGTACTTACCAAGCCAATACGAGCGCCATTAAAGTAAACCGAGCGAGGAATCGATTCCAGAGGCCTTTATCGACGACGATCGGCGGATGCCTCGTGGAAGCGGTGCGCTCACCACCAATAGATACATCGTGTTCCCTCCTCCGACCACCTTTTTTCTCTTCCCTTTTTCGCTCCGATCTCGTTGCAATCCGTGCCCACTTCAGACCGGCGGATAGGTAGATGCAGACGACGCTACGAACGTGAGTATAATCGATTCTGATCTGAATTCCGCGTCATTTACTTCAACCTGACTTCGCGATCGGAGGACAGACCCTGTTTCGTACTTTGCATCGGGGACAGGTTTCCTAATGGACGTTTACCAATTTCAACCCTCATCCCTCTCGTTTCGTGTATTCAAGAATACGTCGGCAACCATCTTAAAAATTGGACGGTTATAAGTTGTTAGGAGGATAAGATAAATCGAATTTTTCCTTTATGTTATAAAGAGATTGACCTTTTACCCGGTGTTCTAGGGAAATGGTGAGTTAACATTTAGAAAACTATCAAAGTTACAAAGCTGTTGCTAATGCAATGTAAATCTTCCATTTGTACAAGAAAAATTACTATTTGAATGTAATAATGTAATGTTTGACCGCCGATCCCGTCAATTTACTGGATTTCATTTTATAGTCTAAAAGCTGGCTACGAAAATAACGAATGATAAGGTACAGTGAAAATTTGTATCTAAAAACACTCTTTATTAGATGACAAAGCCCATAGCGCTGCAGCCAGAAGTCGCTCCCCGAGCTGGAAGCGTGGGCGGGCGGCGAAACACGTTAATTTTTAATCAAAATTAAATCTTTGAATGCAGTCCTGAAATTTTGTGTAGTTATAGTTTTATTCAAACTACGAAATTCGATGTCCGAGTAATCAAAATCTTTGGAATATCTATAATAATTGATCAGAACATAATCTTCGTAGTTACACCACCAAAAAGGATTGCTCTTGATACTAGATAAAGGACGAATTTATGATCAAATCGCTGATACTTACCGGTCCTTCTTTAGGCGGGATATAGATCATTTGGGATATTTTTTTGGATACCAACATTATTTGAGACAAAACCTATAATCTCGATGAACGATATTGGCAATTTCGAAATTTCTAAGCTCCAGGAAAAGATGTTGGGGAAAAAGGCGACGTAATCACCTGTAGGCGCCAACAGATTTTGTACTATAATTATTTTTGTATTTGAAGATTTTATTCAACATAGTGACAAAGAAAATAAGAAATATATATGTACAAGTTTGAGTGTATAGAAACATGGTATACAGTACTAGAGAAAGCAAGGTGAAAGGGTGAGATTCAGCGAAATGCTGTTTTGCAACTTAAACCCTATTGTATTCATAGATCTGCTCTATAGTGTGTAAGATTAGAAGAGGTATCTCAAGTGTAAGAACCCAGTAAGGTATCGTGAAACTCGTTATTCACGGTTATGCAAACATAGTGTCATGTATGCATTTCGTACAAGATATTTTGAAAATCTTACCAAGGAACGTTGTTTATGACGCAATCCCTTGCACCACGTATGCCAAACGAAACGCATTTGAAACATTTCGTTACGTATGCAATTTCATTAAACAGAGGAGATATTCATATTGCCACGATGTTTATATCAGAGAATATGTGATGTAGTAACCGTTAAATGTAGATCTAAGATATTAGTCTACGCTCATAATTTGCAAACTAATTCAGAAGAATATAATCAGTCATATAACTAATTCAAATGTGTGAATGTCTTTTTCGAAAACAATACCACTAACGCAGTTTCCTACACCAAATGGCTTGTATTAAGGATATTCAAAAAATTATGAGTATATCTTGTCAACACGCTAAGCACTTTTTATACAGCGGTCCTTCATCTTAATATATACTACATACTTTGAATCCAATAAGTATCTCGTTATCAATCCTGATATGGATTGACAGATAAGTGAAAACATCCTTTCTTTCCCAATTAGAAATATTCATTTCTTTTTTAGCTTACCCAAACCTCTTAGAAGGTTTATACAGCTATACATTATTATTGTACATAGATTTATAAACACAATTTTACAAAAAAAAAGAGTGTACATAAGTTTAAGCAGTTAAACTAAGTATTGCATAGGGAATGATTAAATTTGTAGGTTGCATTCATCGAAAAATTTGCACACTTGTAATAGAACTTTGATGTTACACTCTGCAAGAAGAGGTTTAATATCCAGTGGTAGGTACTGTTTACACTTTTTTAATTTTTTGATAAGTGTCATTCTTTGGGGTTCATATAACGGACATTGCCAAAGAACATGATTTAGGTCTTGTTTGATATGGTTACAATCGCAATTAGCTTGATTCGTAATCCCTATACGCGTCAGTGATGCCGCAAGATTATAATGGTCAGCTCTACACCTATTAATGGTTACTATAACTTTTCTTGCAAGATTTTTATTGTGGAACCACGGTTTTTGCTTTGTGCTGATACAGTGTTTAAAATACACTTTACCTTTCTCTAGACCTTGACTTTGATTGCGCTTTTTGGTATTGGAAATAGCACTATACTTATGCAATTCTCTAAAGCCTGTATGTGGGATTAGTACAGTTTTATTGGGTTCAAACATTGTGACATTCTTGGTTAAGCTGTCAACATCTTCATTACCATGAATACCTAGATATGACGGAATCCAGATGAATCCTATGTTACTATTATTTGAGCTTTTTTGTTTGAACTCGCTATATTTGCTTTTGATACTGAGTATGTATGGATTAATATTTGTATTTACTTTATTATTTTTAAGGCATATAAGACAGCTGAGGGAATCCGCAATGCTTTTATAATTAATATTAGGATTGTTTAAGGCGATATCTAGTGCATTATTTATTGCAAAACATTCAGCGGTAAATATAGATGATTCTACAGGTAGACTCTTTTTAATTGTGATGCCTAGTTCATAACATGAGCAAGCACAACTCACTGACTTAGAATTGGGTATCTTGGTACCATCAGTATATATCTTGATAGATTGATCTTTTACTTAAGTGGTATTAAACGTAGAGTTAGGATTTTTGTTATTTTGTAATGAGTGGCCAACTTCTGTAGTAATTGGAATCGAAGTAGTTATTATCTTGTAGTCTGTGTTATACAAAGCTAGGTCATTATTTGTATACAACTTATTTTTCGTTATATTGAGAGTATCTTCAATACACTGTTGAATAAGCCTTTTCCTTTTGTAGACAGCATGATTGTACTCAAGTTTCGGTAGAAAGATGTCACATAGGTACAAAATAATTCCATTTTACGATACCTATGATTTACATCCAGCAGAGAAGAATCCCAGAAGGGACCGAAAACAACGCTATTCAAACCCCGATGAAAAGAAGTGGTGACTCAGGTGTACCAGAAGCCATTAAGTCACGGTTTTGTGGAGATCACCTGTGCACGTCCGAGCACCAAAGATTTATTTCGACGAACACCTAACCGCTGACTGATGCTCGTCGCTTATCGGACCGACGTCTCAAATGGATTGAAATATGTCCATGTTCTCGTTCCCGGGTTATTGAACCGCATCCCTCGTGGCCCTGCTTTGCCCCTTGCCTCTCGAATTCCTAATGTTCGGTTATGATAGCCGAGAGAAGTTACGGGACCACGCGCAGCGGGACGTCAGGATGGGTGGAGAACAGTCAGCAACAGCCATCATCGGGAATTAGTGCTCTTCCGAGAAGCTCGTCGAACTCGACGATGTGTCGGTAATTTCGAAGATACTTGTTTCAGATCACATGGCGATTACCACGTTTATATGCATTCCTTGGTAATACCGTGTCCTCCACTGTTTTTCCTACGGCCGGAGAACAATTGCATCGTCAAGGAAGGAATTTTTAGGCCGATCGCACATGGCGCAAGCGATCAGTTTCAAACCACTCTGAAACTAGTTGCATGCGACCGTGGATCCAATTCTTCAGTAGGTAAAACAAAGAGCGCAAACGGTTTGCAATACTAATTTCAAATCAAATAACTCCAACAAATATCTAAAAACGCGGTAGCGTCTCGGTGCCAAGTACATGAAAAATTATCCGTCATCGCGTATATACCTGGCGTTGGAGCTACAACGTATCTTTTACGGGAGAGATGTTCCATTCCAACCTAACCTGAAACTTCTTTCATAAATATCTCAACACGCCTGCAATATTTTCTAAATTTAAAAGCATTTCTCTTATGTAAACCGCATATAAGCTTTCGAATAAAATCAAAATCAATCAAATCGGCCGACGTAAAACTGAGATATCGTAATATCTTTTTCTATTTTCTTGTAGTTTTTTATGGGGATCTTCTATTTTTCAATGATAACTCCTTGAGTCCTCCACTTTTTCATGTACTTGTATAATCTACACGGACTCAATGAGCGTTCTAACTGTACTGGAAGCTAAAATCTATGCACGCCCCCTAAACCACCAAATAGTTGAAAAATACAACGTTTTAATGGAAAACTATGCAAACCTTGAAATTATGTTAGGATGGGTGCCCTCCCATGTAGGAATCACATGAAACGAAAAAGCGGACCAAGCAGCGAAACTATACCTAAAACTTCACACTAACGAAACCGAAACTCCTATCCATTACAGGGAGATAGCAAAAGTTATATCAAAGACCATTCAAGATAAATGGAACACTGTATGGAAAAACTCCCGTCAAACTCTAGTACACGGAATCAGGAAAGACATCTACGAACCCAGTCCGACCAAAACACTCAAAAGAAAAGAACAAGTAGTAATCAACCGAGTGAGAATTGGACACACAAATCTCACTCATATTCATCTAATCAAAAATCAAGAAAAACCTACATGTACCAGTTGCAACACATCGAACACAATAGAACACATCATCACCTCCTGCGTCAAGTACCAACTTGAAAGAAGAAAATTCAAAATCCATGAAAAAATCGAAAACGCCACCAATACAATTGAACATTATAACATTGTAATATTGTAATATTGTACAATTGAAAATTCTAATTGTAACTATTCACCCAAATTTAGCCGTACCAGAAATTCATGTAGTTGCTAATAACCCTGTGATGTGAATGTAACTATAAAAACAGAATTTAAAAAAAACTAATTTCAAATCGGTTGTGCCGTGTGCCTTACGAGACCAACAAATCGATTCCTGGATTAATGTATTTTCTTTAGGTTTAAAGTCTTGGAAATATATTTCCAATGCGTTAACGAAACATTCTTTAAATTGCTACAGTTGTGAAGATTCGGAGATTCAGTGCAGGAATGGAGAATGCTAACAAAATACTGCCTTTTAGAATGGCCGTCACATTTATAGAGTTTTCTATATGTACAAATTATTGATTTTTTAATTTAAATAGTCATTGTTAGGTAGCAAGTCTTAACTTCAAAATACTTTTCCAGCATTAGGAACTGGAATTGTAATCATTTTTGTTCTCAAATACTTTGTAAAGGCTCCAATTAAAGATAATATATAGTAAAAGAAGTTTTTACCAATATAGAATAAAGTTATAGCAAGAAACATAAACAATGAACATATTGTTTATATAAACTTGCAGTTTTTCTACTCATAACAAGACACAACAATTGAATAATAACAAACGCCGAAAGTTTTATTTTTTATTAAAAGTGAATTATACATATAAATATCATCAACATTGATTATTATATTTTATTGATTTCTTACTCAGTTTTCATTTTACTTGAGTTCTTGTTGAGGTGTTAGCAATTACCCTACTTTAATATACCTAACACTCAGATCTCTGACCCTAATAGCTTCAGAAAGTATTTTCATTGTGTATACCTATGTAGTCGTGGTCGTGGATAATGTTCTCGTTGATTTGAAATATTTGTATAAAATCGCCTTAAATTTTTCATCTAGATCGCAGTAAAAAGGATTGTAAAATGATGGTTGTAAAAAGTTAAGCAGGAAAAATTCATTTTCTAAAAATTATCACTCTTAACCCCCTTTACACTTTCCAAAATTTTGATTCGTCTTCAAATAAATTAAAGCGTTTTTTCCTTCTGAAACCAATTATGTGTATTAGTTTATAATTATTATAATTTTAAATGATGTAATATTGTAAAATTCTTGCTCTAGTACCTGATATTGCAACGAAATAAATAACGTTTCAGATGAAATTTATTTGTTTCAATACAGTATGTAATGTATAATCTCCAGTTGGATTCTACACAAAAAATTATAAATCAAATTATAAGTAACGATATAAACATACATATATAGAGTAGGGGGAGATTTGCAGTATGAAAACGTCCACAAAATTGCAAGCACAATTTTTATGCAGCGGGTGGTGGTGGTAAGATTACTACAGTGTTATTAGAATATTAAAAATCGTTAATATAGATCGTCGTAAAAAGGATTGTAAAATGATGGTTGTAAAAAGTTGAGCGGGAAGGATGCACGGGACGTTCCCGTGTACCGGTCCTAAAAGAATGACAAAGACGTCCGTTCACGGCAGGACGAGAGATACTTTATCGAAGGGCAGCTCGTGAGAGGGCGGGTGTTCGATATCTCATTCGAAACGCGATGGAACGGCGCAGGTTAATTTACGGATGAGTCCTGCGCGAGCTTCGGACTCCAAATGCAAATACAAGTGTGGCGAAACCGCAGGGGTCCTTACATACCCGGGGACAAGTCCGGTGAAGATACAAATGGATCGCCCCCGAAAACCGGCGGGTCATTCGGCTCGCGCTTGCGTCGCAATGTCACTAAAAGCGTCTTAGCCGTGATAATGCCTGCTGAAAAATCGTGTTATTATTCACTCGTGTCTCTCTGACCCCCGAATTCGCCTTGGCACTCGTGTGCGAAATCAATGGCGCCGCGCACAATGCATGATTACTTGCAACGATTATCTTCCTCGTATTAAATTCGAATATTTCTTCAGTGTTGCTCGAGGCACTGAGTAGGAGGATTGCTACTAGGTGGATTTCGGAGCTCAGGATAAAATTAATATCGTGCCTGCCGAGCAGCAAGAAATGTTGCCTTTGAAAGCACTTTAGATTTAATGCTGCAAAGTTTTGACAAAGGTTCTATCAATCGAGTCGAGTCGATTAATCGTTAGGGAAAGACAGAGTTAGTTTTTTTCTTTCTTTTTTTTTTATTATTATTATTTGAGAACCTTAGATAACGTTCATATATACAGTAGTATGTATAGTACAGTTTATGTATAGATTATATCCGCAGTTTACATTCTTTTAAGAAACCAAAAATACATAGACAAGCTGCAATATTAGGTTCCGCAACAAGCGACTCAACATTAAGTGGAAGACAGAGTTTCATATTTTGGAGTTTCTTAATTAGCTTGGTCCTTGAACTGTCGTAGAGCCTGCATTGTCATATCACATGATTGATGTCTTCGATTTCATAGTTGCATTTACATTTAGGGTCGCTTATTATCTTAATGCGGGCAAGGGAGGCAGCAAGATTATGTACCTGTACACCCTGTACACTGTACTGACGCTGACACTACCACGTGTCTTTTACTCATAACCTGAAACTTCTTTCATTAATATCTCATCACGACTGCAATATTTTCTACATTTAAAAGCATTTTTCTCATGTAAATCGCATGTGAGCTTTCGAATAAAACCAAAATCAATAAAATCGGTCCATGCACAACTGAGATAACGTAGTATCATGTCATGAATCGGTCAGAAATTGTAGATTTTGCTTCTGATTCTGTACGATTTACTGTGACAATAAATTCTCTTTTATGTTTACCCCCAGAAGTACCATGGTCCGCTACTGTCATTGAAATATAATTGGAAGTATTTCATCCCTTTAAAGGCACCCTGGTCCTTGATCATACTCAAAGTGTTTTGTCTAGCTTTTTATTTATAAATTTCAAAGATGTCGGTGAAAGGAATTTCTAAAATATCCAAGTTACACGATTGCGTAGCTGTTTTGGCCAGATTATCGGCTTTCTTATTACCAAGAATTCCTATGTGCGACAGCACCCAGATAAATTTAAGAAAACTATTTTTCGTATTGTCTTGAATAAAATCATTAAACTTTTTCTTTGCTTCAAGAATGTACGAGTTACGGAGTTAGTTGTCACAATGTGTTTAAAATAACACCACCTCGTGCACTAGTACGTGCAACTTAGAATATGATCGAACTTGTTTTTGTCAATTTTCAGTGTAACATTAAGGAGGGAGTCTGGTCTAGCAGGTGTAAAAAATCGACTTTGTTTTTCTTAAAAATCTTTCTAACCATGTGGAGAATGCTTCCACAAAGTTATAGCATTAATTTTGACCTTGAAATATAGTTAGAAGCATCAAATTCGAACTTGAATTATAGTTTTTGCGGCAAGCGTGGAAAAACCTTGAAAGTACAAAGGATGGTCGATCTGCACGAAAATTACAAAATATACAAAAACAGCAGTTCTTTAAAGAGTCTATAGGTCTACTGTATGCTCCTGGAATCGCAGATTACCTTTACATAATCATAAATATAGAAACACTTTGGCTTTTTACAACCGAAAACTTTAAATGCGTTTTTCTCAAGTAAGTTGTTACTTGAAAAAACATGCCCCTGTACTAATAGTCTTGTTATTGCATTCAATTTGTACACTTCATTGTTTTTTATTTTGTTGAAAGTTTGCAATGATCAGATATTATATAAAGTAAACAGAAAGTGGTAAAATGTTGTACCAATAATACGTCAAATTGTTAAGTTTCCGTATAAATTATTTTATTTGTAACAATATGCTTCTATCCTGTTACAAAATGCCCCCGGTGAAGACACGTTGTTACGCTCAGGTACTTCTGTTCTTAAACGAATTTATTTCACCATTATTATTATTAAACATATAAGACCTACACAAAATAATAAAAGAAGATTCACTATTTACATTACAAATTTTGTTTTTTAGTTATTGATTAAACAGATTGAAGGATGCCTTAAACTGTTTTAAAGCTTTCTGGAAATGACATACTTGATTTATCATACTACATATTTGTAACTATACTGGAGGATTGGGGGGATCGTCATCGAATAGAATTTAGATTCAGTTATTAGAATTTTTTGTAAAAATTTATCTTGGTATTGCAATACTACCATAAAATCGCATTTTATATTTGAACAAATGTATTTTCTCCCCTTTCCTGTATTTTCGCCTCCTGCAGAGAATCGATAGGCTTTCATAGAAAGTTGATACTATTCATTAACACTTTCGCTGCGGATGACGCACATGTGCGTCCTTTACTTTTTTAGTCGGTTTAGTTGTATTTAGACAGTCAGTACGATCTAAGCATTCATGTTTGTCTGTTCTTTTGTGTTTAATGTTGTGATTAGACTTTTGGAAAATTTTCTTTCTGTGCTTACCCTTATAAAATGGATAATAACCAACCGGGACCTTCGGGCATCAAACGCCGTAGGGTAGTTTCTTTATAAAATACTTTATAAAATAACTTACCAGAAATATATGTTTTTCAAAATAATCATATTAGAATATTTATAAGAAATTTTTCATTAAAAAAAATATCATAATTGCAGCTCCCAGCGAACGGCTACTTATTTTCGTCCGCAACGACATTACCTGCAAAAATTAATTTGTACAATATTTGATCTACATGTCTTGTAATTGGAGGTTATGTTTCTTATCACTTTAAGGACGAAAGTCCACGAAGAGAGAGGGTGATAGCCAAAAATATGTGCTCCAACTGACGAGAAAATGAAGAAATCTATCCAAAGTAAAAACTACATTTCCTATATCTACAGAGTCCTCAAAAAAAAAAACTTTCGAATACTCGTATTTCCACGAAATACGTGCTCATCACGGACAGTTCATGAATCGTCTGGCAGATCACAAATTACAATAAACGATCGGGCATCGTCTCCCGAGAAATCTAAACTGCCGAACGCTAACCTCTTCCTGGAGAATTCGCCAAGAGTTTAAAGCTGTTACCAAATACACCAACCCGCCGCGAGCATTATCGCTGTAGAAGGAAACCTGCAAACGTATGCACGTACTAAAACCTGTACCTTGCATGCTTCTACGCTCAGCCAAGCCAATATTCAAAGTACCCGGGTAACGCACTGCCACGGAATATTCTAAACACATCTCGGAAGCGGGCCGTTTCCCGAGAAATCCTCAAAACGGTCACGCATAAACACAGATTCCTTCGGGACACGTAACGCTGCTATCGGGACACCCTTGGATATTCTTACTCCGCGGTCGTCTAGAGATTTTTCCCACAGCTCCTTGCAGTCGCCGTCGAAGATCCTGAGTCCTGTCGTGACCGGTGCCACGTGTGGTATCTGATGTCTACATGTGTATGACCGCTTGCCTCGGACACACGCGATCCCCAGTTCTCCTTTATACGTCCACCTCAGCAACCTTAACCACCTGTGCATCGAACCGTCCTACTCCGCTTCTCGTCTCCTCCCGTTGTTTCTTCTCCCTCGCTTTCCTCCATTCAAGGTTCCGCTTGCTAGAGCCAACAGACAACGTCGAACACTCATTCCCAAAGCAGGTAAGATCTATCGTCGTTGGATCTCGAACGAATCACGAGGAATCGCATGTCCTAAACCATTTATCAGCGTGTCGGGCTAGCTGCGCCCTTCCCGTTTGCTTTCTGGCCTGGATAAGGTCTCGCGCTGGCGACATAATGAAGAGGTAACCGCTTCTGGAAAACCGATCGACGTTTCAATTTCGAAACATCGCCGCCGCTTTGTCACCGAATATTCCTGGCATTACGTTGGGAACAATAACGTTGCACTTAGGATACCACCTATTGACTTAACAATGATAGCACACAAAGATGAAAAACTGACCAACGAAGGACTGGAAGAACATACATATTCAATAACTTTTGTCGGAAATATCCTACATTTGCACATGTATATACTGAAAACATACGCTCTTCTTCTAGATTTGAAGTATATTGATAGTGAATTCCAAGACCAAACTAAATTTATCATATTCTCTGATTCTCTTGCCACACTGTTACGGACTCAAAAAACAAATCAATCGACAGAAATGTATATTGATATAAAGAAATTACTCAACAAAATAGTCAAGAACGGCAAAACGGCAAAATGGGTTCCATCACATAAGGATATTTATGGAAATGTAATGACCGATATTGAAGCGAAAATAGCAGCTACCCTTAAAACAGATAGCCAATCTATTCATAATACTTACTCGGACATCGTTAAACACTAGGACACATTATTAAGGGAGTCTTGAACTGAAAATGGAGACCATATAGAGCTAGCACAGTTCATAAAGCTATTGGACGTTTCTTTGATTTACAAACGAATCCAAAATTCAACCGAAGGGAGCAAATGGCAATAACACGAATCAGAAGTGGACACAGCAAGTTTACTCACTCACACCTACTCAACGGAAGCCAATCATTAAATTGTCACGAATGTAACATTCAAATCACTATTAATCATATAATCCTTGACTGCCCCAAATACAACGAAATCAGGAGGAAGTTAAACATTCATGATAGCATCAATGAAGCCAACTACTCTTTCAAATATCAGGATGCCTTAGTAGAATTCTACAAGACTATTGAGTTCTTTAACAAAATGTAATAACCCTGTACTGTTTCTGTAAGTCGCTAATAAGTAGACTGCGGATCTTTATGCAAAATAAAATCTTTGCGAGCGTTCCTAAAAAAATTTAAGCTACATAGGAATTTATTTTATTCTGCAAATATTATGACGTGAACTTTACTTTTAATCTTTTTTATATTCTTGCATATTGTTTGCATTTTGTAGCTTCTTGCACATTCAAATTTCCTATAAATGCATAAAAATCCGCAGTCTACTAATAACCCATGATGTTAATGCGACGTTAGGCTTATTAAATAAAAAAAAAATAGTGTTGTAGATTTCAGACCAGGCTTAGTATGGTCCATTCTTATCGAACTGATCGTGTCATCGTATGATCGATATCTACCGATTACGGGCCTAATCATTAGTTCTGTATCCGTTAATCCTTTGAACTAAATATTCATGGTCAGAACAATCCGAGTAAATAACATATATAAAGCTTAGCACGTGCGGTCGATAGGAACGGAATTTTTTTTTAATTGTCTCAAGTGAGAGGATCGAAAAAAGGTTGGTAAACGCATGTACTTAATGTCCATGTTCCACATCGATAGCTTTCTTTGAACGCTTGCATATGTTCGTAGCATTCGAAGAGGTAAACACACTCACTTCTGCACAACATACTCGTATCGTCAGTTCATTCATTCAATCGAACTGTCACATATTTCGGCATTCTTTTGTAGTATATATGTATATCGGATAGTATGGTGTTGTAGGATGACCGAGATGGTTGCTTTGGTATATCGGATAGTATGGTCAATTATTTTTTATTCAGTACATCGTTTCATCGGACAAGGAACTTGTTCGTTACTAAAATTCCACTGAATTCGTTTCTCTATAAAACCGCAGTCGTTTGGTTACATCTTCCTAACGCTAAGATATCGTAATAAGTATCATACTTAAGATATCGATGACGTTAAAAACAATGGCGTTGGGACAGGAAAACGGATCCTTCCCCACTGAGAAATCAGATTGGCACGATGCAGAAATCCGATGGGACTCGTGAAGTTTTCTCGAATGCATTGCCACGCGATTGTGCGATCGATATTTTACGATCGCCGCCTCTATGATATACGCTTCGTGGCGATAAAATTAATCGTGACACGTTACGACGCCGATGCTCCTTTTTCGCGGCGTGACGATAATGCCGTGGCATGCGTGCAACGCGAGAGCTTGTGCAAGATTCCGCTCGTTCTATCCTCCGCCGTCGGTTCTTGCGAGTCCTGCGTCGGAGATATATTTTTCCGGCTGTCTGGGTAGCTCCTGGAATCGATTCGCCGTGAACGATTTCTTTGCCCAGTCCATCCCGTCTACCTTTCTTGCACGCGGCCGCTCTTAAATTTGCGCTTCCTTTAAGCAGGGCTTGCGAGTCGCACGCGGCCAGACGTAAAAGGTACAAAGGTATTCTCCTTTCACCATAAAATGCGGCGCACACGGAGATACCTCGTGGCAACTATTTACACCACTTAGCCACGGTGTTACGTTAAAACTACCAGAGCCAAAAAGGTCAATCGTCTCGTTGCTACTAGCCGACAATAGAGGTTAATCCCAACGGTATTGCGTTTTGGCCTTTAAGAGCACACCTGCCCGTTCATAGCGCAGCCCTTTTCGCTTGGCAAACCGCTCGTTACCTAAACGCAATACGAAACGTTGGTTAACTTGCCGCTTGATTCGACAAAAATGGCTACCATAACGCGTGAACGTTATTGACGCACATAAACCCCGGTTATGCAAAGTCTAATCATCAAAACTATCGAAAACAAGTATTTTAAATTATGGTACTTTCGTTTATCATTTTAATTTCGTTATTAGACTTTATCCCATCGAGTCAACAAAATATATATGTGTTGTCTTAGTTGTACGGTCGAAGGCATAACGTTGTATTCCGTTAATATTTATAAAAAATTCAGTATATAGTCTACTACGGATACTTATAAATAATGTCGTATTTTTTAAGCTAGGCAACATTTTATTTCATTTAAGAGTTAATACGACAGAGTTACTAATAATAACTATTAGAAATATTAATAGTTTTTATCTACGATACAATCTCCATTGTTATAAATAATCATTCGTCCTGTAAGCAGCCTTTATGCATGTTATAACCGTGCCGCTTGAGGCGCTGCAGTGTGCGCAGTCGTTGTACGTTGTACGAGCCGTCCGTTATGAGTTAGTTAGCCTTTAGTTAATCTTAGTTAGAATTAGTTATTAATTAGTAGGCTGTTAATTAGTATTTTCCAGCCAATAGTTTATAAATCTCTTACAGTCCATCTTTCTGACGAACGACATATGCCCTTTTTATAAAATGAGAGTGATGTTTAAGTAAAATATTTTCAAATTCAACTTCAAGACTCTTCAAAAACTTATTTCTGAAATATAATCCTAAAAACTCATACATTCTAAATTGATTGTGAGGTTTGGGAATTGAAACGGCACGGCAACGTTGAAATTTCGTAAATGTCATTTTAAATCTAATCGTGTCAAATTTGACAAGATTACTGTTATACAAATGCTTATTAATTTTACTGAAAGCAAGTTGGAATAAAGTAATGTTAGCCTCGAGGTGAATAAATATTTAAAAGGACCACTGTTTGTCGACGCGTGAAATCTTGCCAAATCTCGAAAATTAGCAAAATAGAAATGCTCTTAAGTACGTACGGAGGCGGAGGAACAGAATGCCAGATAACTTGTAATTTCATGTATGGGCAATTTAAACCAGGTTTATAATGAATAACAACTCCTTCGTCGACCTTTACCACGAAGGAACCGTCACGCATCTCGCCAATCAGTGGCCCGTAAAACAACGTTGAGCATGGCCTGGACATCCCGGTCGCTCTCGCGAGAGTCCTACTCTGAGAAATGCAACGATTATTCGATGCAAATGAACGGCCAGTGTTCGGAATTACGTCAGCGTATGGTACGGGCATAAAACAAACAAAGGTGCTAAGACTAAACGGGAATCGAGAGATCGCAGATAAAAGTACAGCGCAGAATCACGTGTCGTCGACGCCACCAAACGTTTCGCGATGGTGGAAGAATCGAAACAGAATGAACGTAGACTTGATTTAAAGAACCATGAGTTACAGAATCGACAAGAAACCACGAGTTGTTATACCACTGCTCGTCGGTCTATTTATGTTGCGTGTCATCCTCGATGATTATCGAGTCAAGTTGAAGAACTCATAGGCATAGACGTAAACGTGTCGCTGGGTTTTTACCTACCGCATCCCTGATCATATTGCGGTGCCATGATGTTCTCGATAACGGACTGGTACGTTTCAAACTTTGTCAAGTCTCTATAATTATTCGAGAAGACGCATTCATTTAACGAAGGGCAAAATTGTAACTATACCGTGACGCAATATAATTGATCCTATACTTCCGAGACCGAGGGTGATTTGTCTCGGAACAAAGCATCGAAGGAAAATGATTGTAGGAGACATTGCAATTATGTTCGATAAGCAAGCATCTGACGTTGTTCAGCGAATACCGTTTACTTGAGAATAATTTGTTTCATTGGTATAAAGTTGAGAGACATTTTTACACTAGTGATTTTTAGAGTAATTAAGTACAATTAGTCTGATCAAATGAGCTGTACTCTGTTTCGAGATCCAAAATAGGAAAGACGTCATAGCGAGTGCTACCCTTTTATTCCACGTGTTATATTGTACCTTTAGTTTCATATTCATGTATATTAATTTAGTCCGATATTAGTATAAGTGTCTTGACAAATAAGGAATCATATTGAACGCTGTGGGAGCCGTAGTAGACAGCCGTAATTCTTCGACAAACACTGCAAGTCAGAAAATTTGATTTTACCTGAATAATATTTCTTTATTCTATTTCAATTTTATTCTTTCCTTTCTCTCTTTACCTTTCACGCGTCGTCCAACTACCCACCCTGGGTGAGTTTCGTGTTCCGTTTGCCGATTTGTCGAAAAATCGACTGGCTCCTTAAATCTCTATTTTACATCATTTCAATTTTTATTCCTTAGCCTTAGAGCTCCGGCAGCGCTTGACTCAGGCCGCGCCGGGTGGATTTCTTTTCTCGGCAGTATAGTATTTCCAAATTATCATTTAATTTTATTCTTTGGAATTGTCGAGAAAAGTAAATCGGTCTCAACTATACTCCAATCATGTCCAACTTGATGCCAGTACGCACAAGGAGTCTCCGGCATGCTAGAGCAGTTAGCTTTCCATAGGCTATTAAACCACGCCTCCGTGGCTGTGGTGGGGTTCTCTACAACTGTGGGAGTATACATGTAAGTAAGCACGTACAGATCACAGATCGGTGATCTCTACCCGTTATGTCTTACTGTGACGTCTCATACCCACGGCTTTGATCTCGGCTAGGATCGTGAACGCGCGGCGCCCGCCGTTGGTCGTTACTACCATTACCAATTGGACATACTAGCTGTAGTCTGAACATCTTCTCAATTCCATCGGCTTTGCCCCAATGCTCATCTTTTACACTGTCCAATATCTTTCGCATCTATGTTATCAGCGCTCACGAGTGCAGGGACTTGACGAAGGTACCCTTGCAAATATTGATAATTAATAAAAGTATCGTACATTCGAGAGTGACAAATTCTAAAACAGAGGTTTAGCAACCTTATATTTGTGTCGAAAGTGTTTATTTCGAACACTTTCTGGAAACGATAACTAAAGTGCAGATTATTGGAAAATAAACATGGTTGTATCGTGAATGTAAAGCAAGCTTAAATAGGCCACTTATATAATTAAACCGTTTATTTTGAAAGTGGTGTAAGTCCATTTGCAGCCCGTAAGTATACATCAGTGTAGTAAAATACGCCTAAAACAAATTTATATAACCAAATTACATATTAATAAAACAGTAGAAACATTCCCAGACTTCATATAATTTGCCTAAATTTTTTAATTAACAGATATATTAACCTTTAATTTTCTCGAAACAAGAGAAAATGGACTTACACCACATTCAAAATAAATGGTTCATATATGAACTTATAATCTGTACATAAGAATGAAAGCCCTGACTCACTAACTGAATCTAGAAAGCTGAAATTTTGCTGAGAGATTTCCTTTATGATGTATACAAGGAATAAGAATGGATATTTTGAAATTGAACCCCTAAGGGGATAAAAAGGAGTTGCAACAGTTAGTATTCTTTGCGGGTGAAATCGCGGAGCACAGCTAGTACATTATACTTGTATTCTACGCGATGTTTTCGATTGAAATCATTGTATTAAGTTTATGTTGGTTGCCTTAACACGCTTACAGTTTTTAATTTCATAACACCAGGCTGGTTTCAACATAATTTCACATGAAATTATTTTCTGTTCAATGATTGTAGCAGGTGGATCTTCATTTGATATCTATTCTGCTGAAAGTAATGCTTTCAAAATAGTTTTCTCAGATTTTAAAATTTATGTAGAACTCATACCAAAACATTATATTATAAATATGAAGTAGTTAATTGATTTAATTCATTTAATACAAATGTATTTTATTTAATAACTTTGGTCTCAACCAAGTAAAGATTTACTCATGTCTGATTTATACTTAAACCAAGATATTTAACTGGTGGGCAAGTATCATAGCTTTCTTCATTGTGAAATTATCATAATATGATATTGTTAAAATTTAATTGCCATTAGAGCCACCATACCTGCCCTAAAAGTACAGGGTGTCCCAGGCTAAGTGATACAGAGCTCTAACTCCAAAACTATCGGCCGAATGCAAAATTTCAAATATGGAAATTACATGGTAAAATGGGGCTCATGTTTCAGCGAGAAGGAATTTTTGTTAACTTTGTTATTTAACGAGATATGATGATCAAGTTTCGTTTTTCAAATAAAATTGTATATATTTATGTATATATGTATATGGTCTTCGTATAACGAAGGTATCGATGAAAAATGTATAGAGCCTCAGGACACCATTGCAGTATAATGTTAAGGGGGGGAGGGTCAAGTAAAATTCAAAATTTTGATCTGTTTTTTGTTTTGTTTAGAAAATTAGTTTACCATCTGGAGAATGTGCTCCGACCATTTCAGCTAAAACTTCGAAGTCTAAGTGTACCTACAAAGTCATTAAAGTGATGCGCTTCGAACGGTACACGAGGGACTATTTTTAGATCCGGAAACTTTAAACGCATTTTTCTCAAAACACAAAATTTCGGGTGCCGTGCAATGTAGCTTAGAGGTTTCTCAACCGATTGCTATGAAACTTGGCACAAAATATTCCTTAAACTATTCTCCTTTGCATCAACCTAAATGTTTTTATAAAAATTGAAATAAACAATGTTTTTAATCATTTTTTTTACAACAAGATTTTTTTAACGTGGTGTGAAATTTTGAATTAAAAATTTTTTTCTTTTAATCTAGGTTGATGCAAAGCGGATTACTATATTTTAACGAAAAATTGGTGGATTTTTTATTTCAAATAATTAGAGTGATCTGTGCGTTGCACGGCGCATTTTCGAGAAGCCAATTTCAAACAGCTGCTGTTCATTCATTTATGAATATTTTTACATAAAAAAAATTATATAGATTATCTAGATGCTACAAAATATCAAGTAATTAGTTGTAAATAAATATATATTACGCACTCTTCAAAAATAATTCGCGAAAAAGTGGTTGTTTACTTGACCCTCCCCCCTTAAACACTCTCTCATATTTGACTAGAAAGTGTTCTCGTTTAGTAATCAAAAGTATTAGAAGAGATATTTCTAATTCACGGGTACGATCGATCCCGCTTTTGCGATCTCACTCGAAACAAACGAGGGTCATCGACAAGACCATCGACCTTACTAATGTCTAAGTTCTGGTTTCTAGAAATCGGAAGTTTTCAGTGTTTTCTATTCATGCAACCCAACTGTTACACACATTATATAACATTTCATGTATCAGAGAGACAATGAGAGGGAAAGAGAGCCGATGTATTCGATGAAAAGTAGGTACTAACAGGCGGAAGGAGCGGGAAGAAGGAAACGGTGCACACCGCGTCGATATTCGCGAAGAGTTCGCTGGCCGATTAGAACGCAAATCATTCAGGTGGCCCGCTGGTTAGGTAAGCCAAGACTCCGTGGAGAGATGTGGGATGGGCCGCAGTCACGTGTGGCGACGTAGCTTCGCGTTAGTCCAGCGTAGACTGCGAGGAGAAGAACGGTGCTGACGTGGAGACAATCCACCGGAGAGAACCAGCTCACCAGCTCGCTTCGCGGGCGATCCGCTCGCCAAGAGAGAGAGAGAGAGAGAGACCCACGGCGAAAAATACCGCCGGTGCTACGCGGTGAGATGTCAGCCGTCGCAGCGCATTTATGTTATCCTAGTAATTTGCGGGGCTAGGGAACTACGTCTTCGTTAGCGACCGGCTCGCAGTAAGCCAGAATTCATTTGAAACGCCATAAAAATAATCTGTTGTAACATACAGGGTGCATCGTAATATGTGGGATTGTCTTCGATAGCGAAGTAGAGGTATACAGACGATCGGAAATGTTCAGACGAACCGTACACCCTGTTTAATCTATATAGCGCTTAAAAATATAGAGGTTTGTGCTTGGAATTTCTTTGGCTTATGAACCACGAACAGGGTTATCCTATTCAAGGGATACGATGATTCGGATTTTATTCTTTAGCTGTATCAAGGACGTTTTCTTTTGAATTATTCTTGGTGGTGGAGTTTAATACAATTTCACAGGAAGCACTAACCAGATAACCGAGTTATAGCTATTTCTCTACCCCTACGAATCTTAATCGTAAAGTGACTTGTAACCATTTTTGAGAATTTTAACTGACCAAGGACACTTCTTCAAAGGCTAACACCGCTCTCTTTTGTATTTTGTTTTCTCATAGCAAATCATGGATCCCTTCTGTGATAAAGTCAAACGTATTAAATTAATAAGTGTATTAATCGAAAATTGGCTTGTAACTTGGATCGCCTCAAAAGACGAGATATTTTTTCGAGATGGAATTCGAAAATTGCCTGAGAGGTGGGAAAAAGTAGTAAACAGCGATGGATAATACTTTGATTAATCTGTTAATTCATTTTTTTCTCGGCATAAATGCATTTTTCACCACAAAAAAAACAGACCGAACTAATTTGTACTCCAAATAGTTTTATTATAAATATGTATCTACGTGAATAAACTTTATATATGTATGTATTTATAATGAACAATTTATTTGGACGATGTGATAGATGTGATGAAATAGCGGAAAGTTTACTTCTTCGGAATGGCTGGGGCTACCACCTACTCCTTTACGTGATTTGTTACTTCAATGCAGACAGCGTATATTCTTTCTCCTGACTATTAAGAAAATATGGCAATTGCTTATGGCATTTTTTCATTGATTTTGAAAGAAGAATACCGTAGAAGAGGTCTTTCAAAGGTCGCGAAATAGACATTGCCAAATGTATTTATTTATTTATTGCTTTTAAACCTAATATGGTTCATATAGCATATACGTTACATGAACATATTAACATATTGCTTAACATCTTAATGCGGCCTTTTTATATAGAATAACTTAAAAGTTTGTATAGCGTCTGTATGCTTTCATTATTTTAATGAAATGAAATGAAATTATAATAATAATAATTATATAATTTAAATTTAAATTAAACTACTGCCATTGCCAAATGTATTCTTCCATTCGCTACAAGATGCAATAGGAAAAATATATGGTTTCCTAGTAAAAAGGTAATGCTAAAAAATCTCGCCAAAATGAATTATGGACCAAAATTTTTTCTCTGAGGCATTCTTTCATAAAAGTTATAGAAGTAATGTTATAAATGATTTTCATATCATAAAAATCGAGTGAGATATTTAGATGGCCTATTTCAGGTGAGACATTCTGTATGTAGATATCATTATTTTAAATATACACTCCTCATCTAAATTAACGGAACACTATAATTTCCGGAAATTTGGTCATTTTCAAATAGTTGTACCTCTGCGAAAAATGGTTTAAATAAATTTAATCCGGTTAAAAGAAAATCTCATTGAATTGGCAACAAAAGGTTCTGAAAGGAAATTGTCTTAGCTTTCCAAAATATTCATGAAAAATTTTCTACGATCATGCGTTCGCACGTTAAAGGCGTTCAAAGTAAAAAGTTCCTTTTTTGCTTTGATGCCGAATAACTCGGTCAATAAAAATCATACAACAAAACCAAAAAAACGAAATTAAAGAGAAATGTTTGCTTTATAAGAGCCTCCCATTGAATTTATCTATTTTTTGATTTATATATATAAAAGTTGTTTCAAATCACCTCCCGAGCCACCCCTTTCAAGGTGTTACAACATTTTTGTACATATACAGGGTGTTCAAAAAAAAGTATTCAATATTTGTATGATTTATAGGGCACACTGTACTGAGTAAAAAAGCTTTAGTAAACATAGGTCCAAAGGTCAACCGTTTCTGAGATATAAACATTTTTGTTCGCTAGTATCATGATTGACTTACTACTGGGTTTTCGATATTTATAGAAGATTTTCCACGTGTCCACCGCTCATTTCTGTACATGAAATTAAAAAAATGAAATGGACGAAATTGTCGGCACTTGAATGGAAACATTCAGAACGCGATTTATAAACACTGACATAAACATCGCATACGATGGAAGCAAGTAAGTCAATCATGATACTAGCAAACAAAAATGTTTATATCTCAGAAACGGTTGTCCTTTGGACCTGTGTTTACTAAAGCTTTTTTACTCACTACAGTGTGCCCTATACACCATATAAATATTGAATGCTTTTTTTGAACACCCTGTATATGTATAACTCGAAAAATCAAGGCTCTGCAGAGACTCTGCGTCAGGAAGGAAACTTAAAACGTAATTTACAGAAGAATTTGTTTCTACCTAATGCTGTTGATCCTCTCACACTAACAGCCCAACATACGCAACAAATTAGCATTACCCTCTTTTTCACATGACAAAGATGTCGATAATTTCCATGTACCTCTACAATGCTTCCCACGTAATCCGCGAGAAAAAGCATCAAAATCGAACCACTCTCCTTGTAATTTCCAAGATCAGTCTACATGACCATCGACGCCGATAAATCCTCCCGCGTTCTATCGTCGGATTCTACTGGCTCATGTATCGTCCTCATCAAGCGAGGCGAGATAAAATCGAAGATGGTCGAAAGAGGGAAGGAGAAAGCGACACGAAAAGGGAAGGCGAGGAGCCGGGAATAGCAGAAGAGCGAAAAGAGAAGGGAGCCAAGGGGCCTCTTTCCGGTCCATGAATCACGCCCACGCGTCGCGCGCCCGCTCGATAATTAATGCTCATTTAATTCGGCGTTCATCATCCACGCTGGAAATATTTACAAAAGTCCGGACAACGCCCGGCCCCGTAGAACGCGCGGAGCGGAACCGGAGGACCGTACAACCGAAGAGAATACCTGTCCATGGCCGAGAAAGAGGAATGGCCGCCATGCGATTTGCCATTCATCCTGATTGTCACCGAACTTGGTGCGCTGCCTTTACGCACCTCCTTGCACTTCTCTCGAATCAACAATCGCCCGATGATCTATGCGCCTTCGTAATGGCGATCCCTCGACGACGATCTCTGGGTAATACCTGGTAGCGCGGACACGAGACCGGTCCCCGCAACCCAACAGAAATCGACTGCATTCCTCTTATCAAAGAAATCTTCGACCGCGATTATTCATGTCCTCGTAAGTATTTCACCGCGATCGGTACGACTACGATCAGATATTGATATTTATCGCTGGCGGGTGATTTGCAGCCCGGCGGTCTTCATAAATGCTTCGTGGATTTACAGTTACAGCGACGGTGGATGGGGGATGTTCATTATACAGGAAAGCGGAAAATACTTTTCGAAAAGGGACGAATAGTAATCATTTTCAGCTTTCTAGGTTGGAATGAAACGTTAAAGAATTTGTTTACATAGGGTTATCTCTGTTAAACGTTGACGAAACAAACTATTTCTGAGTTTAGGCGTAACGAGATAACGAGAACTTTAATAAATAACAATTAATTTTACAATTGAAATCTGTACAATAGAAATGTAATTAAATGTCCATTCAAAGGGTGCTTGCAACAGTATTTTCACATTTTTCACGGGATGGGTTGTATGGCTCTTTAACAATCCCCTATCGCTGCGATTCAACAATTCGGAGGAATTAATAAAATCATAGGAATTACTCTTTGTAGACGACAAATTGCTCAGTTCTAGAAATTCCTAGTCATACAAATGTAATAGGTAAAAATGAAATTGAGATTTTAACAGATTTTGAGAAAATGATCAAAACTGACCAGATGATCCTACGGCAATACGATTTGTAGAATTTTTTAATAATAATGAAATTATCTATTATTGGTTGACATCTTCAGCAGAATGGTAAAATATAAGAGCTCCAGGTTCTATTCACTATAAACAATAATTACTGTATGTATCGGGACGGTGAATGTTTCTAGTAAAACAAATGTGGTTCATTTTAAATTTTACCGTTTTCTCAAGGAAAATTAAGAAAATATGAAATAAGAACCTCTATGTTTAGAACGCTTGAAGTATCATTTCTTAACTATGTATGATAATTAGACTACGGATCTTTATGCATTTATAGGAAATTTGAACGCGTAAAAAAACTACAAAATGCAAACAATATGCAAGAATATAACAAAAATTGAAAGTAGAGTTCGTGTTATAATATTTGCAAAATAAAATAAATTCCTATTTAGATTCAATTGTTGTAGATACATTCGCCAAGATTTTATTTTGCATAAAGATCCGCAGTCTAATATAGATAATAGAATCAAGTAATCTGAATTTCAGAGAATATTTAAGTTCTGCCGTTCGAATCTAGCATTCCTGACGCTTTCAGAAATTAACGAGGTGGTGAAGTTATGATGCGTGAAGTTACTCTAGACTACAATCTTTACAATTGTCTCATTTTTTAGTACATATATATTATTTCTACATAGATAAAAATATATATTATATTAACCAATGAATTATTAAATTATTATCCTTTTTATGAAGTTTAAAACTCGCAAACTTCTCAAATAGGCTATCTATTAGCCAAGCTATGTATTAGCTTTATTTTATATTTACTTTTATAATCTTCGTAAAGCATGTTCCAACAAAAGCGATTTTCATTGCATTTACATAGAATGAAACGTGTAATGTATAGCGTGCGCATCATATGGACCGTTTATTTTGAAAGTAGTGTAGGTCCATCTGCAGCCCGTAAGTATACATTAGTTTAGTAAAATACGCTTAAAACAAATTTATATAACCAAATTACATATTGATAAAACAGTAGAAACATTCCCAGAGTTCATATAATTTGCCTAAATTTTTTAATTAACAGATATGTTAACCTTTAATTTTCTCGAAAGAAGAGAAAACTTACACCACTTTCAAAATAAACGGTCTATATACATATACATTCTCACATAGGATATGTACAGTGGGTGTAGAATGTATTCATACATCCATCAATTTCCCAAAAAACTTTTGTGTGAAATTGTAGTTTATTAACTCTTTTTTTTTATAATGAATGATATTCTACATATTCTCGGAAATCTCTAGAATATAGTTCAAACAACAATTACTAGTTTATATAGTTTGCGAAAGTAACAAGAAAATACAAAAAATTGGTAGAAATATAGAAGCAATAAGTATTCGCACCGTTCTTATGACGAACAATTTACAGTAGAATTTGTAACATAAGCACATCAGTTTATTGCTTCGTGGGAATTAGAAAACATTAAATTTCCAGTAAAAAAGACTTAAAAAATGTTCTAATAAAAGAATGAAAGGAGATCAGATCCCATCCTGAATAACATCGATATTTACGATAGTTAATTTAATGCCTAGAAAAATTGCAGTAACTATAAAATCAAAAGGAAATCCCACGGAGTATTAATTATTTATAAATTAATGTAAATTTCGTTTTTTTTTTAAATGAAGGTTTAAAAATTTAACACTTGTACGAATAGTTATTGCTTCTGTATTTATATCTTTATTGTTTTTTCTGTTGATTTCTCACTTATACAAAATACCTAATCTTTTCGTACTGCATCTATTCTAGAGATTTCCAAGAATATGTAGAACATCATTGTTTATAAAAAAAAAGTTAATAAATTATAATTTCACATAGTTTTTTGGGAAATTGATCGGTGTACGAATACTTTTTACACCCACTGTATGTAAACATAAACAGTAACGTTGGCGGTTCATCATTTTATCCTATACTTTACGTAGAGATTATAAGATGTAATTCGTGCAGACATGTCACGCGTTATAATTCCTGTAGTGAACCGCGGCACGTGCAATCGATTAAATCGATTAAATCGAAAAACATTCGAATCGAAGCTCTATCCGTTCTCGCGTTGGCGCATCCGTATGGTCCTTGGAATCGATCTAATCCCAGGAATCACGGTCGTGATACGGAAGGTTAAAACGATTCACATGTAGGTCGATAATAAATTCCACAAAACGCCCGTGCATTCCAACACGCGAGATCGAGCGTCGCTAGCGGCTCTGAAAATTCCAAGCGACGATAACGAACGAGACCTTTTCCCGGTAGAAGGGCAGAACGAACGAACGCTCCCCGACATGGACGATGAACCTGCAGAACGGATGACAAGTGGATCAGGCATTTACGATTCCGAGTGCGTCGCGTTCCACGGAAGAGCGTTGTCTTGTTTGTGTAGTCCCTCGCGAGGCCTCCGAGTTCTCTACCGTTGGTCTCGTATCGGAGAGAAGATAGAACTGGTTCCTCGGGGATGGGGGATGCCAATGAACGCTTTACCGCTGTTTGATAACAATGGCTCACTGTGTGTGAAACAGACCGGTCAAACTTACTGAGACTCACTGTCTTCTCGACGTGGAACGTGTTCGGGTCGTTTCTCCCTCGGGCGCATCAAACATCCAGTTATTGGTAAATGATGTCAGGGAGCAGCAACGCGACCGCACCTAGATAACCTTTTTTCGCTATATTTTATCTCTACATACTGCTGACTTACCGCACGCATAAAGAAAACTACGTAGTATCGCTATGGATCTCAGATGCAAATTCCAGGTGTTAAATCATAATCAACGTTCTGTTTTCTATTATTCATTCTAATTCACGAAGTCCTTGTGTTGAATAGTTAGGTTAGTTAATTAAAACATGTTACTAACGAATGAAACTGTACCACCGCGTAGATTCAGTCCGCATTCTGCAAATACTTACAATTAGTCCACGTCAGGTTATGTCATTTCTTGACTGTTGGCTTTAACCCTTTGCACTCGAGAGGTGACTCTCAGTCACCATTAGGTTTCACGCAGCAAATCTATCAGAAATAATGTTTCTTTAGGTTTCATTTCTTTGGAATTTCGAAATGTCAATAAAATTGATTGTCAATGCTAAAGGTGACCTAATTCTCAAATCTTGATAGCTTAGGATTCGTGGCAATGGAATGCTAAGAAAGCATCTTGAGTTTCAGGTAAATACTGAAAAAAAGGTCTTGAGTGCAAAGGGTTAAAAATCTTGTTAATACATACTTTATTGTTACTTGATCTATGGTTTATATATGAATTTTTTGTCTGAACTCTACCGCAGGCGAAGTCACGCAATTGCTTCCAAAAATCAATGGTATTCTATTGACATAAAGAAAGAACTTCATCGGAAAACTGCTCCCTGAAAGTATAATGTTAGTTGATTTGTTAGAAATACAGTAGTTGTTAAAAACATCAAATTTAAGTAGAATTTCAGCGCATCTCTCGAGTACAAAGTTTTTAAGAATAAAAACCTACTGTACAAGTAGATCACGTATTTATGTTAACAAAATATGATACCAAACGTTATTGCTAACATCTTATAACATCATACAAACTCTTTGACACACTATTAAATTATATGTACGCGAACCTAGCGAAAAGAAATTTTTTTGTATTATATAAATATCCATTATTAAACGACTAACAGGATATCTTGTTCTTTATATTATTACTTGTGGTTTTTTAAATCCATGAAGTTAGATATCGTTCAGTCTAAGTACTCTCGTTCTTATAAACATTAGAAATATTCTCAAAAGCTAATGCAATGTATACAATAATTGTACGAGCATTACTGTTTCACTTTCTCCTAACCGAAAAGGTGATTTATCGTGGTCATCTACGTTTTCAGAAATGATTTACATCCTTGTCAGTATTGTATGCTCGCATAATTGTTGACTTTTGTAATTTTTCCAAAAATCCTTCAAAATCAATATACATAATATTAGGGGGGACCGAAAAGTAATGTCATTCCTTTTAAATTAATTTTAAACAAATACTCTTAACAATTTTCTATTTGTAAGCAATCATGTAATCACCCTCGTTATCAATAGCTCTTTGCTATCTAGTGTGCAAAATTTTCAATCCACGATCGATAAGAATCAATGAGCTGATGAATGATAAATAAGTATTGAGATTCGCAGAAACGACATTACTTTCCAGTCCACCTAATACATGTATATGTATTCTATAGGTACATACATGCTCCCTTAAGACAGCGTATCAAGACGTTTCTATACCTATCGTTACTGTATCATTTCCAGTATCGTCATACATCGTCATTCATTTCAAACACAATGTTATATCAAACTACTAGAAATCCCCAGATAACACAATTGTTAAGTCTATCTTACTTAGTATCGCTTAACCTACTATTTTACTCCGTGTAACAATCCGTCACAACGAATTCTAGTTTCCTTATCATGAACCGCTAAATAAGTCAGCTATGATATTTAGCCGTAATGTTAAGAATATACTTTGTGGATTAAAGAGTTCATTTTTACATCTACAACCCCACTTCCCTCTACGTAACAGCGAGGTCGAACGACCGTCCGTAAAGAGGATACCATTAATCATTATGACGCGACCTCCTGGGAGTTTATCGGCCAGGGGACTCGGTCGGCCCGTAGCGAGTAGCGTTACTTATTCGAATTTAAATTTATGATAAATCCGAGTAAATTCCATCGGTGGACGCGCACGCATGACAGGAGGCTGGGAATTAGCATACCGTTCTAGAAACGTTTATTTTCTTTCAATTCGTCCGAGGAACGGAAACGCACGCCATCATTGGCGGAGGGTACCGGGAAAAGAGAATGCATTTATGCAGGCTGCTCGGTATGTGCTGCGTTCCAAACAGATTCCAGATAGGGTCCTTTGTCAACGTTCGGCGTTCGTTATCGGTGACGATGAATTTCGATCTTTCCACGGGTAAATGTCTTTCACGCACCGCAGTATGATCCCGTGCACGAGAATTTCGAATGCGGTCGTTGAGCTCCGTGTAGGCAACGAATTAACATACTCTCCGATCAGTGATCGATCGATGATATTTATGTTAATCACGGTAAATAAACTATTTGGTATAGTAAATCTTCAAGATGGTGTGCTTTAACAACGGCAAAGTAGTTGAGGGTAAATAGCCATAATTTTAACTTTGGAATCACTTTAGACGCTTAGATTCGATTAGTCGAACTATAATTTTTCTTAACCCTTACTCGGAAAACTGCTGTGGATAATCCCGTACTCTGCATAAAAATAAATTAACATTTTAACTTGATTTTTTTGGGGACTTCTTCAAAGTGTACTTTTCAAAGTAGTGTAGGTTATATGTATAGCCGAAAAATTAAGTTAAGTATGTTAACAAGATTAAAATAGCGCAAAAAATAGAAAAAAGGTGATTTTATAGAAAAATACATAACATTTTTATTTTTACATATAAAGGCCTAAACATTAAGCTGAGTTTTCTAGAGATGGGGTTCTATGAAAAAAACAATCAATCGAAATAAGAAATTTATTGTTAAGTGAAAATATTATTATTATTTTTTTATCGGAATATTATTGAAAAATATAAAAATAATATTTAATTAAGTACTATCAACTAATAATATTAGTTGTAAAACATTGATATATTCGTATCTTGATCGCCTCGTATAGAAGAAACATTCAGAGGTGAATGAAATATTTATACAATTTAGAAAATCAAACGCTGCTTTGATAAACTGCCATCTTTGGCAGTTATACGCAATCAAACATTCTATATAGCACGTGTGTGAGAACATTAGCTGTTAGGGAGCAAGATATTTAAAGAACCGAATGAAACAACGTGAAAATATATTTTACAAAGAAAATCATTTTAAGAGTTACGAACATTTATCATATGTTCTTTATAAAAAAATAAAAAAAAGGTATGAAGTATATCTCTTATGGTAATACAATAAAATTTAAATTATATAAAGATATAATTTTCCAGTTCAAAGATATCTTCAAGTCTGACATGCGCACCAATCTCCCTGTGACTACAATAGTGACGTGCTCCCTATGCGTTATTTTGTCCACATTTGGTACCAAGTTTAGAGAATTTATTTAATGTTTTCGATTATCGTAGAAGTGAAGAATCGAGAACTGATGAAAGATGTGCATTATGGGGTCATCCGATTTTCTTCTATTAAAGACTTAAGGATGTACATATTTTACCTTTATGCGTGAATTTAATACATCGTAATGACCTCTTTTCAATTAATTGAAAGATAGATAAGATATTTGAAGTTTTCACTGCTCTGTTCTTTGTCGTCGATACTAACTGAGGATTCCGGGTATAACTCGTGTTCTTTTTCGACGCTATTCCGTGAGGAGCATAAATAAAAGGTGTAAGAAGAACGGAAAGTCACATTTTTTAATGAACCACACAAAATTGTTCCACAATATTATAATAAACTTATTAAAACTATATTAAATCGTGTTCTTTGGATAAGATACTTCGACGTTTCGCCAACATTGCAGGTAATTTCTTCAGAGATCAAATGATACACTGATAATATATCAGTGCATTACACAACCACTTCAATCTCAATAAAATCATTTCAATGGAAACGTAAGAGTGTTTCATTCACTCACGGTAAAAGCGTACAAACACGAACGTTGTTTGACCCCTGTAAAAGCTTGCAGCAATACTAGCGAAACGACGGAGTATCTTATCCAAAGGACACGGCTTACACCTGAATGCTTCGATTAGTGTCAACTTTATGTTAGATAGGTCATGGAAATCGAAACAGAATGATCCAAATCGATGTCGATGCCTCGAGTATCAACGAAGACATCAAACATAACAAGATTTCCTGAAGACAAAGTGAGCGGTCGAAGTAAGGAAAGTTCTATCGAGAATGAATGTTGGAAAGTGTATCGAATATAGCGAAACATCTGTTCTGGCCAATGGTACAGGTTACGTGCGTCGATCTTTCTTAGAAAGTGACGGGCGATCGTGTGCCTATGGACCGTGATGGTTTTAGCAAGAACACCGACATGGCCGCGTCGCATGGAAATCAATGGATTGGGACCACCAGCCGCGAGAGAAGCGCAAGTTTTGCCGAGTTCCGACCTCGCGACCTCCTCGCCTTGACGTCCTGTCTTTCGATTATAGCGCTTTGACCCTCGGTGCGCTACACATCTGGTTTCATTGGCCACGTAACTGGCCGAGCACGATTCTCGCGTCTTTAACGATGTACGCAGATCATCGGGACATCCTCGTTCATTTGTCCATCACCAAATGATTAATCGCGTCCTGAGTTGTTGGTGATGCGCTTCGAAATTAAATTGTATTACCAGGGCCGATTGCACGTGGAAACCATGATCCTCATTCGAGAGCCTTCTTAGGGCCTTTTTAATGAGAAAGAAAAATGGGAAATGTTAGGTTTATGGGAAATTTGTATGGGCACCTGTTATATCTCACTATTATTTATATATATATATACATAAATAAAAATAATAGTACTATAATGTAATGTAATGTAATGTAAATGTAAATATAATGTAAATGTAATGTAATGTAAATGTAATGTAATGTAATGTAAATGTAATGTAATGTAAATGTAATGTAATGTAATGTAAATGTAATGTAATGTAATGTAATGTAATGTAAATGTAATGTAATGTAATGTAAATGTAATGTAATGTAATGTAATGTAATGTAATGTAATGTAATATAAATGTAATGTAATGTAATGTAATGTAATGTAATGTAAATGTAATGTAATGTAATGTAAATCTAATGTAATGTAATGTAAATGTAATGTAATGTAATGTAATGTAATGTAATATATTCATATTCATTTTTTATTTACATTTACTTATATTGTGTGTGTGTGTATATATATACATACATACATATATATATGTAAATAAAAATTGAAAAATATACCAAAAATTAATATATAAAGAAGAACTGAAAATTGTTATTTCTCGCAGCCACGTGCTCGTATATCGCTCGCTCTTTTTACTCTCCTCTTAAAAACGTGTGCGGACAAATCTTGTCGGTTGGTTACAGCCCGCGCTTACCTTCCGATGTGTTTACATGTCGAATACGCGTACACAGATACCTACAGGTGAGCGACAAGGCGCCAACTTTAACAGGAAAATTAATAGTGTGTAAATCTGTGTATACTGAGTGTGAGTTTGAGTCGGTAATATACTATCGACTTTCCATTGACTATAGTACTTTTTCTGACTGTTTTATCTCTGACAACATGCATGCTGATTACTTTTTATCATTTTGTGCTGAAATCCAGTATCAATAATATGAAGAAAGTAAGAATAAATATTGAAGAAATTTTTAAAAATTGTTGACATGAAATTCAGAACAGCAACCTCGAATACCTCTTAAGATAAAGGTTTTATTATAAAAATCATTTAGCTAGGAACTTATGGATTTTTGATAGGTCTGTACCTATCTTTATATGTCGAAAGACGAGTTTTGTCAATTGTACCGAAACACGAACCAAAGGTAAATGGCAAAGGTAAATATGTCTAAATGTATCAAGAAATGTAACCGTTAGAACATACTGATTGCGATACGATACATACATACAAAGAATAAACCTTGTATCGCGACGAAAACCTTATTCATTTCTCTAACTTTTGGGATATCGTGTTACAAGTGGGATGGAACATAAAGTAGGTGCTAGATAGGGTGCACCAGACGTTTGAATAAATCGATTTTTATTTGTTTGGTTTTCAAAAATTTTGTAGTCTTTCGTGAAATGTTCGTTTGCCTCACTCGCAACTGAATTCAACAATCCTTCATTGCAACAATTGTTTTCTTCAAACGAAAGCGTTCTACTCCGCACTTTAACGTTACCCTTATCTTTCACAAAATATAGTTTTTCAAACTTGTACGCAATGTTGTGAAGTAACATGTCAGTAAACTATCAGATAAGTGGTAAGTGGCATCCATACATATTCTAAAAGTAGATCAACAGTAATCTGATCTGTTTCAGATGATTGGTTTTGTTACAGCTTTGCCTGTTATGGAGGCCTACAGTCGCCATACTATGATTATGCAATAATTCCAAAAACTTTACACAAAAATATACATGTCGAATTGAGTAACCTCCTCCTTTTCGAAGTCGGTTAAAAATGAATGAAAACGACGGTATCCTTTGTTGTATTAAGTTAAAACATTCTATTCCATATAATATAAACTCTATGGCTTTTAAAATACACTAACTTTATTACGCTTTCTAAAATATTCTACCACTTAAACGTGTCCATTTCTAATTCCTTTTAATCCAGTCAAGTAATACCTAGCACACGCAATAATACATACAATAGTTTTGCGACGTAATTGTGCTCTTGTTTCACCGGAGCAGCTTCCTCCAAACGATAGAGTGAACTGCCAGTGCATTAACCTCTCAAGGGTGGGAATGTGTCACGAAGGGACGGAAGCCGCGGGTGCAGCCGTTTCCGCAGTGACAGATGCAATCTCGCGCTCGGTCCATGACCAAATCTCTACCTCCTGCGTCGTGCCCCTTTAAACGGGTACCACTGTCAACAGTAAGAAATTACTATTGATCGAATACACGGAAATGACGACAAAAAATACGGCGGATGACATCCCTCGACCGGGTTCGGGAGGATTAAGGCATGAAAAGAAAGAAACACACGGTATGGTTTGCTGGTAAATGGTGGTAGTAAAACGATTGGTCTTCGACAATATTTGACCGACTCCATGAATGGGATTCAGAAGTGGCTAACAACGGGTCCCAGGATCGTAAAACAATATTCGAGGCAAACAACGCGGGGAAATTTAGTGACTTGGTTTTTCCTCGGTAACTTCTCGTTACATTTTTTGTTCCATCGATATTTCATTGCCACCATGTGTGAAATTATTAGGTTGTAACGAAACTAATACTTTGTTCTTTAAACCTACAAACAGTGGAGAGAGTTCGTTGAGCCCTTCAATTAGAAAATTATGTTTATTGTTACTTACGCTGTGAACCCTGATACTTACAAATTGGTTTTGATTTAAAGAAAATACTACTAGAAAACAGAAAGCGGCAGTTGTTGATACAAATCAGTGACAGAAGTTGGACTCGCCTGGTTTGGAAGAGTATGTTATAAATAGCTTAGAATATACAAGAGAATTTTTAAATAATGTATTCATGTAATAAGGCTTGTTATATAAGAATCTTCATATAATATAACTTTCATTATGCATTTTCGTTATGTTTTCTATACGTGCTTCATTGCAGCGCAAACAAAACCAGTTTTCTTTAAAAACGATGACGGTTTATGATGATACCGGTATGAGTTAAGAATTCTCGGGGTGGTACGACTTACATTAACTATAATACCCGAAACAAACATAAAATTCTGTATTTCCTTAATCTATTTTTATAAAAACATAAATATGTAGAATGAAATTACATTGTACTTGTATGTGTCTGTATGAACATGATAAAATATTATATACATCATACCCGATTGCTTAAAACAAAACATTACATAGCAATTCTGTATTTTCCAGTATTGTTTTGTTGTTTGTTATTGTGCTGTATTCCAGTATTCAATTATTTCATATCTCCATTATTAAATTGTTCTTATATTTACAAACTATAAAGGAATCGAATTAGTATTATTAAAGTTAGAGGTTCTCACCAAGGATCATATGGCCTTCTAGTAGATCAGACACTATTTCGTGAGGAGCATAAATAAAAGATGTAAGAAAAATGAAAAGTCACATTTTATAATGAACCACACAAAATTGTTCCACGATATTATAATAATACGGTATATATGTATTAATTAATTTATAAGTAATAATTTGTTTGTTTTTTAGTAAATTATGATATGATAAATTGTGAAGTTTATTTTGACATAAATATAACTGATAGGACAAAGATAATTAGAACATTAGGAAATAATAATATAAAACGAGCTACAGAATATACACAAACTTCTTTGATAAGAAAATCAGAAAATAAGAAAAATTGTATGAAAATATAGTAGAAAGACAAGGAATAAGCGTTTTATTATTTACTTTTTTAGACTGTGAAATTGCTTCAAAACTTCTTTTCACTACTAATAGAAATACCGCAAACGCAATTAATCATTTTACCTTCCCGATTATTCCTACGTGTAGATCAATTTAACGAGGTCATATATGAATACTGTATTTAAATAATAATATTATAACATAATTATATATTGTGTAGTTTTTAGAAACTTTGAGTAATATTTTTAACTCTCCTCTTCTAGTACTCTAATTAAATATCAGAAATCGTACATTATATTTATAAATACATACTCGTATACATATATATACATATAATAATAATTCTGAATATTAAGTATATGTATATAAATAAATATATTCAAACAAATAGTATTGTAATAGCATTTCATCTTTTGCAAACGCTTTCTGGGATTGGTATATTTTCAATGATGTTTTAATTGTAAAAATGGTATAGAACATGGTTCAATCCATCGTGCTATACATTTTCATTTCGATTTCATATAAAAAATGCTTAATCTCCAGATTCATGCCCACCGCCTCTTGTACCTGCTAGGTTACTTACAGCGAGCCTCGGTGTTAGACCGCCATCCCTCATTCGTAAAGCAGAACGCACAGATTAGACGTGCCACTTATTGTTACAATTATTGTTGTTGAAGGAGTTATTCATATTTGACATACTTAAATTGGTAGAAAATAAAAACAAAACGTTTCATACTATTTCATTTTAACATGTTCGAGATGAAGATATCTTTTAATTAATACATCCAAGGTAACTAACTACGATACTTATAATACTCGAAGCTACAAATTAGAAGAGATCGTTTCATTTTCTAGGGTATGCCATAATTCTTGTATACACATAACATTACATATTGTAAATAAACAACTCATATACTATCATCTTTACCAACTGAGTCAATAAATAGTAACTACCGAATGAAAAAATAAACACAACTTTACACGACCCATGTACATTAGGTAAGTCTCTCCTATCACCACTGTAAACCCTCATCGAAAGAGCTTTCGCAATACTGAAATCGCTATCCTGATTAGTGCCAATCAAGCCGCGATCTCTTCTATCGTTCCTCCTATCTCCTACCTTCTATCGTCTCTCTAACGAGAGAAATGATAGCACAGAATATTCTCGACTTATCGATAGACTCTCATATGTTTGTAACGGGCCATCTCGGTGCACACAGGCGCGGCTTGCCTACGTCCACGGTGGAGAAGAGTGTTTGCGGAAGGGGGTCGGTTTTTTGTAGGGTGTCGTTTCCAAGTGGTCGACATAGGCTGCACTGGGTGCAGCAAGCGAGAGCGGTTCCCACAGCTGGTTCGTGTGAAAACAGCCGGGAAAGTGGACGCGACAAGTGCAGTAGCCTAGGCAGGATATATTGAATGCGCGTTGTCTACGAAAAAGCACGATCCTCGCGTCCTGCGGAGGTTCCAACTCGCGGAGTACGCTCCAAGACTAATCGCCGAAGGTAAAAGCCGCGGGAAACGGATCGATTAATCGCGACTACGTAACGTAGGGCTCGTTTTCAACCGTTGTATATTTTATCGAAGTCGTTCGAACGCACTTTGCCCACGGTTCATAGCAAATGGTAAGAGGCGACTGTACCACGGTAACAACCTAGCGATGGGACTGGTACCGATACATATTAATAATATCCGAGAAATTTGCTACGATATTACAGCGACCTACGGAATTAATTAAATACTTTCTATATTATTTTCCGTTTAATCAAAGTAGACACGCTAATTATGAATCTGTGGAAATGTAATAAATAATATAATAAATATAATATATATTATATAATAATATATAATTTAATTTGTTACACAATGACAAAACTACAAAACATATACAACAAAAATGTTTATTGGAAAAATAATTATATGATAAATGGAAAAATGGATTTAATCAATAACGTGATTAAACATAAAATTATTTTACTATTTAACGACTACTAGCGTGGCCAGACAAGGTCAAGGTGTCGATGAATAAGAATTATTTTAAAACGCAAAAGTTTGCGAGAGTACAGGTATTCACATCGATGAATGACCTTAGAAACATTTTAAAACCCAATCAAATGAAAGTGTACTCATAATATTGTCAGAGTTTTAAATTGACAAATTACCTGAAAGTCTAGGCCGCAGAAATCTAGGCAAATTTCTAAACAGTCTCAGTTTGTGGATGATACGCTATTTAGCTTCTTCATTTCACCGCCAAAGTGCGGAGCAGTCACTTTACATGAAGTGTCATTAGGATCTGAACGTCCGCACTGTTGAACACAGCATTTTAGCTGCGCATAGTTGGAAAGCGCCGAATTTTACATTGTGTTACACAGTGTCGCCATTGTACTGTGCTGGAAAGCACCTCCATGTGCTGACAGCTCATTTCGATTTCACATATTTTTCTACTTTCTTGTAGTTTTTTATGGGATCTTCTATTTTTCAATGATAACTCCTTGAGTCCTCCACTTTTTCATGTACTTGGAGTAATTTTTTTTACTTTTTTGAAGTCTTTTATCGGATCTCCCTTCTTTTTACAAATCATTTATTATATAGAATCTATTTTAAATTTATAAAAATAAAATTGATATATCTGTAAACTCTACAAAAGAAGTCTGAATTATTATTTGTTTCTTTAATTGAATAGAGTAAAATAAAGGGAGAGGGGATAACAAAAGCGAATATATATATATATAGAGCTTATAGAAATGGAGTCATTTTCTCATTTTCTCATTTTCTCATTAACATTAAAATTTCTTGCAGCAAGAAAAAAAATTGCAGGTATGTATAATTATTTATAAATTGAGCGAATAAGTGTTTATAATTAATAAATTATATATATATTATATATATATATATATATATATATATATGTAATTAATAAATTATATATATATATATATATATATATATATATATATATATTTCATATAATTTATTAATTTACACAAAAAGTCTAAATTGAAAACATTTTGCTGATATAAATATAATTAATAATGCAATAGTGTAAAAACTTTTGACACTTGGCAGGTTATGAATGATGACATCTGTTTCGACTCTCGACGCTCGATGACCGACGAGCCATGCCGAACCGAATGATTTCGAAAATCGACGAACGACAGCTTTTGCTTAACTCCGATTGGCTAAGGGTTGACGACGGAAAAATCATACGAAAAATACCGTTTCTGACAGATTCATGACATGATATTACGATATCTCTGTTGTACGTGGAACGATTTTATTGATTTTAGTTTTATTCGAAAGCTTATATGCGGTTTACATAAGAAAAATGTCTTTAAATTTAGAAAATATTGCAGGCGTGTTGAGATATTCATGAAAGAAGTTTCAGGTTAGGTTGGAATGGACCATCTCTCCTGTAAAGGATACGTGGTAGCTCCAACGCCAGTATATACGCGGTGACGGATAATTTTTCATGTACTTGGCGCCAAGACGCTACCGCGTCTCTAGATTTACAGGTAGGTACACAATTTTGCCAACACTCTGATGGATTTTCTGAATTGACCGAGAAATATTTCAAAATACTATTTACAGGTATATACCAATTTTCGCAAGCAGTATGATACCTTGCGGAATTAATTAACAATGAAGACTACGATTTAAATGTGCTATATTTAAAAGAAATTAATAATATTATAAGGACGAAGGTTCGCTCGAGACACATTAGTTGGAAAATATATCAATGTTACATTCAATATACACCAAATATTGGCTACAAGGCTATACGGCGCTATACATGCGGTTATGCGAATGGTAGCAGGACAGTAGGTTGCTGCTCATATGTAGCTCATATGTAGCTGCGATTATTTATTACATGGCTCATGGACGTTTTAAATAAAAAATTATTAAACCGTCGGAAATATTGACGCACATATTTTACGTAATCGTATTTCTTTTTATCAAAATCAATTAACACTGCCTTCTTCATAATTTACTGTCTTTTTTACTCTAGAAAACAATACTTTATGGCTGTAACCAAGATAACCGCGTCTCCGGTCTCCGGCAATTTTGACTGTGTCATTATTTTTTTTACCACTTCCAGTGCTCCAAATCAAATTCTAATTACACAGAACTCTTCAGAATCGATTAAATGTTAAATTAAAAAAAAGTGATTTTTTTCATTTTTTTATGTTCCAAGCCCCTTAAGAAAAGAGAATTGTTTTATAAATATGTAGACATTTATTATTACCTCTAAGAACAGTTTACAACCCACATAATTTGTTATTTCTATTATACTTCTACAAACTAAAAATCACAAACATACTTATCAATTTAAAAATCAAATTGGAAAAGAAGATGCGATGAAACGATTTCACGAATCACGAATACGGTTATATAAGAAGTTTTTCCTACTTTTCAGTGCAATAAATACAGTAATATTCATTTTCCTTGTCCGCCATCTATATCTTCTTTCTTCACGTTTTTTGGCACTTTATCTTTATCTTTATCTTTTATGGTGTCCTTTCAAAATTTTTCAAATTTCTCACTTCTCTCTTTTTTAGTCTATTAATTTCAGTCTTATTAGTCTAGCATATATCCGTACGCTCCTTTTTGTCTTATCTCCTAATAAATTTGTCATTTTTTCATCAATGTCGTAGGCCTGTATTTATAAGACAATGCCTTTTGCTGTCTATCCCCAATTGTGTTAAAACGTTGCAAGCAATGTTAAAAGCAACGAAAAATATTTGACGCATACTTTTTTATTTCGCTTGTTTTCATATTTAAAGGGTGAAACCACTCCTCAAATTTGACAGAAATAGGTACAAATATATAGTTTTCCTTTTGATCAATTTTCATGATCTTGGTGTACAGGAATATTTGACGGCGCTAATTTTAAGTTTAAGCATAACATTCAGAAATTCAAAATGGCTGATCCCATACAGCGGAGCAAAATGTGAAAAGTAACTGGATTTAGATTAAAATTTGTATTCGGAAGTTTCTGAGATCGCTGATCGCGAATCTGAACTTAACATTCGGAAAAAATTAAAAGGTCCGAAAGGTTCAGCTTTAACATGATGTTTAATTGCTTCACAACACGGCTAGACTTACTTTTGTAAATATTATGTATTGTTTGCAATGTCCTTCATTTTCTTTCCCAAATGTCGTTCTATAGAGGGTGTCTCACCCGAATTTGATTTTTTTTAATGGAATGAGGTATTTTTTAATACATCAATCGATTCAGCTGGACAATGTAATGTTGTAGCTCAGGTGATATTTCAATTTAAATAATTCTAAAACACTATTGCTGTTGTATTAAGACGTTAGCGTTTATTTACAGGACGTCTTAGTGGGGCAGTAATGATGCGAAAAGAATTTAAATAATTTAAATTCAAATATCTCCTGAACTATTAATTTTCCGATATTACATAGTTAGTACTTTTTTATAACGATTGTCCAGCTGAATCGATTGATATATTTAAAAAAAACCTCATTTCATTTAAAAAAACAAAGTTGACCTTTATATGACCTTTACGCGTTCACTCACAAAAAAACTAGTAAACATTTTTTGTTACGAGTAACAATAGCGAGAAAAACAAGATGTAAAATTCGGGTGAGACACCCTGTATAATGTTATTTGAAATTTTTTATTTTTGTATACAATTATACTTATAAAACTCTATTTTGAAGAGCGTTAAATAGTTAGATAACCAAAAGCTGAATTAAAATTTGAAAGCGGTCAAGAAATTGTTACTTTCCTTTCACTTCGAAGCTAAGTTTTTTTTATTAAAAAATTTTATTTATATAGAAAATGAAGAAACTATTAATAATTGAAATATTTGTTATTTATAGCGTCTATTCGGTGTCGTTCCCATCGCTAGACTAAACCCAGGAACCGACTATCATGCTCATTAATGCTGTCCACGCAGTAAATTCCGTAATATCGGTCCTGGCGAAGACCATCTCGCGGGATCCTGCACAATTATGAGAGATACTAAGAGAAAATTATGGACATTCGATTTTACACCTGGAATGCGTTTCAGATTATTAGGCGTTACATTATCGATATCGTTATTAAGAGATGTTTACAGGCGTTACATGCCCCGCTATTTCATGAATAACTCATTCCCAATTAATTATAATTTAGAGGACACGGTTCACGTTAAACAATCACCGTTCCGGAATGAACCGCGACTACTTTGTTTATCACCACGATATTCGGTGCATCTTCTACCGTTGGTTCGATCCCGAGACCACCGGTTCCTGTGCAATCCTCCAATCAGTGATTACTTTATCCCTGGTATCGCAGACACTAATAAGCTGAAACTCATCAGGATTTTCTTGAAAGCTTATCCTTTGCCGATAAAGACTTCTCAGACGAATGAAGATGCAAAGGGTTAGGTTGTTTGAATTAATCGTGTTTGTTTGGTGTAAGAGAGAGTGTGATAATTACGGACACTAAGCAAGAATTCAAAAAAAACAAATGATGCGTAAGAAACAGGTTTATAAACAGGTTACCTTATAATTATACATAGTTGATCTAATAATTTATAACTGCAATAATCAATGTCGATAATATTTAAAAACGTTGGTGTTCGTGAATGCTTGATGATTGTGAAGTAATAACGAACACTGTATGGGGCAATCTTGAACAGGTTGTTAAACAAAACCATGAAGGGTTTTTACATATACTCTCATCACTATTATTATTTTTTATGTGCTTATAAATTGGATTTGTAGTAGGTACATAACCCAGTCTTCGATAGATGGATTCTCGTACTTTTCAGTGCAATAAATACAGTAATATTCATTTTCCTTGTCAGCCATTTATATCGTCTTTTTTTATTACACCTTCATGAAACTCTTTAATGATGAAAATTATATGGCGTTACATGGGTTTATACATGAGACACTGTACCTTATATTTAAAGATTAATACAAAGTGGTTGTCCTTGTTTAATTCTTGTAATTTCTCAAAATTACTTTTTTTTTTTATTGTAGTTTACTTTTATCGTAAAATTGATTACAGGAGCATTCGTTCTATGTTCGATTTCCAAAACTAAATACCGAAGTTAAAAAGTTAACGTGTAATTGCCTATACAATTAGCTAATGATCCTATGACATAATATTATTAATTCTTCCTGCAAGAAATTATTTTTACCTACCATTTTCTACTTTCATTATTTCAAAAAAGTAAAAATAACGAAACACGTCACCGTTTCATTCGGAAAAAAACAAATAGCGACCTTTTCGAACCCAAAAAAAGAAAAGTACAAGAAAAACTAAACACCATCAACCTTTTCAAAATAAGGACGATTCACAACCTTATGAGTAGACTGCGGATCTTTATGCATTTATAGGAAATTTGAATGTACAAGAACCTTCAAAATGCGAACAATGTGCAAGACTATAAAAAAGATTGAAAGTAAGGTTGACGTTACAATATTTGCAGAATGAAAGAAATACCTATTTAGGTTCAATTCTTGTAGGAACGTTCGCGAAGGTTTTATTTTGTATGAAGATCCGCAGTGTACTTATGAGACTGCTAAATTTGACTTTATCTTGAGCCTCGTGGCGGTACATCGCACAGTGGTCCGGATGGCCGAAAACCTGGCCAAAATGCAATTTTTGAAGTTTCGAACACACTTTTTTCAATATTGTGCATGTGTTATATACATATGAGTGCATTAAATGCCGTTCGAAATTTTTAAAAATAGTAATCGGTTTCTGATATACAGAGGTTCAAAGTTGACGAAATTTCATGCTCCTTGATATCATGAAAAGTGGCGCATGTTTATTGTGTCACAGAAAGTTTATCCTCAATAGATTCATATGTAAATCATTTTACCATAAAAGTAGATGTTATAAACATAAACTTTCCACAAGAACAAAGTAAAATATCTTTGGATTCACTATTGTAATACCCTTCTCAATATGGTATAAATTTTAGTTATCTTTCAATGAATCGGAAGGAAAACAAAGATGATAGTCACCGAGTGACACGCTCTGCCAAGTTTCTTGATATAAAGTAACATGTCAGGTATGATATCCAATTGAGAAAACTTGCGCAAATTTGCGCCATTTTAAATTATTTAAATTTAAAGTCCATACTTACAAGGAAAAGAAGACTGTTTACGCGGCATAAAAACAAACCTTATTATCCTTAATTTTAATTTAACATTAATTTATTATTGTTAATTTTCCCAATGTATTCTAACTATGTTGCCCTATAAACGTAGAAATCCTATTTCATAAAAAATTCATAATGATTTAATATTTTTAATATGCATGTTGACCATATTGGATCTGCCATTTTGAATTTTGCAATTCTGATACTAGATTCGTAATTTGCGGCCCAAATAACTTTTAAATACCAAATTTCATGAAAATCTAATAACTTTGTAATATACATGTCGGCCATTTTGGATCCGCTATTTTGAATTTTGAAATGCTGATACCAGATTCGTAATTTTCGGCACAAATAACCCTAAAATATTAAGTTTCACGAAAATCCGAAAACTCCTAATTTTGGCCAGATTTTTGCCATCCGGACCACTGTGCAACGCGCCACCGGGTTGTCGTGGTATGCTCCAACCCCCTCGGTACCATACTCTTGGTCGTTCGACGAGACGCGTACCCCCGTTGGGAGTGATCGGCGTGGCCGAACCGCAAAAGCTGAACATAAAACCGCAGATAAGAGCCACCGTGTGTAGCGCGTGAAAGAGAATAACGGAGATAGAGGAACAAGTGGACTGAAACAAGATGGAAAAGCGAGCGGACGGCTAGAGGGAACGAAAGAGAAGAAGGCCGCACGGGGGCTGAATTACGAGCGGCCGACGGGCATTAACATTTTTGCTGAACGCGCAACAAATTAAAGCAATCTCGTTCGCTCGTGTCCCTCGTCTCTTGCGCTCCGGCTGGCTGACTGTCGTTTGTTCTTTCCCTTTGCTCTCCTCTAGTTGCCTCGTCCACTTTTTATTTTTTGTTGCCGCGTTCTTCTTTTGCATACGATTTAGCCGTGCCCGCTGTTCCACCCTCGTCGTACGCTTGATACACGACGAGGTGGAGCCGCATTACGGCTCCTGGATACCGACCAGCACCGCCAGCTCTTCGCTGGTGTTTCTACCTTGCTGCAAATACACTTGTACTTGCTGTTCCTTCGAACATGCTCGGTCTACATAAACCGGATGCCGCGGGGGGAGTGCGTTGAAAAGAGTGGAATCATACGTTAAGGATAGACACGAGTTCCTTTCTACACTAAAGACAGTTCTCTGATTCTTCTTGTTGGTATATGTGTCGCAGGGAAATGATAAAAATAGAGATTTGATCGAATCCCTTAACTGTTTTAGTGTAAAGATGAAATAATATTGTTTAGATATTGAAAGTATTTATTTAGTAAATTATGCGTTATTAAAAGTAGAATAGGTAATACAACAATAGTCATAGAAGCATAAATTATTTATTCGAGACTAATTAGCAAGAGAAATAGGTACTTAAGCTGATATTTTAAAAAACAAAAAGAATATGTTTAGGGAATGTAATTAATAAATAATAATGTTCATTCATTTTTATTGACACACGTTGTCGATTTGCGGCATCTCGAGTTCAAAGTACGTTACTTTTTTTACAGGCACATCTTTTTGTTCTACATCGTATTTTGGATTGTTCACAGGAACACTTCTTAAATCCTTGACCCCCAAATAAGGATAATTTTCCTGCAATCTCGAGACGCCACAAATCAACAACGTGTTTTAATAAAACTGAATGAACGTATTTATTTATTAATTACATTCACTAAAAATGTTTAAAATTTCATTGAAAATATCCTTTTTGTTTTTTAAAATATCTTTTGTTAATTGATTTTCTTTTGAATTGATGTCTGTAAACGTGGTCGTGGTGGTCATTTGACAGATATCGTTTTTCACACGTAATTGTCATAAATAATACCTGATAATTAAATAAAAAAAATTAATAAAATTAAAAAGGGTATCTATTTTATTTAAAAAAAAACTTCCTATAGTGTATTTTGGATAACGCTGTAGAATAGAGTATACGGATTGCTCTGTAAAACTAATAAAGTGTATTTCTAATAATAAAGATGACTGCGGACATATCGCAGCGGCTCAGAGTACGAGGAAACTAAGGAAAACGTTGAGGTTCGAAATTGATGCAACATTCGACGCGTTAAAACGCAAATTATGCAAATAAATTATATATTGGACGTGAGGATGAATAGCCGGTTTACCAGAGTGCATTTACATACTGGAGGTACGTACTGGCTGGCCACCGTAACAGAAGCGAAGGATCTCCCGAAGGAAAAAGTCGAGGCGAGGCAAAGTAGAGCGAACCGAGGTAAAGTGAACGAGAACCCAGGGATAGGGATGTGGTATATCGGTCTGTCGCCTCTGTAAATCCTTGGTGCCCGGTAACGCCGCCACCGTCGTGCTGCAGCCTTATCATCGTCAGGGCCGCAGGACCAGCGAGAGATTCCAGGAAACCGTCTAAGGTCCTGCACGCAGTTCCGCTTAATATTAACATAACGTTCTCGATGCATCTCGCTTCCAGCACGGGCGCAGGCAAAGCTCCGAGAAAAGCTGCTTTTTCCACGAATGTGTCGAAACAAGCCTGGTGCATCTATGCGACGTTCAATAATCACAGAACAGTTTTCGAATGCGTATGAAAATTTTGGAGTAAAATCATACTTGGTTGTCGTATCAAATGGCATAGTTAAACAAATTAAATAGGATTCTTGGATTCAGTTCGACATTATTTCTTATAGTATTTATTGATTTAAACGGAGATGACATTTCCTAATCAGGCTGCCTATCTTATTAACACGAGTCATACTTGACCTTCTTCTAAGAAGATTTAGAACTTGGGTTGAGTAGAACTATTTAAATATTTTGTATTTCTATATTTATGTCAGGTATATTAGGCTATCGTTTTTCGAGAACTTCAGGAGTAATATTGATTTTACATGGTTACATGACTGAAACTTCTCAGCATAGATGTGATATGCGTAAACTAGTTCTGGTGAAATATTCGAAATATGAACTAAAAAAGGCTCAACCCTATGTGGATTAAACTTGAAGAGCTATATCTAACTAATTAGATCGTGGTGAAAGAACCGACCGTCTTCACAAACGAAGATTTTGTGAAAAATTCAAAGAATATCTTTTTTTTGTTTATTTAGTAGGATATGTTCTAACCTAGAAATGGTCAGAAACAATGATGAGCTGTTTTTGCACAAAAGTTTCCAACTGGAGGATGGTACTTGAGAGGGAGAGCACCTCATAACGCACGTCACACCGAAGAGTCACACCGTGGATGCTTCCCTGATTGTGCGGGAGCACAGTACCGGACCACGGCGGTCGTCTCCGTGTATCGTTTGATCTCGTTAATAGGACCGCATTGTCTTGAATCTACATACTCCTCTACATACCCTTTCCCCAGTGTGCACTTCGTTCTGGACGAAAAAAGAACGACAAAGGGCCGAAGAGAGAAGAAAAGGCGAAGAAGAATGGGATACGTGCGCGCGTGTACACTCAGCGAAAGCACTTCGATAAATTACTCGAACAAAAATTTCAATCGTATAAAAAATACATTGAAATTCCACCGAACCTACTTATATTGGGTCAGTTTTAAGCTTGCGCGAATTTGTTACTGTTTGGATTAGAAATTCGTATTGTTTACGACGCGAGTTATTTCGCTATTTATTTCGGTGGATTAGCGTCAGTCTATTCGATCCTTTTGATAAAAAGGCCGTGTAATTATAAGAATACAACTTGGATGTATTAATAATGTGTTGATTTAATTAGGAAATAAATGTTTATTAGAGAACGTGTGTTACAAAAGGTTGCATCAGCAAGGAACAGAAAAGGTAAGTAAAGTATAGTAAAGACAGAACTGCAACTCATAAAAAAACAGGAACTAGAACGTGTATCACAGTTGGCACCCCTTAGTACCTATAGTCTCGTATGTTAATAAACCTATCATTAATTACAACACCTTTGATCATTACGAATTCTTTCAATCTTGTTTCCACTGTTACGATTTGTCGAGATTGAACAAAACTAAAATAAGGTGAGTACTATAGAAGTGTCCAAATCCATACTTTAAATATTATTAACAAGAATCACATAAACTAATCATAAAATATATGTTTAGAACATTATAACATAAGAAATAACATTTAAATACATAATTATATTCAATTCAATTTTAAATTAAATCTTAATCAAGTAAACTCTTATACGACTTAAAATAATAATTTGTTCGCTAACAACATTGTTTCAAATCAAAACTGATTCATTTTTACCATTATAATAATAACTTTTATTAACATTTTCCTAACCCTAACTTACCAATGGCGTCAAACTGTGTCAGTGTCCTGTTTTTTTTCCCGCGTGAATGGCAATAAAATTCGAAAATGTCGATTTTTTTAAAAACTCGCTTCCAACTTCAGGCCCATCTGGAGGGTGAACGAGTAACCCCACGTCAACGCCGTTCATGGATTTGGACACGCGAATGCTTTATTAACAGATCTCCAAAAAATCAGATTTTTTTAATCACGCTTTCGTTGTCAAATCGGAGCAGATTTGAAAGAGTAGTTAGTGGGCCTGTATACCAAGTTTCTTCTAAATTCAGTCATTTTTCGCATTTTGTGTCGTTATGTTGTATCCGCCATTTTGAATTTCTAAATTTTGAGTCCAGATTTGGAATCAGCTTCTCTGGTAACCCCTGTATACCAAGTTTCATCCAAATCGAATCAGTTTTCTTATTTTGGTCCGCCATATTTGATCCGCCATTTTGAATATCTAAATTTTTAGTTCAGACTTGGAATCAGCAACCTCAAAAACCTTGTATACCAAATTTCATCAAAATATATCGTCAGGAAAAATGAATATAAATGTTTCTCTTTCAAAGAACTTTGAGGGATCTTCCAACCAGGAAATACTACAATGTTTACTAGTATTTCTCGGAATTGGAATGGCCTTGCAAGGACGCTGTATCTATATAGGTCACTACGTCTGTCACTATCAGTCATTTATAATTGTCTATAAAATAGGAAACTTTGAGGTGTCATAGCTCAGCGTGGAACCAAAATTCAATTTGGAGGGCACAATTTCTACTACCTAATACATAGTTATTATCATTGTCAGATACTTTTAAACAATTGTTTTTTTTTATAATAATGTATGTGACTTTGATGTGCCTAACTCGGCGTAGAATCGTCTGATTTGATTCTAACAAAATTCAGATTAAAGGGTAGAATTTCTACTATCTAATAGGTAGTTACTATCATTGTTAGATACTCTTAAACAGTTGTCTTTTTAAATATATAATTATTAAATATTACCCTCATTGTACCATGTAGCAGGGCGTGGAATCGTCCGATTCGATTCTAACAAAATTCAAATTGAAGACTTGCACACACCCAGAAGACACTTGAAGCCTACTCCTTACGAAGTTTCACTGAAATCGGTTAAAAATCGGTTAAAAATCTCATAATTATGAACATTTAAAAAAGTGTGCCGCTAATTTTGTCCAGTAGTTTATAATAGCCTCACAGATTTAGTTACCGATTGTCTACCTAGTGCATTAATTCATTCCCTAATATGTAATTAATTAAAAACTAATTACTTTTGAATAAATAAAGTACAATTCACACAATAGAAAGAAAGAAAATCCTTATAAGAAAACACGTACACCTCGCTTCTTACTATATGTTCCTTTGTCCGCCCCTCTTCATCCTTTCTTTCTCCACTCCTATCCCTCTTCCAGACTTCTGATCCTCGATGTAACGTTGAGTCTGTTAGAACGCACGGACTGCACTCATCATCCTATTGTTCTCTAATGAATCCGTAGATGCTGACGGAAGCGCCCCTGGCCGCAAGATGCATGGGACAGGTTGCATCTCCGAGTCTCTTCTTTCCTCTTCTTTACCCTAAACCTCGTTGACCGACTATAAACGACGAACAAAATTATTTAAGCATAACGAGTCAGAATTCTAACTTTCCAGACTTTTGTGAAATCACTCAGTCGCACTGCGTCATACAGCCGTGAATTGTGCCTAAAAGAAACGGTTGTCCACCTCGCTTTCATTAGAATGAAGAATAAATTACGACGACGATGAAGCGCCATATCGTAGCTCATTTTTTAGAATGTATAAAGCTTCATACCGAGACAAAATTAATTATTCAAACGATTACGTTTTACTCAATGGTACAGAAAATTTAGGAGAATTATCACATTGAACACAGCCTTGTGTTAGTGCGGCATTTTTTATATGACACTTGACCGCCATTTCGCGGTAGAGTGGAATTTTTTTTATGTATAATATGCAAATTTTAATTGTTGGTATATGTAACTACCATGTATGTAAGGTATGTATGTAACTGTTATCGTTCATTTGTTTCATGCATTTGTTTTATTTATTTAAAAAAAGAATGAAATTACAACCAATGTTACGGAAAAGTCGGAACAACAATCACTCTGTAAAAGTTTAATCGGAATCAGTATGAGTAAATATACTACATATGCTCTACGTATTAACTATTACTATTTTTTATTAATCTTATATATTTCCGAATTATATAATCCAAATTGAAAACCAGAATGGAATAAAAATATCATATATTTTGCTTTGTTTATAAATTGTAAATTGTGGGTTTGTTGGATCTGTAGATTTGTTAAAGCGTATATACCGAATATGAAGTAAAAATATATTATTTTTTGAAAATGTTAAAATTTGTATATGTTATTTCAACTGTCTTTTCTTGCTAGACAGTCAAAGTGAGTGCCGGTACTCAAGTTTTGACTGGTTGGTATTTAGCTGACGTACAACGTGTTACCTCGTAATCCGAAAGATTGTTAATACCAATGTACGTGCTTTCCTTCAAATACACCTAACTGTAGCTCATAATAGAATTACATTGAGACGTGATATAGTTTTTTTTCTATAGCGTTTAGAATTGGAAAAATATGTGAAAAGATCGACGTGTTGCGTGTTGCATTATATTACTCTTGTCTAGTAGGTAGTCTATTCGTATAAATTGAAATTTTCGTTAATTGATTCGTCGAACGAATGGAACTCCAGTTGTGGCATCAATGAAAACATCCAAAATGATGATCCTTCAATAAAAGTTCCATGAATTAGGTTGTCCCAAAAGTTTCTTTCGTTTTATTAATAATTAATATATACACAATATTTAATGTTTTATGTTACATTACTGAATTGTGCACGATTCATTTTGTTCCATTACTGTTACAACATGAATATATATGAAACTAGATTGTCTATTTATATAAACGCGACCACATAAAATAATTGAGTGCTACTTGCGAAAGAAACTTTCGGGACAACCTAATATAAACACTGCCACAGAAAATAATTGAATGCAACTCACGAAAGAAACTTTTGGGACAACTTAATACTTCGCTCCTCAAAAATTCAAAAAGTTAGACGCTTCGCCAATGAGTTCCTCATTATTCAATAACCTATAGAAATACATCTGAGGTGCCATGCGTTTTTAAACCAGTTTTCCATAGATTCTTTCTAGAATCCATTACGTAAATCGAAGAAAACATCTTAGTCTTCATTCTGGGTTTAAGACTATGATAAAAATAATTTTCGAATGTTTTAGTTACATCAATGATTCAAATGTTTCGTCACATGGTTATTCGTCCAGGTTTAAAGAGTTCGATAAAATTAATTTTCAAAAGTTTCGGTTATCCTACTTCGTTCTTCGAGAATCCAAAAGTTTAAACGCTTTATCGAGGAGATGTTCGTTATTCGATCAGCTATCGGAGCGAATCCAAGAGCTCACGTGTCGTGAACCAGTTTCTCATAGTTTCCTAGGTGCTTGAATCCATTATTTACGTCGATACGAATTTACCTGCAGAGAAATCTCGATCTTGATCCCGGGGGCCGGAGTTGAGGGATGGGACGGCGACCAATGCCGGACAATACCGTATATCTCTCGCGGCCGTTTTATGGAAATACGTTCGGCGGACTCGTCTCGATACAATGATCGGTGGGTTCGATACGATCGAGCGTAGCACCTGTGCCCTACGTGTCGTTTGCTGCCACCTTCGACACGTATGCGAGCGCGCGGAAGAAAAAGGATCCTGTGGGTCACTGGCCGCAGCTCCTTTAAATATGGAAGAATCGGGGGAGATCGTGATAAGGAGGGTCAGAAGCGGGTTACGAACCAGAATTTCGTTGTCATGTAAATTACTGTCTCTACGCCGACTCCGGCCTCTAACTAACCGGGTATCCAGGTGAATTCAATCTCGGACACGATTGGAGAAACGTTCCCGATGCCTTCGGTCCCGTCCTCAAGAATGGACCGTGAGATCTCTTCAATGGTATATCAAATAATGATGTCTCTCCGTAACGAAGATATTGTTCGGACCCTAACGGAAACTTATTTCTCTCTTTTTTACCTCGTTCCTGCCACGGTGTTGTAATTCGACGGAAAATTATACGGTCGACCGTGTCACGATGATCAAATGTATTTCACGATCGCTACTCGAGAGAGGGACCAAGAGAAACAATGAACGCATAGAAATAGTGAGGACCTCGTGGATTTAAGAGCTCGGAAAGGGATACGATGACAAGGTGAAAAGTATTCGACGCGTTCGGTGTCCAACACTTCGAGTGCTTTAGAAGTACTTTAGAAGTACCTTAAAGGTACTTTAGAAGTACCAGGAATTCCAGCAACGTGAAAAGAAATTGAATAATTGCCGTTGCTAACGAGTACACGGCGAAATAAAGCCCAAGTACATACTTTGCTACATTCTATTGGCAGGTTTCATAAGAAAAGATTATGATTGGGAGTATAGGCGTATATTCAATATATGGTTAAGATTATTACTCAGACAGTAAATGAAGTTAAAAATTACAGCGCGCGGTTGAGGAGATGATACCCCAGGGATATCAGAGGTATGTAGAATTATATTAAAAACTTGAACAAACTTCTGCTCTCTTCTAAACAAATGTGCATATTAAAATTGATATAGGACAAAATTGAATTCAGCAACGGGGATTATCTTTAGATTATGTCTTCTCTTTTTTTGAAAGAATAGTAAAAGTTCAATATGACCTGAAAAACAACATTAAAAATGAAATTGGCGAATTTAACGAGCAAATATGCCAAAATGCTATCGAAAATTTTGATTTTCGAATTGATGTCTGTAAACGTGGCGTGGTGGTCATTTAACAGATATCGTTTTTCACACATAATTGTCATAGATAATACCTGATAATTAAATAAAAAAACTAATAAAATTAAAAAGGATATCTATTTTATTTTAAAAAAACTTCCTATAGTCTATTTTGGATAACCCTGTACGATAGAGTATACGGATTGCTCTGTACAACTAATAAAGTGTATTTCTGATAATAAAGATAAACGAGGACATATAAAAAACTTGAACAAACTTCTGCTCTCTTCTAAACAAATATGCATATTAAAATTGATATAGGACAAAATTGAATTCAGCAAGGGCGAATATCTGTAGATTATATCTTCTCTTTATTTGAAAGAATAGTAAAAGTGCAATATGCACTTGCATTTGTTTTTTAAAATAGACAATCTTACTTAGATTGATATCTATTGCATATTTATATAAATCGATTTCTTGTGTTATTCTGTATGTAAAAGTACAAGGTCTTGAAAAACTGAGTACTTTAGTAGATATTTTATACTTTCGTTATTATTAAGCGCTAATTAAACACCTGTAATTTTGGAATATGTTCAAATATAAGGAATCTTAAAATTCAAATGAATGAAGATAGACTTTCTTTAAATTAAAAGGAAATACACGCCTTTTGATCAAGTGACTATATGTATTTCCTAGCATTAAAAAACTGTAATGAAACATAAAAGTTTTCAACTGATGTAACTGTCACTTTCAGATGTTCCACAAATCCTATTTGTAATTGTGACATGTAAACATTTAGTATAATGGCGTAAACCTTGGTAAATTTGAAGTTATTTGTGATAGTAGAAATGTTATTGAAGTAAAAGTTAGTTAATATGAAAGTAAATGTTGGTTACAAGAATTTAATATAATGGTAATGTTACGAGCCGAGGGCTGTGAGGCTTGTTTCGGTCGCGTTGCCGAAGATAGTTGTCGTTTGGATAATTTTGTTAACAGGGATGTGCTTTCGTGGACGCACCTACGTATGACTAACGTAGGGTTGTCACTAGGAGGTTGGAAAGTTGTCGTGGACGCGCCAGCGTATGGTTAACGAAGGGTTGCCACTAGGAGGTTAGATGTCGTGGACGCGCCTACGTATGACTAACGTAGGGTTGCCACTAGGATTTGTTAGTTGGGGCCTCGTAACTTTTACTATTAAATACACCTCAAGCAGTAAAGGTATATTGCTGTCGGTCTCCTTAATTTAATAACTCAATAGGATAGGTACTGAAGAAAATAGTTAGGATTACTCTACTAAACTATGTATGTATTCAAAGGTTTAATTAGGACTATACAAATGTTTTCTGTATATATATCGCGGAAACTAATTCCTACTCTCAAGGTTACGCACCGAGTTGAAATGCGGGGGTCACGTTTACAATAGAACGAGTATTTACCAAAACGTTTCAAAACTATGTTCGAAGGGGATCCTTCCCGATCTAACGACGAGGTAACACGGTCTGCGTCTTATTTCTTCTTGATTACTATCACCCAAACTTTACTTTGCTTTATTTGAAGGGGATTCTTCCCGATCTTGCCTCGCGGATTTAAGAATATAGCGCGACGTAACGTGTTCAACGTGTCCTCAAGAAATGAGCCCGTGAGATGCAAAACGCATCGGTTTATACTCTAGATTTGTTAGAAAAGCGGTAGTGGGAGTTGATTCTTATGAAATCTATGCTGCCGTACGCGGAGATGCGTAACGGCACGTAGCTCCTATTTTTCGTGGAAATCAATCCCGCGACGCACCCTAGTTTCTTAGTAAAAACTTTATCGAAGGGTCGCGGCCACATCCGCTCGAAAGGGCAAATGTCACGGAGGAGAGATTTGATGGAAATAACGAAACAGAATAAAGTCTCTGTACATAACAGTAAAAATTCTTTTTTTATTCCTACTTTATGATTTCTCTTATGTTATATCTGGTTGATGAATTAGTTGTTGCAAAGAATGAGAGCAAAATATTACATTAATATTTTTAACACGTTATCGACAAAAAGTACGGAGAAATTAGGACTAAGAATAATGAGTAAATACACGTATTACAAAATCGTGGCTCCCTACTCTCCCTAGTAAAGAATTTGATGCCATAGATTGGCTACTACAGACTACAATCCCCAGATCTAAACCCTATTGAAAATCCTTCCATCAAGTTAAAAAAAGAAACTGTCGAGTTTGACGAAACCAATTCAAATCCAACCTTCCATTTATCAATTAATTATTTTTCAAATAAATACTTGATTCCACATGTTTTAGGATATTTTTCATTAATGTAACATATCAAATCATATATTAAGTATATTTCGAAAAATGCATATCTAATGGTTACATTTCGATTGAATAACACATATAAAATGAAGAAAAATATACGACTGACTGCGGTACCAAGCCGATCAAGTATATTTCAGGGTCGCTCCTCGCGTGAAACCTAGAAACAATGAACGCATAGAGACAGTACGAGACCTTACGAACGAATGGTTCCCTCGTAAGATAAACAACGTTGATCGGTGAAACGAACGATCCTGGACCACCTCCGTGTCCCCATAAAGACGGTGGGTCCGGTCGAGAGGCAGGAGGAAATAGAACGTCGATTTCCCTTTTAATCCAAGGGTACCAAACGTGATAGCTCGCACGCGTCGCCTTGTCGTTTCCCAGTCGAAGTGTCCCTATAAAACTCGCGTTTTGTGCCCGGTTTTGTGCCCATAAAGGACCGTTTTGGTGGGCCGAGGCGTGGCTCGTGATCCGCCTAGGTGGCCCGGCAGTAACTTACGCGCGGCCATCACCAGAGCTATCCGAATAACGCCGTGCTATCTTAAATATCCAGCAATTTATGCGTTTACGCGGATTATATCGCCGCGGGTTTACGGCCGGTAGTTACTTAATCACGTTAGGCACCGTAAGCCACCATCTCATATTTATACGTTTCTTTAAAGAGAGAAAGGGGTGGGACTAAATGTTCCCGTACCAGGTGAACATCTTTTTGTAAAACTTTGGAACCGAGATATTTTAAATAACTTGATATTTTTCGATACTGCGAGTAGTTATGATTCCAATTGATATTTGATTTAGTTTATTCAGCGTTTTGATTTATCTGATATTACGAATTTTAATTAAAATATAAATAGAAAGTAATTTATAAATACGAGTTAATTATGAAAAATAGGATAAACAAAGAATCAAGAATGAAAATCACAACTTATACGTATGTAGATATCACCAAAAATATTAATTAATAACAAACAGATACTTCTCAGTGCGTCTTCGATGATGTATATTTTTAATTTAATGCGTGCTTTTAATAAACGTCCTCAAAATAGATGCTCAAAATTATTTCAATTTGTTTTGTACTAATAGCTAATTTCTGCATATGGTTTATTCGATATTTCGATCTTTTATTGGATCTTCATTTCGTATTTACACAATACGTTTAGTTTTCATATTCAGTTAGCATTATATTAGGTTGTCCAAAAAGTTTCTTTCGTTTTATTAATAAGTAATACATGCATAATATTTTATGTTTTATGTTACATTACTGAATTGTGCACGATTCATTTTGCTCCATTACTGTGCCAACATGAATATCTATGAAATTAGATTGTCTATTTATATAAACACGACCACGTAAAATAATTAAGTGCAACTCGCGAAAGAAACTTTCGGGACAACCTAATAATTGGAATTCTGAAGAAGATAAAATGAAATGTTGGAACGTTGAATAAACTATACGTAATTCATCTACATCGATTGGGTATTAATTGACCCTAGTAGAGAATCGTCAAACTATTTGAACAAGATATCTGTAGAATTGTATCACGTGAATAAGATAATTATGTTTAAGATTAGTTTGCGTTTACTATTATACAGAATGTATCGTTTTGGCGGAATAGTTATTTATCTTATGAAGAGATGAAGGTATAAAAAAAATGTTTTTATAGAAGGTATTTGGTACAAAGGGACAGATTATACGGAGTAAATAATTTTTTTGTAAGTGAAGTAGTAGGGGAGACTTAAAAAGGAATTAATGTTTTTAAGTGAAATCTTATGTATATTTCTCCATAATAAAATAGCATTTGTTTAGACAAATTCATCTATCTATCATCATATCATATTTAGTCATTTGTTTTAATGTAACACGTTAAATTGGAGGTTACATTTAGCCGATACACAATACGTCAGTCGGCCAAACAAAGATAACGTATCTTCTTTCCTTTTTTTCATCCTTGAATCTTGTTATCAAAAATTGAAAATATAGATTAAGAGTGACGAATGTATACGCAGAAAACACGTAGAGCAGAACGCTGAAAAAGTGAAAAATAAAATAATACATTTTTGTAATATATTGAAAAAAAAACTTCTAATTTAATTTTACCTTCAAATTAGACAATGTCGTAAACAACTGTAACATTACAAGTATATTCTGTCATATAGTGATGCACAGTAAGTCAATGAAGTACTTGATCTTGTAACTACAAATTAATTACTCGATATACTCCATTTCTACTTAAAAAAAAGTTTATATCTCTCGAAAGTCTCAGTAGTAAAGTGTACATACTTATCAATGGGGATCTTAATAACGTATCGTATTGTTATGCAGAATTGTTATTGATTATTACTGTTATTTCAAACGATACCAAGCGTATAACTCCGATAATTGCCAAATCTGCGTAAACCAAACAAATCACTAGACGTACGAAACTTTTTTCACGAGAGCTTGTTACCAACCGCTTTTCATTGTTGTAGACTGTAGAGGACTCATAGTTACGTTTCGTATTAAACTTGGTCTGAATTTTTGTACCTTTGTTGCGTGAATAAATACTTTGTGTTATCCTGGGAATAAGGAGAATTTCTTGATTCTTGATAGTACAAAAAGTACACATATCATATAAATTTGCTGCATAAAAATGATTTTATGTCTCTCTACCCCCTTTCCTCGCAAGTACAATAAAAATCTAGAAAGACGCTGATCGTTTCGGAGAATCTAAATCTTTGATTCCAAATTCAACGAGGCCAATCAAATGCAAAGTAAAAAAACTGATCTCTTATTCGCGATACTTTTTCACTTCTTTATCGTGTCATAAAAAATACCCTGCGCCAACGTGATTGAAACAAACTGTGGCAAGCTTCTTGGAATATAACGAAGTCGACGAAGCACCGGCATGTATCACGCGTCGCACGCTTCAGATTGCGTATGCGTGCGACACGCGCTCGCATCCACGCACGAAGAGACTCGAGCGAAGATACAGGTTGCTAGCCGCACCTGTAAACTCCGTCGCGTGGGCGTCGGAAACCGTAGCCAGACTTGGCTTAATTTTCATAGTATTCGAGAAAATCCAACGCAATCCAACATTCGACGAACGGCACTGTACAGAGAGGAAAAAAGAGAGAAGTCAAAAGCAATTTAATTCCTGATGAAATTGACGAGGAAGACACGAACCCAAAGTCGAGGTCGCTTGTTTAGTTAATGGATTATGTCCATGTTGAAAGATTTGAATAAGTCGAAAGAGATGTTTTCTACGAAACGAAAGGTTGGAGTCTTCAAAATAAGGCGAAGATTATAATTATTGTACATTCGTATTTGCATTTAATACGCTAAGCATCCCAATACATTTCCCGTTCAGGCTGCATCAGTCATCGATGATTAACAATGTATAATTTAAAAAATTATATTCCGATGTTGAACATTAAATAGTTTGAAGATTACAAAAACTGTATTAGTATATAATTCTTTGATGACGACAAAATAACGGTTCTACGATGTTTTTTTAGGAAAATCAAGTTTGCTTGAATGACTTTCATATGTGACTTGTACTCACATTGTCAATATTATAAGTAGGAAAAGCATTTCTAACGATAGTAAAAAAAAAATACGCGTTATAGTATGCTAATTGTGACAAGATAGAAGAAGTGATCCTAAAACGGGCAACCACTTTCATTTTACTACCTACTGGTGTATCTATTCACGAAAAATGGATACTTTTGGTGTTACCAGCTTAATTTGGTGTTATAAGCTTTAAATGAAAAAATTTTATTCTATATTTTGTTCTTATTTTTTCATAAGGAACCACCTCGTTCGCGCTAGTACATATTATTCGGGCGCACCCTGTATATCAATCTATTTCATTAGTTATGTAGTTTGTATACATATATTTTATTATTAAAATTTCCTGTTTCAATCAAACATAATTTAGCTGATTATTAAGTTAACAATAATCGTTTAATGTGTGTGTATGCTTTTCTTCGGACCAAGACGTCTGACCGAGTCATCATTGTATTTTTGGCTAATCCTATCGAAATTTTCATAGAGAAAACCTAACGGTGAGTTGTTTTCTTCTAATATAAATGTATAATTATGATCACCGAGAATATTAACAAACATCAATTCCGGGGCAACTCTACATTAATTACTCACGACAGTTAATTATGATCGATCTGGATATTATTCTGGCGATTTTAAATACAACGTATAAAAGGCTAGCTGGTTATTTGTATGTAAAAAGGGAGTGAAAGAGAGCAAATGAGATCGCGAGATTTTTATGTATTATAAAATATTTAATATTTTCTTTTATTTATGTTATTCCAAAAAATGCAGTTTTAATGAAAAATAGGGTACATCATTTTTGTAACTATAATAAATACAATTTTACAACTCTTTGTGGAATTTTTAATTTCGTATTTTTGTATCTTTTTAAACAAATTCTAAAACTATATTCTTTCATATGTATATATATCATTTCCTAATCAATAAATCATCACAAAATATTTACATATCTTCATTTTATATTCTTTGGGTTACGAAAAAAATCACAATCATAAATGGGGTCGTGAATGAAAAAAGTTTAAGAAGTCCTGTGCTAAAACATTACTAAATTATTGGATCGGTCGGTACTATTATAAAAGCGAATGCAATGCAAAATAAGCAATGAAAAATATAATAAAAAAAAAGTATATAATGAATCTCGCGAGTCACTGCATTATATGATTCAAAAAGAAACTGTAAAACGCTGGATTAAGGACACACGTGCAAATTCATCGGAAGAGCAAATCGCGGAAAGCGTAGTTTCGCAAGCGTTCCTCGATCGGTTCGGTCGACGATGATTCAACCGCGTTTCTCCGTTCTTGCAACGCGTGTACCGGGCCACAATCGGTGCATTCTCCGACTCTAAATGCGTTGATTGCGCCGCGTATTCTTTCTCTCGCTTTCTCCTTTTCTCTCTCTTCCTCTCTGTCTCTGTCTCTCAAGGGAGGGAGAGAAGAATCGTTTCTCTGGTTCGCGCGGAGACTGAAAACCTTGGACGGTCCATAAATTACTTGAAATAATGATGTCAGCCCGGTAATGAACGTAATGTACACCAGGGTCTTGTTTGTGTGTGCGTTTAAAGGATAAAGAGGGTCCTCGATGGAGACCTCTGGCACACTCCCGTGGCCGCTTGAAAATTGCTCGGTTTATTTGCGATCCCGTATAAAATCTAAGGCTCAAAGTCGCTTTTACGCCAGATCACCGATTTCTAATTGTCCACGTGGATACGGCATGGATCATTACAGAGCCGCCGAAAGTTCCACCGCCGCTGAAACGTCCAGGTTGCAAATATCTTGTCCTATCGTCGCACTTCTCTACCGTGCGACGCGGCCCGCAATTATTTCCCCGAGCGGACCCGCGAGCCGTGCGATGGGATAATGGTCGGCGTAAGTTAAAATTTCGGCCGATACACGCGAAAACAGGTGAGTTACGAACGGAATTATGTGACTTAAAACCCAGCTATGTGCGTGTCCGTTGCCCTCCGTGCCTCGGACGCTCAATTTTATTGGCAATTTGTCCCGGCCAATGGAATTTATCCCGAAGTGGACCGTCCTTCTCTCTCGCAGCGTTTCTTTTTATTTCTCCTCGTTTGCTTTTCACGCGAATCTGTATTTCTCAATTAACGCCGTAGGACTTCCATTTAGCACAATCTTGTCCGCGAGGGTTTTAAGGAGGTGCGCCACCTCGAAGACCAACAAGAAGACTAATATTTGGGAATTCGGTTGACAATATGAGACGTCTACATTATAAACAAGTTTCGGGCATGTATGTTTCATGTACATAAGTTGAAGGCAAGTAAAAGTATATGTGCATGGGCAATATTAATTATCGGGACTTACAGACGACTCTACACACTTGTGCTTTTAAAAATCTATCATCGACCTACAAGTAAAGTAAATTATTTTACAATATTATAGTTCATTTTTAACCGACTTCGAAAAGGAGGAGGTTACTCAATTCGACATGTATTTCTTTCTTTTTTTAAAGGTATGTTCACCGATTACGCCGAGATGCCTTGACCACTCGGAATGAATCCTGTTGCATCTTGTAGAGCATGCCCCCCCCCCCCCCCCCCGGTGATCCCATTGTCACGACATTTTGTGATTTGTCATTTTTTACCCGTTTTTTGTTTAAACAGAAAAATTTTGTCTTGCTTCTTACTCCGAGACGGATGGACCAATCAGATTGAAACTTCTTGCATCTGGAAGAACATTTGCCATTTTGTCCCATAACAAAACATTTGTCCTTGTCTTATTTTTTACCACTTTATATCACTTTTTATCGCAAAAAACGCACTATTTCACGTATGTTTGGCCTGAAACCGATGAAATCAATGAAACCCCTTACATTTTGCTGCCGGAGAGGTTTTCACAATGATCACAGATGCAAAAATTTATGAATTTCTGTATTGTTTATAACTATTGTTATCGCAAAATTCCTATTATATGATGTAACTCGGTGAGGAAATTACCGAGCGCGATGGAACTTTCCGGATTTCATAATAGATGAATTCGTGATGTTCCCATTTGCAAAAATTTATGGACACTTTCATTGTTTAAAATCATTGTTCGTGCAAAATTACAATGCTCTGGTGTAGCTCGACAAGGAATTTACCAAACGCAATCAATCCTTTCACATGTAGTTGCACATGTTTTCCTGATAATCCCATTTGCAATTATACAGGGTGTCCAAAAAATGTTGGATGTCCTTGAATGGGGTGTTTCGGGGGGGGGGGGGGGGTGATTT
>NC_071980.1:15772404-15905860 GCF_026283585.1 Hylaeus volcanicus
GGGGGGGGGGGTGACTTGAAACAATTTTTTCTTAACGAAAATGTTGTTCGAGGCTTCGTTAAGGAGTTTCTGTTTCTGGAATATCTCCTTAACGAGGCCTCGAGCAACATTTTCGCTAAGAAAAATTGTTTCAAGCCCCCTTCCCACCCACCCACCCGCGGAACAACCCTTTTCAAGGACCTCCAACGTTTTTGGGTCATCCTGTATATTGCTCATAACTATTGTTATTGCATGAAACCTATTGGTCATAGATTGCCACTAAAAAGAGTGAAATAAAATAATTTTTTGGACAAAAATGTAAACGACTTCAAAAAAGGTACAGTGGAAAGTATGAAATAATTTCTAGGTAATTTATATGAATACGCACTAGCTCTAGATATAATTGCTTAAAAGTATGGGAAAATGCAGTGAAAAGTGTGAAATAATTTCTATTTATACTGCATTGTTATTCACCATCGTTTGATGAATTTGGTTAAATTATTAAATACATCATATTAAATGCAATGCACCTTTTTCAGAAGCGGCGCAAAATTGAAAATTAAGTATATTCAAAATTGCCAAACTTGGTTTAACTTTCTGTTCGAGGAACAAAAAATATAGCCTTTAATTATTGCTATTGCTATATCCGCTTTAGACATCATATTCATTAACACTATTCAATATCGCCGGACCCACCAAATACTATACCAAACTTATTCATACAGTATTTCCACGGGGAGAGTTTATACATTAGCAGTAATCAATATTGCCGCCTCTCCCCTCCAAAAAAGCCCCAAATCTACTCAAACTCTATTTCCGTGTACATATTATGTACATTAACTATTAATTCCACATAGACAATAAACATGTATACATTGACAGCATTCAATATTGCCGCCTCTACCAAAAGCTAATCCAAACCGGAATTAAAAATTTTTTACATTATGTGCCGCCTCCGAAAAAGGTGCATTGCATTTAATATGATATATTTAATAATTTAACCAAATTCATCAAACGATGGTGAATAACAATGCAGTATAAATAGAAATTATTTCACACTTTTCACTGCATTTTCCCATACTTTTATCTAGAGCTAGTGCGTATTCATATAAATTGACTAGAAATTATTTTATACTTTTCACTGTACCTTTTTTGAAGTCGGTTAAATTTTTTTTTCAAAAAATTATTTTATTAACGAACTAACAATGAATATATGTAGAAATAATTCAGCTTACTTTGAATATTTAGTTAAATTATACATCTTGGGTAACTCCACTTGCAAAGAATTTGCAGACTAAAAGACGACTCTACAATTGAGCTTTTAAAAATTTGTCATCGATCTGCAAGTGTTATAAATGAAATTATTTTTCTATATTATAGTTTATTCTTAACGAACTAGCAATGAATATATGTAGAAATACATTTAATTATAAATTCAGTTTACATTGAATATTTAGTTAAATTGTACATTTTGGTTAACTCCACTTGCAAAGAATTCGCAGACTAAAAGCAGCCTTGCACACTTTTCGCTGATATGTGATCTTGTATTCAACATATTTTATGAACACCATTTTTCTTATCTACCTATCACTCAGAAATATGTGTAACATTTTTAACCTACAATTAACAGTAGGCGATAAACGTGACGAGAAATTTATTTTGACGGAGAAAATATAAGCTTGGGGTAAAAATAAGTGAAGGGCAGAAGATTGTGGTAAATTCATTGAAAACGCTTTACTATCTTGAATCATTTTTCTTATGAAAAATAGAAGAACTTAAATCATTACGTGGCTTAGTGTTAATATTCGGTTAAAAGAGCGGTGTTCATAAATATGAACTATTAACATAATGGTAATTAAATATTAAATCTTTAATTAAAAGCTTTCGAATACTTTCGTGATTCATTGTATATTACTACTTTTGCACATACTTCTTCAAGACAGGGTTCCAATACACTTCAACACTATTCAGCTGGGGTTTATTGTCCAGCCATTGCATCGTTACAACTTGAAACATTTGAAATTCCAATTTATACTCGATAAACCCTAAATTAAATTCCGCTCCGAAAGCAAAGTTAGATTTTAATACATGTAAGCCAATGAATTCTGACATTTCGAATGTTTACTCACTGTAATATCATCCATTACACGATAATCAAACTATTATTCGTGCACTATACTAAAATAATATCGTGGAACATTTATAATCACACGTTTGTGTTTGCATTGATCATACGATCGGCGGGGAAACGCAGACACGATTTTACGATACGTGGGAAGACGGCGAACGTATAGAAGAAAGAGCTAAAAACGGACGTCATGCGCGTCAATGGGTCCGCGACCTAAGAGACTCCGGGGCCCAGCGAGAGGGAGGGGGAAGAGGTGCATCGCTCGGGACTTGCACACAGTGCCACTCGAGTGGTAATTTGTCCGAGATGGGTCATTACGAACTTAAGGACCTCACCTTTCCCCTAGCGGGCCCTCATTCCTCGCGAGACGCATGAAGACGGCTTCTCGCGAGAAAGCGAGACCCGCTGACCTCATCGTGAACCGCGGCCGTCAAAACATCCGCGCGCGCGCAGACCCGGGCCCTCTTCAAATCTGGTAATTTCGGCACGGAGCAAAAAAATAAAAGAAACGGCGAAAAAACACATCGGAGAGATGAGTGGCACGGTAGACAGATATAAGTGGCAAGGATGCATTTCCAGGTCGGCGAAGGTGAATTCCATTTCGGAGAAATAAAATTCCTCGACAGAGATCTTATTCCTATCGACTTAACCGATCGTTACAGTTTATACAGGGTGTCTACATATAAGTTCGGACATACGCAGGGTGTCAATTCTACGACAAATTTCCAACAAAAAATTACTTTTAGACATTTTCTTTGTGTCGCCTTATTCTCGAGAATTTTAATATTTTTAATATTAATATTTTATATTTTATATATTATTTCTTTTATATTATAAATATTTTTAATATTTTTTCTACGTTTTCGACTTGACACACTTTAAACGACCATAACTCCACCAAATTATAGTGCAAACTTAAAACTAAGTATACCATTCGAAAGAGCGTTAAATTCCCCTACTCCCCGATGTCAAACTAAAATTTATTACGTAGATTTAACAAGTGAAAAATTAGGTCAAACTTTACATTGTGAAAAGTTTAAAAAATTTGACTTTTTCTGTATTCGTTTTCCGGTTTCAAAGCCATAGATTTTGGCGGGCACTCTTCGGGAAAAACTTCCTCGATGTCTCAGCTTTTGAATGGTATTGTCAAAAGAAACTGTATGGTGGTATTTTCGGGAGAAAATGACGTTTAAATGCAGAAAAGCGTTCAAAATGCCCGCCTCCTAAATCAAAACTTATCGGTTCTCCTGCCCCGAAAACATTGTTTTTTTGCTATGTGAAATCGATCGTGTTCCAATCTCCATATCATTCATCAGTACATCGAGGTTGATTTTGATTAAATAATCTCTAAAAACGAAAATTCTATGGATACATGTTCAAAAACAATTATTATTCATCTCGCACTTAGGCTCGACACACAGCTGGCAGAGTCTTGAAGTGTCAAAAAATTGGTTTTTTCCTAATTGTGGAGGCTCGGGAGTGTCACTAAAAAATACATCAAACCCATTGTCAAGTTAATTTTAATGTAACAAGTCGATTTTTGTTGAAAAATATCGATTTTCACCTAAAAACTCACGCTTTTCTGCATTTAAACGTCATTTTCTCCCGAAAATACCACCATACAGTTTCTTTTGACAATACCATTCAAAAGCTGAGACATCGAGGAAGTTTTTCCCGAAGAGTGCCCGCCAAAATCTATGGCTTTGAAACCGGAAAACGAATACAGAAAAAGTCAAATTTTTTAAACTTTTCACAATGTAAAGTTTGACCTAATTTTTCACTTGTTAAATCTACGTAATAAATTTTAGTTTGACATCAGGGAGTTGGGGAATTTAACGCTCTTTCGAATGGTATACTTAGTTTTAAGTTTGCACTATAATTTGGTGGAGTTATGGTCGTTTAAAGTGTGTCAAGTCGAAAACACAGAACAAAAATTAAAAGTGAAAATACTCGAGAATAATGCAACATAAAGAAAGTGTCTAAGAGTAATTTTTTGTTGGAAATTTGTTGTAGAATTGACAATCTGGGTATGTCCGAACTTATACGTAGACACCCTGTAGATGAATTCGTAATACGCTATTTTAATAACGGATCGTGTCGTTGAGGAAGAATCATTAATCATCAATAGACTGCAGATCTTTATGCATTTATAGGAAATTTGAATGTGCAAGAACCCACAAAATGCAAACAATATACAAGAATAGAAAAAAGATTGAAAGTAAAGTTCATGTTATAATATTTGCAGAATAAAATAAATTTCTATTTAGATCCAGTTTGTGTAGGTTCTTTTGCAAAGATTTTATTCGGATAACGATCCGCAGTCTATTCATCAATGTCGCGGGTTAATGATATCTGATCTTTTCACCAACAACCAGATCTTAACGCGAAGAACAATATGACGTCAAAAGAAAAGAAAAGTAGTTGAAAGAGAAGGAAAACCTCTACCTCGATCCATAATTCGGGAATAACGAGTCCGATGTTCTTGTCCGCGCTGTAAACACGATTGCATCCTCCTTCACGCCAAGAATGGCTTGTACCCATTGAGAAACGACTCTCTTTCTACAGACTCCAAACATTACACCCAGGCTTCGTATGAGTCCTCTTGCGTAATCTTCCTACTTCCTGGCGCATTAATAACGAATCAGTGTGGTCGCCATCGAAGGCGCGGAGTGTTACTGAGAAACCGAGTAAGACAGCTCGATATTCATCGAGCTGGCATGTGTTAGCGAGACTCTCCGAGTCCTCTTCCTCTCTTCTCTCCCTTGGATCAAGATTCGTACACCATATAAAGAAGAAACAAATTTTGAACGTAGTGTAAGCGATCAGACGAGCATTTCGGGAGTAAAGAATGGCAGGAAGGATTATGTTGATACAAATTTCGAATAACGATTGAAGAATACATTTTAATGAAAGAAGCAGTTCTACGTTTTGGAAGATCAGTTCAGGATGCTGAATTTAAACTTTAAATACAGTAAGTAATCGAAAATTTTGTCCTTACTTTTAAAGCACGTTAACATATTTTTTACATCTTAAAGCAGGCCTGGCCAACACAAATAGTTTCACGGGCCACTTCGATGACGCGTAACGATACAGCGGGCCGCAGTTTAGGTAAACATATAAGTTAAAAAATAACATTAACATTAGGTTAAAAAATATAATACGTATACAAAATACCGCTCGACGTCATTGTTCCACTCTCCTCAATTACTAAGAGCAAAAATGTGTGGATTGTTTCTTTATTCATTAATTATTAGGTTATCCGGAAAGTTCGTGCCAATTTCTAAGAAAAATTCAAAGACACGTTTGTATTTTAATATATATTTATTGAATTACATAGGTGAAATTTTGTTTCACAACCTTTCCACCTTTTAAGGGATGTATACATGTTATTTGTTTTCAACCACTTCAATATATTCAGATCTGTACCACCTTCCAAAAATCGACATGAACTTTCCGGACAACCCAATACATGACTGTATTCAAATTACAAATGAACATTACTGATGGTTGCCTATTGAAACCGATTCATTCAGTAACCTTTGGCGTTCGTAGACATCAGATATAGAACTGGAGTTCGTAATCACACTTGCGCATTATAGCAATGACACATGCAAATTTTCATTTATTTAATATTTTTTATACATGCAACAACGAAAAACGAAAGTTTCAATAGAAATTTTAAATCACCCGACGGGCTGCGTGTTAGCCAGGGCTGTCTTAAAGTATCTTTCATTAATATTTCAAAGCAATGTCGATATACAAGATCATTGTAATTTGTTTTGTTGTTTAATCTATGAATTTTAATTTTTTGCAGGCAAAGTAGAATGTATTCTACATATGACATAAAATAATGTAAATTTACTAAGAGTATAGTGATACAGTGTTCAACATTGATTTATCTTTCACCTAAATTATTCATTTGTGATTGGTTTAATTAAACTCAAACTTTACCGTAAATATTCAATGAAGTTACCTTAGGCGTCTTAATATTAGTGTCTAAATAAAATGTCAAATTCGCAGGAAAAAGCTCTGTTAAGTAGGCAGTTCCGGTTGGATTTGCGCCGGCCGGAAAGTGTTAAGCGATCTTGAAGAGAGGCACCAGCGGTGGCCAGGAGTCGACCCGCGAGAATTACGACGCCGCGTGTCTCCTGTAATCCTGGTTTATATGGCTCCGTCGCGTTCGAGGCCCACGATTCCGGTGCCTCTCGCCACTTTTACGTCTTCTCCGCGAGTGAACGCGGAGCGGATTCGAGCTGGCACGCTCGACAGGCCAGGAGGGACCCAGCCCCTCGTCCTCGGAAGCCGACGTACGTGCTGGTGTGCTCACGGGCCTCGTCAGACCCCGTCGTGGAACGAGTTTCAGCAGGTTGAGACGCTGCCAGGCGGTTCTTGCGCCCACGCCGTGCGGGTATTGTGCAGGTACCTACGAGAAGACCCTCGGCTCCCTCCCATCCCTTCGTAACGCTCAACCTGTGATTTTACTCCGACAGGCTAGGCTTCATTGTTTCAGTGTGATATCCTGTCATCTCGAAGCGTAGAGACGCTGACAGATCGCTTTCCCTCGCGATCCATCGATCCTGGCAGACGGCTTCTGTTTCGTGGCTGCTCAACGATTTCTCGACTTTGCAGTCAAAGGTATCAAACGTTTTCCAGAGGTTTCAGGTCGCTGGAATACCGTTGGCATCGGTTTCCTATTAACGCGAATATCGATTGTTCCAGCCTACGGAATCGTTTTAAAATGTGTTAAACAATGTAATTTAGTGCAATTCTACGTGTTCAGTTCGTTATCTATTGTGAGCTATTGTGTATAAGTGGTACAGATGTTAATGCAAATTATTTACGTTTATACGTATCAAAACAATAAAATTAAAATATAAAATTAAATTTTCATTTTATTAAGTTTAACCATAAATTGTGTTTCGGTGATATCTGATTGATTACAAAATAAAGGATGTATAAAGTAGTTGACGTCTAAATCGATTGCAATACCATGTGTATTTTTATTGTAAAAATAAATGTACTTATTAAGAGAATTAGAATAATTAGCTCAAACTGTTTGAGTCACTGTACGCACACCACAAATATTTATAATTTGGTTGAATATGTGTAAACGACATCGATCAAAGCATAAATTGAAAGTATACAAATTTGAATGCGTGCCGCCGTTTCGTCGCGGACTGTAGGTGGCGATAGATTATTCTCTGTCGTTAAGGACGAAAGGTTCGACAGTGAAGAAAGTCCCGAGAATTAATTAAGTTATTTCTTCGGAAAGTTTGTTTGGTTGATTGTAGGAAGACCGCTACGTTTGAAGATTGAAGATTAATCGGCTGTTTAAGATACCGATCAGGCCTCGCCATAAAAACTCAGACGTTTCCATCGATTATCCGCGAACCGTTTACGATCCTCGATAATTACTCGTCTCGTTATATTTTAATTAGCGTGCCACGTCACCGTTACCGCCCGATTCTTGATTCATTAATATTGTTTACGAGGGACTCATTAAATTTGAATATTATTGAATAACGCTCGTTAAGGAGAGATGAGCGGGTGTGACGCGTAATCGTGTCTACGTGCCCACACGCTCACAGTAAAACGCCATCCACACATGTATAATATAATAGGCAACTTCGAAGCCAATGAGTATTCGTTGCGTGCTAGGGCTCGACGCAACAGGTTGATGCAGACATACAACGTAATTCTTTTTGACGTTAATATATTTCCTCTAATAAGATAAACTCCAATGGGAAATTCCAATTATTCCCATTATTCCAATGGGTAAGCTATTTCTTCCTGTCTTCGAACATCGTGGACATTTTCAGTCCATTGCAAAACGTCCTTTGATGTCTTGAACCGCTCAGTTAAGGGAGTATCCTGAATTAGGAGGTCTAAAAAAAAACCGGTTTTTCGTGAATTTTTTTAGGATGGAAAAAAATAATTCATTCTATCGAACTTTTTATCCAATTTTCATACATATTTGAGTAATCTGTACAAATTTTTTCAACAAGAAATACTCAAATTGAGTCGACTGTGATGCACATTTGTAGAGGACCTCATAATTAAAACTGAAACTACATAAAAGTACAAAGTTTCCAAATTTTTTCCTAATAACTACTGGTAGCTAGTTCTGGTTGCGGCGCCCTCCCTTAAAAACTAATTCGTGCAAATTCAAATTAAAATAAATTGAATATAAATCATTACAGACAATCTGTATAATTTGCACGGATAATTTTGTATTGTCAATGACTGTTAAAAAGTGTCAGATTATCATAAATATTTCAAAAACACTTTTATTTATTCCAAAGATAGATACCATCGAAAATAAGGGAAACAAAATCTTCGACAATAGATTTTGAATGTTTTTCGTTTTAGATGTCGACTAGTTTATACATAACATAGCGTGAAAACTATTTAACTGTAAAGAAAATACATCATATCATTTTTGAAAGAAATATCTTTTTTTATATTTTTGAGAGTAGCTATCATTGTCATCAACACAGTAGTGTTTAAATGTCTACGAAAATGTTGATTTTAACACTTTTTTGATTTGCAAATTTGTACATACTAACGATTTTGTAAAAGTACATGCAAATTAATCTATTTTACTCAAGCGTTTTACCGAATTATAGCGATTCACAAACCAGAATTTGATTCATTTTACAAACCGCAGTACGCATATATTAGACAAGTGTCATTCCGGCAACGGAACGAGCAACACGGAATTCCTTTCTTATTTTTAATTGAAACGTTGATCAATATTCCAGGAAATAACAATATTTATGCGTTAAACGCCCACCAGTCACCCGAGGCAAACAACGACAAGGGTAAAGCGAAAAATAAGTGAAAAAAGACCGTGAACGTGTGCTGGACTCATGCAATATTGAGTATGTAAATCCGTCGAGGATCTTCCTTAGGCACGATCTCTACTTTCATTCGGAAATTACACGCTGGTGTTCGTGAGCTTGAGCGCCTTGTCGGTGAATCCGGCGCGTAGGTAAAGAACGGATCGCGCACGATGAATTTGTAGAATGGAACGGATGTTGGGCAATTCGAATGGCTGGCAGGTGCCGTGATGTGGGCGCCGTTTTATGCCAAATTCGATACGAACACGAGAATTCCTCTTTCCTTTCTCACGAGAGGAATTCCTCTTCCTCCTCCTTCGCAGCATTTTTCTGCTTCTTCCTATACTAGGTTTCTATTTTTAAAATTCAGTGGAATTTTAGGAGAATTCTTCAATCGATCCAACAACATACTGCTTTCGGGGGTAAATCTCAGATTGAAGCAGCACTTTAGCAGATTCTCGCCTTCCTTATCCAATCGTGTGCAGATTATTATTATTTTTATGTTTTATATACTCAATTTTTACGAATCTACAAAATAAATAAGTTACACATACTTTACAAATACTTTACACATTATTATATTTAATACCATTGCACCTTGTAGTATTATTTTTTTTCTGAATTTGCAATACTTTTGTGCTTGTTTATTGGTACCAAAGCTTAACAAAGTATTTTATGAATTTTCGTTCATCTGCCTATTTGTCTGAATGTCTGTGTCGCCATAGGTTAGTATAAAAAAGTATTTACATCGTTGAATTATTTACATAATGAATACTTACTCAAATAAATTGAGAATCATATTTTTTAAAGAGAAAAATTGAAATCCTAATTCACCTTTCTTAAAATACTCAGCAATATATCAAAATTATATTGGAAGTGCATTATTTCGGAATTATTGTTTTCAATTAAACATTTGTCTTATCTTTTGTAGTTTATTTGATTTGCCATCTCAATAAAGTAAAATACAATAAAATGCATTCGCTATTAGGCTCTGGGAAGAAAATATCTTGTACCACAGATTCAGAGTGGTTTTTGCTATAATATGGCTCCAATTGGCAGAGTTTCTTCTTTTTAAATCAGCAAATTAAGCAACTTGTAGACGATACGGGAAGCATGATCATTTTCGTTACTAATTATATCTTTTACGTGATATAAAATAATATTTCATACAAATCCGTTAGAAGTACTTAATTTATAAATTTTAATTTCATATTTTGTTTTCTTCGGTGGAATATAGTGCCTAAATATTAAACTATTCCTCGACATCTAAAAATTGTAATTACATCTACTTCAAGAATATCCAACATTTATTTTATCGTTTTTAGCTCAATAATTTTGTTTGTGCGAAAATTTGTTGCAATTATCATATAACTAATAAAACGCACCGTACAATCTTCTTTTAGGTAGAGTCCTCAAATTCCATTTTTCCTCGTAACCCATGATGATATTACACCATTGAAACCATCGTAGTAGCAAGTAGTTCCAGTAACAACCGGAAGGTTTACATATCCTCTTTCTTGAAAAGTTGTAAGCTTAATATTTAAATCTTAAATCTTAATTTAATTTAACTTTACTAATCCTGTGTACTACTAGATTGATTAACAAATTAATGTATCATTTTGTAATTGAAATTTTTGTTACATATTGTAATCGACTATTTGTCAATTTTGTAATAAATCTCCTATGAGATTTTAAACAATAATAAAAAAAAAAAAAAACAACCGGAAGATCACCGAATCAAAAAATCGACAGCTTCCTCGGTCTCCCCGAGGAAGGTCTCACTCGAAGGAAAGAAGTCGTCCGGTTCGGAAACGTCGATGGTTCGAAAATCACGAATAAACACATATGGAGTGTCCCTAAAGCGGATGAGGGGTCAGAGTACACATATATGTACTTCCTACACGCGGTGTCCATGGGGTATACCCATACGCACGCGATTATGTGGGCACAACGCGTGGGACATCGTAGCACAACCACGAGGCAACGCACCACCTGTTGAATCCCCAGGGATGGTTACGGGGAATGCGCTCGAGAGAAGTGGGAGGACGTGATCGAAAGAGACGAGAAGGGGGGCCACGATCACGGAGAAGAGGAACGGAAGAAGAGAGTGGGCTTCAAGAGTAGGATTCCTCCGTTCGACGTGGTCCACCTTCGTTTCTGTCTTTCCTCTTGTCGTCTCCGTCTTATCTTCTCCTTGTTCTCTCGGTGCCTTTTGCGTTACTCATCGTACCTTTCGCAATGCTTATTATCTTCTTAAATGAACTGGCCGATGCTGGAAGCTGGCAGCTTCGATAATTGGCCGCGATGCGCTCGCGGATAAGCAAAAAAGCTCGTGTATAAATCTTCCTCCGAAGCAAAAATATCCCGTGGATCCGTACTTTGTTGAATAATTGTTCTAATAAGCAAAATATTTCGAAAAGATGGGATAACGTTGGACTACTCAAGGATAATTCCGAATAAAGGTCTATTTACGCATATCCGTAACGTGTCAGTTCCATATCCGTTCAGTTCTGTAATGTTCCATAAGTGTCAGTGATTTTAAATATTTCTCTGTTGTTTTTTAATGGGCATGTTCACACAAGTTCGACACCGCTCCGTGACGTTCAGAACAAGTGAAATAAAAAAAACAATTCTTCTCAGGACAAGTGATACGATACGATCTGTTTCTCTATTTACGTTTTGCCTTATTTCTCTATCCTTGTCAAGATTTTTGAAACTGTTTATTTTCATGACACGTATTGAATAAAATTAAATTGAATTTATTTTGTTTTATGATGCATAACGTCAATAGCCTTTCTACATTGTAAACAACAGTTTAGTTCAATCTTGAATTAGAAACAAATTTTTGACAAGAAATATAAAACCAGGGAGCAAAAATAACACCTTTTTCTGGTGTTATAATTCACCTTAACACATCTCTGTCTAAAACCTGTGTTTTCCAGTTTCTGTTTCCTCTACACTATCATCGTATTTATGCCGAAATCATTCCCGTCGTTCGATGGACGTGAGCCTGAAGGTTCTTAATATCTGGGATTCACGTTTGTCACACGTGTTGTACGCCTTAATAGCTCACGCACACGTGTTCACGACACGGGGTCCACACCGTCGATGGGGCGGCTTCCTCTTCCGGTGTATGACGACAGGTCAGGTGTCGCTGATCTTAATCCCAAAGGATGTCTGGGTGGCACAGGATGCGATCGTCGGATCGACAAAAGTATCTAAAATTTATATTCGCAGAGGACAAAGGATCGAATACCCTCGTGCGAACGTATTATCCGCGATAAAGGAATATCGACGTAATATCCGCGCGCCAGGAAATATTACCGACGACTATTTCCTGGTCCAAAATCAGAAAAAAGAAAAATAAATACACTGGCCTTCGCAATCTTCGCGAAGTATCTTCATATAGATCGTTTTTTTCAGTTATCCCGTTCCATTTGCACGACGGGGACATAGATCACGGCTGAAATTCTTTCTCCAGGGATTAATGACTGGGTAGAGGTACGAAAGAACGTGCTCGCTCGATAAATAAACGCGACGACAGATTTCATTGTGCCTGTAGCAGAAAGATTTTTCTTCTCGTAACATGGGCAGACGCTTCGCGACATAAAGACAAATGCACCATAGCTATAAAATATTCGACGTTCTACGTATATGAATCTTTTCTCCATGACTTGAAAATCATGTCATGGACATGGAATTTATATGCATTTAAGTATACAATGTTTTTTTTTTTTAAATACAAGTTTAGTGGTTGGGTTGGTGCCATTCGCGTGAATTTGGAAACTGCTACAACAATGCCAACTCAACAACATGATTCATTTCTGAGCCTTCGCATCATGTTTAATTACATATACATGGCGACAGATAGATAATGTTAGGCAAAGTAACTGATAGCAGCGGTATTTACTTGCGTGAAACGGACGGATATGAGAATGTTAAAAATAAATGTATCATAATTCGTATGAAGAAATGGAGATGACAGTTATTGTTTGTCGACAAGGCATACAACAAATTGTTTAACACTTTCGCTGCGGACGAAAATAAGTAGCCGTTCGATGGGAGCTGCAATCATATTTTTTTTAATGAAAAATTTCTTACTAATGTTCTAATATGATTATTTTGAAAAACATATATTTTTGTTGCAACTTATTTTATATATAATATGATTGCCGAACAAAAAAAAATGAAAACTGAAAAATAATAAAAACAACCATATATTTTCAGTTGGACGCACATGTGCGTCATCCGCAGCGAAAGTGTTAATAATGATTCCAGTTCCATGTGGATAACCTAAGTGTAACGAAGCTTATTCCACGTAATCCTTTCAGTGCTATGGAATTTAGAATTGTTGTTTATGCCAAAAGTGCTGAAAACTTTTGTTTGCATTCTGCATTTCCTATTTCTCCCATTTTACTCCTTATTTTGTTTTCCTTAAAATCATTTACTGAGTTAAGTAGATCACAATAATATTATATGTCTGAAAAGTACGTTTTGTTACTATCATATTATAATTTATAACAAAGGAAAAACAATATTGGTAATATTTTAATATAATTTCAGGAAACTTGCACTATTATGAAATATTTAGAATATGGTCCACTTTAATACAATTTAATACAAATTAATACAATTAGTTTTGTACGATAGTTTCTTGTGTGTACTTGCATTTGAGTACCAGGTTTTATTAAACCTTAATGTTTTGTCCATAACCCTTTCGCTTTAGCAATAGCTCTAATGTGTCTTAGCATACCCTCATATATTTCATGCAATCTCTTCACATTTATTACTTTGTACGCAATATTTTTTTTTTAAGTAATTTACTTTGTACATCGTTCGTTACAGTACAGACCAATTGTATTTTTCTTGTTATAGTTAAGAGAGAACATATTTTTTTGTGTTATAAAATTCTACAAATTTTTTTGAGACAATAACGAATCAATCATCCACACTGATTTTTCTGTATTATGAGCTATTTAAATAATGAGAAATATTTTTCAAAAAGGTTTGCGCGAAACACAACTTTTGATTCAGTTCTGTTTTGCTTCGTACTGTGCATTATTAGAACTATGAAATAAACATATTTCGTTTCATACTTCACTTTGAGAAATACAAATAGTTTATTTGCAGAAACTTCGTTTTCTATTTAAGATATACTTCTTCTCTAAATTCTACCTCGTACTGATAGAAGTTTGTGAAATAACCTAGCATAAAATACGTCCAAAATGAAAGTATATAATTGAATTCATTTGAATCGAGAGCGTTCTAGCGATACAGAAAGAGACATTCGGCTTCCGACATTTCGGAGGCGTGATGTCCGCCGGAATGGTGGATCTGTTTCCATGAGGAATTTGTAACGTTGATATAAATCGATTATCCGTAGATACCCCGTGATGTGTCGTGACTGGATTTGGTCCGTGACAGGTGGGAGGACCGATTTCGAATTCCTCATCTTGTCCTGGTGATATCTATGCGTACACACCGGTAAATCCGAGCGTGGCTACGTGCACAGAGATAGAGACGAAGGGAAACAAGACGGAGAGAGAGCTGGTCCAACGAAAAGTCGCCCACGACAGATCGGGAACAGATCTCTGATTCGATTTGGAACGCCACGAATCCGGTCGACCGTGTATACGACAATGTGAAACAGTCGTTCACTCGACCCGATAAGTTTCGTTGTTTCATTGACACACGAGAAATACACGACCCCCGAACGGAATGCCGCTGGTAACTGGGGATACAGCCCCGGGCCGGATCCTCTAGGACCGTTATGATCCTCCGTCGAGGCAATTAATAACTGACAACTAATTCTTTCTTGTCGTTTACATGCGGTAATTAATTTCACGTAATTTCTTCTAACGACTCGTCCATTTGTACCTCTTCGTTGGATCCTGCATAGTTGCAGTACCTCGCGTGTGGGAGCCCTACGTGCCAAACCTTACCAATGTATTACCAGATACAGGCGAACGTTGTCAGCTAGTAGTCAACTAGTATCTATTCTAATGTCACTGTTGTCTGCTTTTTCAAGTAAGTAAGTAAATAAGTAAGTAAGCAAGCGTGTTTGTCAGATGGCTGAATGAAGCTACAGAAACAGAAATGGTAACTGGTATTATTTTTAGAAGAAATGTATACTTTTTTTTAAAAAAAAAAAAAAGGTTTTTACAGAAATTTTTTAAGCAACTGATTCATTATTGAGTGTGGTTGCCAACTTGACTGGCAATTTGTATGAAAGTACCTAGTTCGGTTTAAAGACCGTAAGTATTTCTGTATATCCATCTATAAAGCAGTTATCTTCGTTTAATTTCAGTTTATAAATATGAAATCTGATCTGAATGAAAGAAACAGCTTTCGCGAGTGTTGCAGTTTAATTAAGAGTATTCAAAAAATATACTGCATCGATATTCGCAGCTGTCGACCATAGTCGATGCGAGTTTGATGCCCCGTTGATCCCGTTGGAACTTGTACAGATTTAGACTCGTTTGAAACGAAAAAGGCTCGCGGATTGACAAATGATCGAACCACGAAATCTTCGTGTTACGAAAGTCGAGCGTACTTAATGCATAATTGATCTGCGACATCAATCTGTCGAGGGGATTTACGCTCACCGGACAAGCCTTTGTTGATCCTTTGGAACGCGGATGTTGCGACTCTGATATTCCAACGTGGTACGAGGTTTTAAAGGTATGTTCTGTTTATTTACGATCGATCGAAGGATGAAGTTCTCAAGTAGTGACGATTAAAGAGTTCGTAACCCTTTATTATAAAATCTCTTAATGGTAAAGCTTGTACATTTGTGAATAGTAGGTGAATGGTTTTTGTCAAATATTTATCACGTATTTTCTTTCTAGTTTAAGTAGACCATGTGCATTACTGAACCATAGAACATATAAAATTAGAACATATATATTTTGGTGCATTTTATGTAGTGTATATAGAAAAGAAATATACAACAACACTCACAATGGAACCACATAAAACTAATTTTTGTCAAATAGAAAAACTTCGCATTAAATCGTTATATTAAAAAAAAACGTTATGATTCATTTTGTAAGTAAGTAAATAAGTATTAAAAGTAAGTAATTATTTTCGTGAAAGGAGCATTGTAATTCGCGATATATCGCCATTGAGGAGTATTTTGAACATTTATTATTACGACATTGAAGCATGTTATTAAATTAATCGGGCCATACTTTTTATGTCCATCACGAGATAATATACATATATGTTTATTTGTATTCACAGGTTGTCCTTCGTCGTTCCTCAATCCTTGAACCATGAATGCAATAAGTTTTACATTAACCTTAAATTATCTGAGTTCAAGGTCATTTTAAGATCACGTATACCATTGCTAAAAGCACTATTGGCTACCTTTAATACTTTTAAAATGATGGCATTGAATAAATGTTTCCTTTACAGTGTAATTCGCTCTTTAAAATCATTTCAGCTATTCATGATGTATTCATGAAACATTTTTTGTGACGTTGACAGTAGACAAGATATAAACAGACAAAGCTTAATATTATGCTACCAATTTTATGCACACAATGTACTTTATTTTACCATTTCAATAACTAATTAAAAACAATTTGTTAATATCCTCACAATTCTCAATGTTAACAATTTTCTTGTGCTCTTAGGTGGGCAATGTTTAAAGAGTAACATAAAACTTAATACACAATACATATAGTACTCGTTTTGAGTTTGGCAAGTATTGTCTTTTATTATATATACATATATGAATAACTTTGTTCCTTTCTCGAACATATTTCCAAGAATTTGTATATTGTTATAATGAAATAAATTCTTCCTTTACATTTTGCATTAGCACATTTTATTCCCTTCAATCAACTTGAAAGTATACTTTGATTGAAATAGGAATTGGTGTTTCTTCATTTACAGTAATATAACTATTTTTTCTTTCCTAGTCAAACAACAACGTCGTGGCCAAACAACTCTTAATTTCTGTAGCAGCGCACGAAGTGACAAATGAACGTGGTAGTCTTGGTTCGATTCATCCTCTTCATCGCACTTTCAGTCTATGCATTGTAAAAGTGAAAGTTCTAATGTATCGATACATCAAGTGTTTCTCCCTGATCAAAGCAACAATTCGTGACGATGATAATATTTGAATTTGTTGAATTTCGGTGAAATATACTAATTCTCCGTTAGTCCTCCGCTGCATGAATTTCACTTCACCTTTTAGGAAAAGAAGTTATTTAATCGAAACATACGCGAGTAGCACATATTGTGCGACTGCTACGTAGTGGTCCTTCATGTTTTATACTACTAAACATTTTTATTAAAATTATTCTATAGTAATTTATATATCCATGAGTTAATTTATACTGAAACTGTATGCAGTGATTGAACTTCCGAAAGTATTAGATGTTTACTAAATAATATATTATATGCTGCTTTCGTTATATCCACGATTAGTTGGTATATTTTGCAATGAATCCATAAAATTAAAAATTTTTAAATATCTAACACTTATCGTTAATTCGTACTTTAATGTAGAGAAATAGTAAGAAATACCCAACTAACAGGATTTCGCTATAAATTTTATATGATTTTATTTTGTTAATACAAAAATAGAATAAACCAATAATATACATATATATATAATAATAACAATTATATCTAGAGCTGATGATCATATAAATTAACTAGAAGTTATTTCATACTTTTTAGTGCAGTTTTAATGTTTTTCGAAGTCGGTTGTATCTTTTTTTCCGAAAATTATTTTATTTCACACTTTTTAGTGGCAATTTATAATCAATAGGCTTCATGCGATAGCAATAGTTTTTGACAATATACAACACGCGGCGTATAGGTATATCGATAGAATACAATCTAATGATACAAGTTTCTCTTAATTGTAGTAGGGTGCAAGTTCAAATCGATTAGAAGCAACATAGCTCGGTGCGATAATTTTTATTCCGACACCTTCCGTAGGCGCATCGACCCACGGCGGCTCTTCCTCCTCCGTCTCCTGTTTGTGCCGTTCAGCCGCCTAGACGGCATCCTTTCTCCTCTTTTCTTTCATCCACCCCCACGACAAGCAGCGTAATAGCTCACTTCGTTCACTGTTACTGTTATGCAAGAAATAATAGGGTAATAATGGCACGGTCCGGCCTCCCTCGCTCGGTAACGTAGGGTGGAGCCGGTCACGATCAGAAAACTGACGTAAGCATCTTGTTCGTTCCTTTTCTTGTTCCTCGTCCTCGTCGTGTTCATCCTTCTCCTCTTCTCCTGGTGATTACTCGCTACAAGCGTTGCATCGGTTCCCTCGAACGAAAAGTGACCCTGTATCGAGGCACCACTTTCGACTTCCGCGCAGATTACTTGAAAATTGTTGATAATATTTCGTTGCATGCAATAGGAAGCACCGGTTATGGAACTGTTGTTGCAATTTCTAAGCGTGATTGGAATGCTACGTCTTATTCAAGAATGATCATGCAACGTTTGTTTCCTTGGAGCTCGATCATCCCAATTCGTCATCTAAATGCAGCCATTACGATATTTCTCGTGCATGTGTAATTTTTCACCTGTGCATCAAACTGTAACGGATATAGTATAATCTACGTGTCTGTTTTTCATCTAGTTTAACATTTTTCTATATCAAAATCTATTTCTGATCAAACACTGCAACTTGTAGCAATTTGTAGTAAAAAATACAGTGTCACCTGCGAAACACGCATCATGGTAGCTTTTGTGTCCACAAAGAAACTGTCTAAACTCCGTTACTTTCGGTATCTATTTAAAGCTCTATGCCATCTTCATCGAAAAACACTTGAAATCTAAATCTTAACTATCATCATCTGTTGTTCGCAATCCATTTCCAAAATATATAGGATGTTCCACGCAACGTGTGTACGTTGTATAACGTGTACAAAGTTGAAAACAAAAGTTACATGGTTTAATGTTGTTTACATCTCCTACTTGATATTACGCGAAGACAACTTTTAAGTAATAAAGTGAAATCACTCGTTACCTATTAAGTTTAGAGCTAATTAAGGTCAATACTTTTTGATTTAGAATTCGATACTCTACCATATTTTTGTATACAAAATATAGTATTTTATTTAAAAAAACAACGTTGTCCTCCAAATATCCGAAACGCCTCCACCTATAAACAAAATTAACACACTACATAGTGTACCCTTTTAAACCACGTAACTTTTGTATACAACTTTCTTTCGTGCAATACATATTTTGGAAGTTATAAAGGTGCACACATTGCGTGGACCAACCTGTATAAATCCAAAAGAAAATCTATTTCATGCTTTATTCCTGTTGTATTATCATCCATTACATCTCTTCGTAACTGCAACCGCTGTGTCATCCAGATTCCGCGTCAATCATACTTATAACCATAACTCATAAACAAACTATCATATGCGACGTATAAATTGCTACGTCATCTTTGTCTGCACGAGTTTCACAGACCCTTTTTGCTGTGCTAGTATTCTCAAAACTACTCTCAAACCTTTGAAGTCCAATGAAACATCCCACACGCGACTCCCACCTTTCAAAATCTATTGGATCGATACATAATTATTCGGCGGTTTTTTTTTCTAAACCATTCTGACATTTGAAAATACCGTTTAATTTTTTTTTTTTAGAATTAAATTTTTTTAGGAAGTTTTTCATCAACATTCGTTTCAATAATCATATTCATTTACTTGATATCATGTTCTATTACATTTAGAGAAGATGTCATTTCGTAATCTGAACGATGTCTTTGGGAGACGAACTTTAGTAAAAGTCAATGTCGAGAGTGATTTTTTTGCTTCAAATCTGGTGACAAAAAGTAGATGGTGTGTATGCTTCAGAATAATCATTCTAACATGTTTATAGTGTAATTTCATATTTGATTTTTGGACAAATATTTTCTTTAAAAAACTCCAGATAATTATGCATCAACCTAATAATAAACTATACACACAGCACCCCATTGAAAGTTTACATAGAAATTCATGACATCGTCCTTGGAGTTTCCTATTCTATACCTTTTAGACTCTCTTAGCAATACATCTCTTAATCATACAAAAAATAAGTGAGTTATAAGGATTTTGATCCCCAGGCACATTAAAGATATTCAGAAGAAACTGCACAGAAAGAATCGTTATCATTAATCTTAATCTCACCGTTAATTGTATCACTATACACAATTCCTTCAGTATGCCTACATATGTAGTTTCTCCGCTATCAGAAATTACTACTTGTATCTAGTGGTGCAATTGTAAGTTTGAAGATCCAAGTATCAAAAACTAAACAATATTGAAAATTTTACTTTTTAAAACAAAAATAAATATTTGTATAAAAACAACATGAAATGTTATTTCAAATTATACATGAAAACAAAAAATAGTTTTTCAATGTTCATATGAATAGATTAAATAATAATAAGAACAAATAATATTTTTATAGATATTTTTCAACTGGATTTATTTCCACAAGGATTAAAATAAATACAAAATAATTGATTAAATGATGATATTATTAATTAAATTTATTTGTGGTGTTTGTGTCGTGAAAGCAACATCTAAATCACAGTGAGTTAGATTCCGATAGATTCTGGCTCTCCTATATCAATGCTTGTATCGAAACTAAGTTGTATAAACAATTAATTTTTAACACTACGTCATACAGATACTTACGGTACCTTTTTAGCTCGTTGTATACAAGCAGTGTAATAAGTATTCCTACAGAACCAATTCAAAATAAAACTTTATGTAGTTATTTTATTAATAAATTTTAGGGGAAGAAATAATTAACCAACACTCCTACATATTTTTAGAGTAGAATTTGCGTAAATTAAAGTTTTAAATTAACTTTTAATGTTAGCCTTTTATTTCTTTTCTTATTAATTTTATTTTAAATTGGTTGCTGTACGAATACTTCCTACACTGATTGTATGTAAAGTAATGAAATAAATATATTCAGTATCATTAAAAATACAATGCATTTGTATATTCTCTTTTCCTATACAAGTAGATTCTCCCAAACAAAGTAAATAGTAGTTATTTAATTATTCCTAAAACTGAACGATCTCTGCTAGTTTTGTCATTTTAAGATTTTAAAAAGTTGCAGAGTTCTAGGTTTCTATAATTCTAATATCCTGTGGTTTGGGAATTCAGTAAATCCTAAGGTTCTAAGATCTTAGTTGGTACTGTGTACTCCTACAATCTTAAAATTCGGAAGTCACGAAGTTTTAAAGTTCTAAGAATTAAAGTATAATGTTTCATAATTCTAAATTCTGAAACCCTGCAGCTCTCAACTTCTGCAATCTTGGAGTTTTGTCACCTGAGAGATTTAAACTTTTAGAGACCTGAAACTTTGTACTTTTGAAGTCCAAAGCTCATAAATTCTTAGAATCCGGAAACGTAGAAATCTTAAAATCTAAATTCTATAGGCTTCGAATCTCACAGTTTCAGGATCCTAACGTTGTAGAGTTAAAGGGTTTCCAAGGTTTGTAGTCTAGGAGTCCTTAGAGTTATAAACAGCTGAAACTTTGAAATTCTAGAATCTTTGAATCCCACAGGTCTATGATCTTAGTTTTGATCATATCAAGATCATCTGATTATCAATTCTTGAAATCATCACAGCCCTAAGTTTCTATACTTGCGAAAAGAATATAATCTTTATTCAACAAATCTTTATCATTGGCTATCCAGCAAAGAGCCAGGTGTTGCAAGTGGAGCTTGCTACTAGTAACGGTGTCTATCGTTAGAAAGGAACGAAAAAATACCGAATCTGCATTTCGTTATTCCTAGTTGACTACGTAATCGCCTCAGCACCGTACCTGCAATTTAAAATGAGCGTACTGCTACTTCAGCCGTTGGATAATTTCCAAACGTTGCGGTCGTTTCGTTCGGTAATATCGCGGGTGGGGTCGGTCACGAATCTTCGTTGACGCAAGACAAGCGTTTTCGAAATTGATTCGTTCCATGGATCGCGAAAGAGTTTAACTTTTAATCGTCCGCGCGATGTGGTTTCTAATACCGTTCCATTCTTGGCAGGAACAAATGCCTATTTAAACCTCTTGCAAGTAGTGCCTTAGAGCCGATACTGAACAGCAGTATGCATTATGAAACAATATTCGTTTCAGATTTGTATAAATATGCAAAAGTAACAATGACTTTTTCACATTAATCTGTGTTTCACTGTAAAAGAATACTTGATGTGATTTTTGTTATTTGTGCTGTTCTCTTGAAGAGTAACCAATATTCTTAAGGTTTCTTTTTCAATTTCTATTTTGTGATTATTTTTTGGAATTTTAATCATTGTTTAGAATATAGCTGTACATTTTTATGAAAGCATGGAAAAGATCTCCTTGATTCCGAAGATTGTGATATAGAAGGTACCAAGAGTACAATATATCCATCATATAGAAATTATCAAATCATAGAATACAGTCAAAGTGATAAAGAAGTTGACAAGTCCAACGAATTCTAATGAACAAAAGTGAATGCACAAGAAAATGAATCTAATATTCCAATTTCAGAATGCTTTAGAATGCGAAGTGTATGATGGAACAGAATTGGTTGTACAGAACTCAGGAATGATATTATAATAGATATTTATTATATAATTGTCTACTGTTCGAAAGCTTTGACTTAATTCTCTAAAGTACCGAGCGCTCTGCGTAACTTTGTTCATTATTGGAGTACATAAAAAATACTTCGAGATCACGATTTTAACACTTTCTGCGGATGATGCACATGTGCGTCCAACTGAAAATATATGGTTGTTTTTATTATTTTTCAGTTTTCATTTTTTTTTTGTTCAGCAATCATATTATATATAAAATAAGTTACCACAAATATGTGTTTTTCAAAATAATCATATTAGAACATTTGTAAGAAATTTTTCATTAAAAAAAACATGATTGCAGCTCCCGTCGAACGGCTACTTATTGTCGTCCGCAGCGAAAGTGTTACGATATAATACTGCAAGAAAATGCAACAAAAGGATTCAATTTTTTGAAGCAGTTAAACTAGCAGAACTCTTTAAGTAGCTGGCCACCGCTGTATACCGAATAACAGACGAAGCCAATCATCATCCTAATTTTGACGTCTGAACATTAATACCGAAGAAAGCATGTTGAAAATCATATTCATACCTTCGATTTTCTTTCAATTTTACGAGATTAATTTGGAGATGCTGGAACACGTTATGCAAATAATTGAGTAATGCGAAGTATTAACAGGTTACGCACAATGTTTGTTAGATGCAACATACTGTGTTCAGATAAAAGAACACGCACCATATCGACATAGCTACACTACTAACATTAATATACATGTATTGTAAAATATTTTCAATTTATATCTATTGTAAACAGTTGCCATACTTTATAAATTTGAAATATGAAATATATTTTCATTAGAATTCAACTCGATAAAAATCAGGCAGGCGTGTTTGCCACTGCTGAGATAATTAATCCTGATTGAGGCTTGTGGATGTATGCGGTGTCCTTGTGATAAAATATTCTAACTAGAGCTCCTATTTATACGTGTACACGCGTTTCACGTGTAACACGTAGAGTTGTATAGAAATCCGTGTAGTAAATACCCGTGTCCATATTACACGGATACACGTGTATTCTACGGTTACCATTATTCTGAATTATTTTTATTTCTAATTCTAACATTTCGCCAACATTTCAAACACACTGACCAAGTTCTTCACGGATCATATTATACACTGACATATTGGTTCATTGGTACACAATAATAATAATTTATCACACGTCCAGTGAGGAATCTATGCAGCCGCTGTTAGCGAAACGTAGCACTCAACTGTAAAAGATTGTATAAAGAAAGCTTCAAATATTATAATAGATAATCAGTACAATTGGAGTCAATGAACAACCTTAGATACTTTCGTTAAATTTCATATTTTTTTTAAATAAGGTTTGCTAAGCTTTTTCTTGAAATTATGTACAGTGTTTACTCATTAAGAGTTTGCGAGCTGTTAACATAGAGAGGACACAGATTCCAAACAATCGATCAGAAAGTCATTGAGTACTTCAAACGTTTACAGAATTTGTTCATTCATTCTTTCAACAAATTCTAGAAAAAATATATCAACATTTTCTACCCTTCACCGCGATGGCCACCCTTACAAAGTGTTTTTTTCTGAAACAACGTTGACTCTGAATTTGTTTCACTCAGTTATAACACTTCCTCACAAATCATTAAATGAAAATGTAAATCGACACTGATCTGAACATTCACGAAACACTGAGAAATCGACAAAACAATGTAACATTCTTGAATTCACGTGACACGTTCAGGATATTATAAACAGGCATTTGCATACAAATAAGATCAAGGAGAATACAATCGAATGAAAACTACACTTATACGCATGAATTTCAATCGTCATCGTTCACAACCGACATGAAAGAAGTTACGTTAACATTCTACGATTAAGTGTTCGTTCGCCGGTGAATCGAGCTTATGCTAACGCATGTAAATATGCTTTCCTCGTTGATAAAGAAATCAGCACACACGAAACAAAAGTTCTCCTGACGGTGCACTGGTAAGAAGGCGACAACAGCTTCACGGTCACTGTGCAGAGGTAATTAAATATCTTTAATTACAGCGTGTGCATATTATGCGCCATGACTCGACACCTATTACGCCCATAAGGCCATAAGGTGTGCGACAATATGCTGTCAGTGGAGCAGAGAGAAGCGAGTGCCTGCTGTCGTTCGGATCTAGTACGATCACAGCCACTTTATTGCTTTTGAACAGGATCGATTTCTTTCCTTTGTCGTTTCCGTGGCGCTAATGGATTGGTAGGATCGTTTCGAGTACTCTCGAGTTGCGGCCGACAACCTTGAATAACTTTTTAAGGTGGGTGGCTCGACGATGATTCGACGATCTTTTCCACCTTGGCCCAAACACTCCAGGACTTCCGTAGACGTATCATCTTTCAACTCTCGCCTGTTTTCTCAAATAACTCTTCAATATGTTTCATTCTGGACCTTTTTTCTAGCATTGTGTACGGTGTATTTGCCCAGTGCAAGTGGAATTTAGAAATATCACTAGTCACTGTAAGAGTACTGTAAGAGTATTGGAGATATGAAAATCAGATAATGTAAAATAATAAATCAATGGCAACTACTGTCTTTTATTCTTTGAAAAGACCTTATCGACACCCCAAACCTTGAAATACGTATATATTTGTCTGCTTTTTACAGTGACTTGAATTCAATCATACATTTGTGAGTTTTCATCTTCAAACTTGTTCCTTCTACTAAAATAAACAGAAATCAAAAGGGATAAATCGATAAATTATTTTCAATAAAGTGCTTAAATATACATGGAACTAGAACAATTCAGAAAAATAAGAAACTGTTAAAATGGCAGCCTTTTGTAAAAAAAAGTTCAAATTTCGTCCAAAAATCGCAAGGAATTATTTAAAAATAAAAAAAGAACGGTAACAGATGCAGCCATAATCCTAGTTCCATAGATAGCCATGTTCATGCAGATTAAGAATTCCTATTCATTTTTGTTTTTCAGATAAAGCATAGGATACTTTCCTTCAACGCCAGCAGGAGCCGTTTTTTCTCAACGTTCTGCAATCGACGCTCTACACATACACATTTCTTTTTTGTACAGCCTCATACAATTTTTTAATAATACTTAAGGATATTATAATTTGTTTTATAGAAAAATTCGCAAATATTACCTATTTTTTAACCGACTTCGAAAAGGAGGAGGTTACTCAATTTGAGATGTATATTTTTTTTTTCATTCCTACAAGACAGAACCTTTCCCCTTAAATTCTAGAAAAGAGTGGAAACAGGGAAATGAGGAAGGGATAATTAGTATACAGAATTACGTTACGTCACTTTGTGAACCACTGAAAGTCTTACATTTTCCTATCATCGCGTCACAGTGTATACACAGCATCAGGTTGAATGCTTATGGAGATCTGTTCACGACGCGGTCTCTTATTACCCGTTATGTCGGAGTGCATAAAACGTAATGAACAGGGCGTGTCCTAACGCACGCTTCTCTGGGGTGGGCTGATGATAGAAAGATTATATAGAAGGTGACTGTTGAGATAGTCAAGAGTTGACAAGTGGCACTTGTGTTCTTTTGTAGGATTGCAAGCATCGCTGTCAGCTTTGTTACAAATCCCAGGATACGTTAAGGGTTTAGATGATTATGAGAGTCAGGAAGAAGCTACACTTTACGTTTTTTTTTTCTGTATAAAGTATATAAATTTGAATAAGAACTCCATTCGATATTCTAAGAATGTATTATTTTAATATCATAGTATTGCAAAATTCTGGTTGTATTATAACAGGCATCACATTGAAAATAAAGAAGACAAACTTATTGACAGGTGTTTCGGAATAACTCGGTCCGTTACCACCGCGGACTTTTCCTTCGCGGCCGTTTGGAATTTTTTTCCGATCGACGGTGTTTGTCGCACGTCTCGCTTTGTACGCGCCTCGGGGACCCCCACTCTCGGTACTCCGTTTTTTGTGTGCTAACGGCTTATCGTCGCCACGTTCCGAAACCGAAAAAGGTCAGTCGGCCAATTGTATCGCCTGCGAATAAATCACTGGCTAACGAGGAGCGATCATAATCAATTTTTGTCGTAATTTTAATCTGCCTGATTCCGAATCCTTCTTCCGCTTCGCGATTGTCTTGTGCGTGGAGTGCGGTCTCGAAAATCTTTCGACGACTCTCGCACAACAGGATATATCTTTAAATATTTGACTTAAGTAAAAAAGTCCATTATGTTCTTAAACTATAGACATCGTTATTCAGTACAGAAAGCAGATTTAGATAAACACGATATTGAATTTTTTAAGAAATATTTGCAATTTTTATGTGGGCATTCAACGATTTCTATAAGTGGCAATGAATTTTCTTAATTGAAATAAAAACTGGCTCATATTCTATATTCATTTAGAGTTAGTTTTGATCTCTCCTTTATTGCGTACATTTGTTACCTCACGAACAATCATAAAAACAGAATTGGTTCGCATATTAATCCGTTACCAATAAACAACTATGCCAATATAACCATGAGATTGAAACGGAAACACCGCAAAGTGTTATTACGATCATAACACCTTGTGTTAATGTCATCCGTGCTCTTAAGTACTTGCCGTTTAATGAAACGGAAGTTAAGTTTTAGCAAGTATTGTATAAGTATTTGTAAATATTTCTTAAATAGATGCAAGTTATAAATGAAATAAACAAAAACAAAATTGTCGTCACAGTATAGCATTGACATAAAGTAATGACTTTTTGTCATACATTACATAAAATACTTTTTGGAAAAAAAGATATAACCGACTTCGAGAAACATTAAAAGTGCACTAAAAAATATGAAATAATTTTTAGTTAATTCATACCTTTTAATGCAGTTTTAATGTATTTCGAAGTCGATTACATTTTTTTTGTATTAAAATGTCTTCAATAATTTTATCAGTGATACTTCATCGAAACAACGAGAAAGTGAATTTTGACATTAATTAAAATTAATACATTTATAAAATTCGCAGGAATATAAAATTGGTTTATAGAAGAGCAGAATGTTTGAATGTTTCGTTCCATAAATACTTTTGTTAACTACATTCATACAAACCAATACTGATCAAATCTTAGTTTGACTGTCTGGTAATTTCAAGAGGAAAGGAGTGAAACAACAGTTTTAATGTCTAGACAAATATGGCTAACTCAAACATTTATTTCTATAATTAACCGACTTCGAAAAGGAGGAGGTTACTCAATTCGACATGTATATATATATATATATTTTTTTTTTTATCGATTATCAAAGTTTAGCTACTGTTGGAATATATGTCTTCGTTCCATTTTAAACCTAATATTTATTTCGCCCGTAGAAATTATCTTTTTTTATGACCAAGGGTAGTGTGGCCATTATCAGAAAATTTAAAAACCACTGGTGTAGTTAAAATTATAATACGTAGGAAATAGTAAGAGTTACAGGTAATTATTGTCTTACATTTAGTAACGTGTATTTATGAAGTTATAGCATTACACGACGTTTCGTCTATTCTTTGGAACATCGTCAAGAGTAGAGTATAAAGATAATTAATTGTTCATATTAAGTGTAGGTGGTTGCAGTAGAATTGTCACGATATATCGCAACTACATATATATGTACACTTAACGTGCATAATTAATAATTTTAAGGTTTCGTTACTGAAAAGATCCAAAAGAAGCAATAGAACCGAGTAATTTTTTCTTTTACAACCATATTTTATCAATTATAACATATATTTATAAGTTCAAAAGTTGAATACAAATCAATATAATTGAAGGCACAAATATTTATTTCACTTTGAAGAAAAACAAGAAGTCAAGAAGGTATTTTATGTTACAATGCAGAAGTAACAAAAACATATTTTATTAGAATGTCTTCAATAACTTCATCAGTGATACTAAATGAGAGCAACGAGAAAGTGAATTTTGGTATTAATTAAAATGAATACATTTATAAAATTCGCTAGAATATAAAACTGGTGTGCAGAAGAGCAGAACATTTGAAGGGAACGTTCGTTCCATAAATACTTTTGTTAACTACCGTTGGATCGATAAGAGTGAATTACAGCGATGCCCGAATAAGGAGACCTTTGAAGGCAAGCTCGTTGATCAACGGATACCTTCTCTACGCCTTCGAAATAGCTCTATCGAAGAGCAATCGAAGGTCGCGCGGGTCGTAACCCCTCGCGGAGGACCGGACTGAACCCGGTGACTACCAAGTGATCGACCACGCCTCATCACTTTGCTCGCTACCGAGACAAACGAGAGACTCGATACCAGAGTTGGATAAAGTAAGATGCGAGTGCGTGGTTATGATCGTTATTATCATCATCATCATCATCATTGTGCCTGGACCTCAAGGCGGTCATTCAAGGTCACTCACTACTAGAGCTCTCATATGTTGCTGAGCCCTCATGTTTGAGCTACAATTTCTTGTTTACTTTTTTTTCGCACGGTAAGTTCAGGAATATTTTTAGGTCATTGATAGCGTGTCGATATACATTGATTGTAGAATGTATTCGTACATCCATCAATTTCCCAAAAAACTTTGGTGTGAAATTGTAGTTTATTAACTCTTTTTTTTTTAATAATCAATGATATTCTACATATTCTCGGAAATCTCTAGTATATAGTTCTAACAACAATTACTAGTTTATATTATATGATATTCTACATATTCTCGGAAATCTCTAGAATATAGTTCAAACAACAATTACTAGTGTATATAGTTTGCGAAATTAACAAGAAAATACGAAAAATTGGTAGAAATATAGAAGCAATAAGTATTCGCACGGTTCTTATGACGAACAATTTACAGTAGAATTTGTAACATAAGCATATCAGGGTATTGCTTCGTGGGAATTTGAAAACATTAAATTTCCAGTAAAAAAGACTTAAAAAATGTTCTAATAAAGGAATGAAAGAAGATCCCACCCCGAATAATGATAGTTAATTTAATGCCTAGAAGAGTTGCAGTAATTATAAAATCAAAAGGAAATCCCACGAAGTATTAATTATTTATAAATTAATGTAAATTTCGTTTTTCTTTTAAATGAAATTTTAAAACTTTAACACTTGTACGAATACTTATTGCTTCTGTATTTCTATCGATTTATTGTTTTTTCTTGTTGATTTCTCACTTATACAAAATACCTAATCTTTTCGTACTGTATCTACTCTAGAGATTTCCAAAAATATGTAGAATATCATTGTTTATAAAAAAAAGGTAATAAATTACAATTTTACATATTTTTTTGGGTAATTGATCGGTGTACGAACACTTTCTACACCCACTGTACTTTGTACGATACAAGCATATTTTATCCGATACGGTTGTATCAGCTACTGACGAAAAGTATTGATTGATTTAGAAATAGTTCACTGGAACGTTTGCTTTAATTGGATTAGTCCAATTTGTTGAGAACATTTTATATAAATTTCAATGTCTCTCGTTCCTTTCGTAGTCAGTGATTAATATATGAAGTGAAGCATTTAAAACAGGCCACCTGAATATTCAGGTGGTACAGGTGTCGTGGACTCTAGCTCTGACGCACCCCGCGAAAGCGAGAACGAAACATACACACATATACAGATATGTACGTACATAAGTACACACGATATCCTAAATTTCTTTTACGTAGGACCATTATAGGTTTGCCCTAACAGTCGTCAACTTGTGTAATATAATATATCTATCCTCTTGCAACGAATAATTTAATAAAGATAATTATTTCGCAAACAACAGAAGAATACTGCAAATATCTGCTCTCTACTGTGATTCTTTGTGAACAATATTGCACTTATTGTTAACCGAACTTATAATGGAATTGGCCTTGGGAAACACTCAAATCGAATCGTAAGAATGGGTCAATCCCCTATTCACCATGGACTGTTACTGAAAGTTGCTGTGACATGCTTCTACAACAGTCAACATTTTTTTTTATTTTTTTTTTAAAGCCATTAAACCCCCTACGGGATTATTAGCAATATGCACATAGCTATGCATATTATCAGTACATACATACAATTACATTATAATATATGAAATACAATATAATACAACAAAACTATTTTGAAAAAGAGTACAAAAACACGAATCAAAAATAATAATAATATCAAGAATAATAGACTTATCATTAAGGATATACACAATTGTTTTTCAGAAATTTGTAAATAATAGGCAGCGGTTGAACGAGAGGCTTGTACAGAAATGCATCCACCGTATATGGAGAATAATATCTGACTTTGCATAATTTATAAATCATATCATTACGATCTTTGTCGAATTATGAACATTGCCAGAACAGTCAATATTTATTCACTGATTGATACAATTGTATCCAACTAAAAATACACTACGGTCGTTGTTCTTGTCTCTTTCATTTATGGCACCGACTCGTTACCAGTGATCAAAGAACTATCCCTGAACCTAGATATTGCGAAAAAAAGTAAACACGAAATCGTAGCTCGAAGATGAGGGCTCAGCAGCGTATGGGAGCTATGCGGTGAGTGGCCACCTTTAGTCCCAGGAACAATGATGATAATGATAATGACGATCATAACCAGGTTCCACCTCGCACTCGCATCATGCTTTATCCAACTCTGGTATCGAGTCTCTCGTTTGCCTCGGTAGCGAGCAAAGTGATGAGGCGTGGTCGTTCACCTGGTAGCCACCGGGTTCAGTCCGGTCCTCCGCGAGGGGTTACGACCCGCGCGACCTTCGATTGCTCTTCGATAGAGCTATTTCGAAGGCGTAGAGAAGGTATCCGTTGATCAACGAGCTTGCCTTCAAAGGTCTCCTTATTCGGGCATCGCTGTAATTCACTCTTATCGATCCAACGGTAGTTAACAAAAGTATTTATGGAACGAACGTTCCCTTCAAATGTTCTGCTCTTCTGCACACCAGTTTTATATTCTAGCGAATTTTATAAATGTATTCATTTTAATTAATACCAAAATTCACTTTCTCGTTGCTCTCATTTAGTATCACTGATGAAGTTATTGAAGACATTCTAATAAAATATGTTTTTGTTACTTCTGCATTGTAACATAAAATACCTTCTTGACTTCTTGTTTTTCTTCAAAGTGAAATAAATATTTGTGCCTTCAATTATATTGATTTGTATTCAACTTTTGAACTTATAAATATATGTTATAATTGATAAAATATGGTTGTAAAAGAAAAAATTACTCGGTTCTATTGCTTCTTTTGGATCTTTTCAGTAACGAAACCTTAAAATTATTAATTATGCACGTTAAGTGTACATATATATGTAGTTGCGATATATCGTGACAATTCTACTGCAACCACCTACACTTAATATGAACAATTAATTATCTTTATACTCTACTCTTGACGATGTTCCAAAGAATAGACGAAACGTCGTGTAATGCTATAACTTCATAAATACACGTTACTAAATGTAAGACAATAATTACCTGTAACTCTTACTATTTCCTACGTATTATAATTTTAACTACACCAGTGGTTTTTAAATTTTCTGATAATGGCCACACTACCCTTGGTCATAAAAAAAGATAATTTCTACGGGCGAAATAAATATTAGGTTTAAAATGGAACGAAGACATATATTCCAACAGTAGCTAAACTTTGATAATCGATAAAAAAAAAAATATATATATATATATACATGTCGAATTGAGTAACCTCCTTTTCGAAGTCGGTTAATTATAGAAATAAATGTTTGAGTTAGCCATATTTGTCTAGACATTAAAACTGTTGTTTCACTCCTTTCCTCTTGAAATTACCAGACAGTCAAATTAAGATTTCTCCAGTATTAGGTTATATGAATTTAAATGTCACAGTTTTTTAATATTATTGAAAGCACTACTCGTACGTGCAAGTAATCAGTTGGCCCTATTACGTGGAACAGTTATAGTAGATGTTTATGGCGATTCACGGAGTTGGTAAACTAAACTAATAAACTAATATTATTGATATGTTTACGAGTAATACGCTCCTGAAGGTCGAGGTAAGAGAAATGCATGATGACCGTGGTTTTCTTGTAAATTTTCGCCATATTACTCAAAATATAAGATACTACTTGTCACTCTTGGTCAGTAATGCCATCTATGCCGGTAATTCCAAATATGCTGAACTGTTTTATGTTTTTCTTATATTATTTTACTGTATACCTATGTTTTATATTTCTTTTATTTTGTCGTCATTGAATATGAATAAGAATTTGTTCTTATTAAGGTTATATATTATTTACTTATACAAATACCTTGGTAAATACATTATTGTATGTACAGGTAACTCATTTTGATGAGATCAATAGTATTGGGTTGTCTGGAAAGTCCATGCCGATTTTTAGTAGGCGTTACAGGTCTGAATATATCGGATTGCTTGAAAATAAAAAACATGTGGACATCCCTTAAAAGGTGGAAAAATTGTGGAACAAAATGGTACATATATAATTCAATAAATATATATCGAAGTTCAAACGTGTTTTTGAATGTTTCTTAAAAATTGGCACGAACTTTCTGGACAACACAATATATAATATATTGCATTTAGTAAGATTTAACATGTTACATTACAATTTTTAATTTTATTTGTCATTATTGAGTTACGGGGAGGCGCAAGTTAGATACTTGTCGCAGGCGCTTCATATTCTCGTTACGGTACTGCGTCGGAATATTCAATTCAAAAGACACAGCTTACACCTGGAAACCTCAGTTAGTACTCATCTAAATTATCCCTTCGTTATCACGTTTACTCCTATGCTTGTCATCGGCTTAAACGCAAGCTTCAGCTAGTATCAACCATGAAGAACCGGGGCGTAAAAGCGTCAAATGTCCTACTACAAATTTTGATGTACCCTATCAATTTGTCACGGGTGGTATCTAGTAGCTGGTCACTAGTAGCTGCTGATCGCGGTAGGTTTCGCACGTTTTTTCAATTAGAGAACTCGATATTCAAGCATCGATAGGAGCTTATCAAAGCATTTGCCGTGTTACCTACCGCTTCGTAACGATTCCTCCCGGGTTGTCCAGAGAGACCGATCCCTCGTAAATTCGACAGAATGGAGATAGTCCGGTTTCTCGCACGATTACGCGCAACCGGCGGTGTCCGATTTCCGACTTTTATCATCTACTGGTTAAGCGCAATTAATTCGTTCTAATTAAACCCTTTCCCATGCCGTCGGTATTACACATCCCCGCCGCTCTTTCGATCGTTTGAGTCGCCGAACGCGATAAATACGCGACTAAATGGTCCGCGTGTACAGGCATTTGGAATTGAGAAATCGAAACAACTGTTTTCAAGTAATAAACGATAATTAGTTGGGTGCTTTAGATTTTGCAAATTGCTAAAGGTAGATAAGGAAAGGAGTGTCGAGTTTAATGGCGACGTAAAAGGGTACGGAAGGAATTAGGCAGATTCTATTTTGCGATGAAAGTAACTATGAATTGCGATGGAATAACGTAAGAATTTTGTTCGAATTGAAATATGTCGCAATATATACAGGTATGAAATCAGCAAAAGTTTGTCATCGTTTTATCGTTTTTGAAACTGTTTGAAAAATACAAACTTTTAAAGTTCATATTCTTCGTCGATGTTTAGGTACATTGCTTCCGTAATAGAATTTTTACCTCTTCATCTATTAAATATACAAATTTGCACTATTTACTTTCATTCTAAATAATTGTTATTTTTAACTACTTTCTAATACCATTTAAAAAATCATTTTTGCAGTATAAACATATTTTTAGATTATTGAAATTATAAAGATGTATTGCAACATTTTTTAAATATTCTTGTACTACAAAATTGCATTGCAAAATATTAAACGTACCCACAAGTATTTTAAATATTATCAACTACCGATAATAATATAACTTACTATAAAATAACTTGGATTCTAGTCAAATTTATTAATGTTTAATGTACTTATTGTTAAATGTTATACAAAAGTAGATAAACTTTATAAAAATTGTAAAATAACTGATAAAATAAAGTATCTCGTGATTCATTTTATTGCATGAAAAACATGTTATAGCTCAACAAAAAATGTGTTTAAAATGTATGTAAAATGAGTAAGATAATGGAAAATGTTATACAATGGCGATCAAAAGTTTCGGGCCAAGCAGATTTTTGTCATATTTTGATTTTAGGAGTAATGAACAAAAAAAAACTTAACTTTAGATAAAATAATATACTTTACTTGAAATAACTGTTGGTAGTAATTAAAAAGAAAAAACATATTTAACAAAAAGTAAAAGATGATTGATCATAAATATCGGGCCAGATACTTCAAGTCTCTTCAAATTACAGAAATCAATTGAATCACTGGAAAAATCTTAAACAAACAACAGTAATGTTTGATTTTCGGTAGCCATGCCTTTAGAAATAATGACTACTGCGCAACGACATGGCATTGACTCGATTAAATGATTGTGTCTCGAGGGATTTTACCACCACCATTTTTGTAATAAATTTCTGTAAAACCAAAACCTCTGCTTCGAAAAGAAACATCTAAAAACATTCACGACTCAATGTGTATTATTTCAATTAATAATTAGCTGTATTTTGATTAAAGTAAAATTGAAATTGTACGTACAAAAATCACTGTTAAATTACGTATGTCGCCCTAGAGGCACCACTCGAGCACAAAGTTTTGACATATGTTTCGATAAGCCTACACGATTAAAATGAAAAAGTCTTACTATGTTTTGATCACAGTAGTATGTTGTTGATCTCTATGAAGATTGTATTGTAGATTAAACTGTATTAACTCTCAAATAAAATGAAATTAATACAGTATCAAAACACGACATCCATGATGCATCTGCTCTCACATTATAACATTGATGCGTTTAAACGGCAAAATGTAGTGCCATGAAACTTTGGGTACATGTAAGCAACGAATTCTAATGTCAAAATCTAATTTTTGGTTATATTTTATGAATTCTTCATATTTTCATCTGTGAGAAAGCGATCTATGATCCATATGTGTTCAGTTTGAATTGACCGCCGCGATGCGCGTCGTTGACTATTGTCTTTTGTTCTTTCCTCTATCCGCGTCCTCGCGACGTTTTTTAGATTAGTCCGCATCATGAGCTGTTACGACTAACATTTGCTCGATCATGTATAATATATATATATTCTTTCTTATTAAATATACTTATTCCAACTTGCGTTGTATTATAATCCAGTCATCATCATAGTACATTGATTATTCATAAAAATGTTACAAAACATTCCGAATAAATCAAAGTAAGAATTAAAATATTTTACATACTAAACTTAAACGAAAATTTTCTCTATCTTCTCTACTAACGTTTTGAAAAATTTCACTAATTCTAAATTAAGCAATTGAACTTGTTAAATTCGTGGTTGCGCCACTGGTCAAGCCGGTCCATAAATAAAATCACTATCAAAGGTAATTCACGTGGGAGCACCGCGAAAGAAATCCGCGGCTGCCTTTTGCTCAGAGGGTGGGGTTAAGGGGGGAAATTGTGCGGGACTGGGTGGCTCGCCTCCGTAGATGAAGCTATTTTGTCGTAATTTATATGAACCCCGCGGAAAGTAACGAGTATACCATTCGTTAAACGTCCGCGTCTTGCCTCCCCGATACGGCGGATTACGATCTCGAGGATTCCGGCAGCCGCGGCGTATACACGCGTGATAAATTCTCGCCGAGGCTGCGCCATTACCCAGTATTACGAAATAATTATTGCCGTCGTATAAAACGCCACGCACCGGAGAGACAAAGGCTTCCCCGGTGGACGACGGTCCGCCGAGATCACAGCCGGAACTATTACCGTCTGATTTGTTGAAGAATCGCCCGGGAGGTGGGCGATCACCGACGCCCGCCGAGTTTTTATTTTGCCGTTTCTTCACCGATTCTCTTGCCTCTAGTGAAATTTAAAAAATCTATGAACGTCGGGTATCGCTGGTTTAGTACTTCCTGTTTAGATGGTGTGTAATGTCTGGAATAAGGTTTTCAAAGGGATGGCGACGCGCAATCGTCTGAATCTTCGAAAAGCTTGCCGAACAACGAAAAAGTCTTTGAATTTAAATGTAAGTCTATGTATCAAGGATTTTTAAGTCACTGATGCTAAGTTTGAGGTCTAGAATGCAATATTCAAAATAGAGGATCTAATATAGCCTATTTATTATATAGTAAATTATTGTAAATTATGAAAATTTAATTTTGTTTACTTATATAATTATAATCAGTTGTATTTTTATAAATTGATTAGAGGATTATTATTGTTAGTGTAATGAATGAAGATTTCACGCAAACCGTGTGTTTGGCAGGACCCGTGGAAGACTCTTTTTAGCGGATCGACTATCAATTATCAATCGACGTTTTCTAGAACATTCGACTCACACGTTCAACAACATACCTTTCAATAGATGCCAATAACATTTGTCCTTACATTTAGAACATACGCATTCATAAGTATCTCAGTCGATAAAATAATTACATTATAACCCAACAGTGCCACTGGTAGTCGTTGGTCTATTCAAAATGACGTCACATCTTTTCTATATTTCAATAGAGAACATTATAATCTACATACTCCATATTCAAACTTCTTGGGATCTCCTGAAAGCATAATTTTGTTCGTGATTTACGAAAATGGTGATTTTTACTAATCAATCTTGATAGCACGTCTCTGACGCCATTGTTAATACACATTAGTTGACAATTAATGAAAAGAACAATAAAGAGTAAATCATCTAAGAATTGTACCTAAAATATTTCCGTTGTTTTTAATGATATGAACATTTGTCTCAGACAATACTGAGACTGAATACTGGTCATCAATTTGAAGACATTTTGTAACATTTTATTTTTGTATATTTCATAATTTTAAACGCAAACATTTCATTTTTTACATTGGAGTATGATTTTATAAGATTGACTCCTCACAACGTCATCTGAATGTCAATATATTTACATGTTTGAATTTGTCTTTTTATCAGTTACAGTATTACAATATTAAAAGTACCCCATTCTATTTAAAACAACATTCATGACCGTGAAATTTCGGAAAATATGACCATAAGCTAATTTTTTTGTCGTGTTTAATAGTCGTGTAGCATAGATCGTAAGTCAGTAAACGATAAGATTATCGTGCATAACGCTTTCCATTTTCTGTATGTATAGAATAGAAATTTAAATACCCTACTTTCTAACATTTCTGTTAAAATATTCTCTAAGATTTGTATAATACATTTTATAATTTGAACAATTATCAAAATAAAATTAGTTATGCTAATGAAAATCTGGTTCCAGTTTATAAAATTCAAGCAAATCATTACTAAATATAGTATTATTGTATTCATAATGTATCAAAAAAAGTAATACCAAAATTACAGCCCACTTTATTGAGATCTTCATTTCATGTCTTGAAAATCTCATGATAATAAAATAAATTTTAAAAGTAGTAAACAATTTTTTTCCTGAATAACCTACAAGTAACTCTAAGGATAATTCATGTAGCAGCTGATTTAATTAACAGAATCTCCCTTCCCCTGGTAACGTTTACGTAGTACGAGCATCTTTGACGTTGGTTTTTATTAGATACGATTGATAGTGGCAATTATTATAAAAATATCATATGCTTTCTATTAGAAGGAATTCATTAATTTGTTAATCATTTCTGTACACCGACGGAATTCTTAGATGTATTTGGATCCTGCAATGAATGAGAATGGCCAGTTTTTTAAGTAATTGATTTAGGAACACTCAATATTACAAATTGCATCATCGATAGTATCGATAATATTATAAAATGAATTTTAGTAAAATATATTTATAAAAGACCTTCAGTTTCTAGGAAACAATTCCTTATCACTATCCTGTGAGACATATGCAATTGTTAATTTATTTTATTTTATCTGTAGAGAATGTGTCCTATCATTATTATTTCAAACCTTCCTACATCTAAAACGTGTTTTCTTTGAAGTCTCGCATTTCTAGAAAGAGTTTCATTACTTTGATAGTGCCACACAAACTTCTTATACTTGAATCGAAACATGTAAATATTTCCGTTGTTCGAAATTATATGAAAAAAGCTTTGAAAGGAAGTTGTACTGTTGTATGCCCCAAATAGTCTAAAAGAATTACATACCTTTTTAATGATGATATTTAATGACGATCGTTATTATTCTAAGAGTATTATAAGAATTTATAAGAAAAACCTTACATTACTACAATATGTTGATAACGAAGGAAATATTTTTACTATTCTTACTAAACAATTTTATTCCAAACATAACTTTAAATATTAGGTAGACTGGAAAGTAATGTCGTTTCTTTGACAATAAATTCAAACAAATTTTTGACAAATTTCTATTTTTAAACAATTATGTAATCGCCCTATTTATCAACAGCCACCTGGTGTGCAAATTTTCAATGACCCATACAAATCAACGAGCTGTTGAGTGATAAACAAGCATTTAAAATTGGAAAAATGACATTACTTTACAGTCTACCTAATAATAAACCGACAACGTTTGATAAAACCAAATTCATCAGAAACAAAAACGATGAAATTCTCTATCAAAAATAGAAGAAATATTTCTTCCACGATAACTTCCAAATATTTATTCCTCAAGCATTAATTGATCAAGCGTTTAATCAAGCGTTTTTATCCTGAAGTACACCATCGCAAAAGAAGGAGAAGAAGTATTCTCCTATGAAAACAATATCCCAAACAAGGTTTTGACAAATAGCTCACCACGGTATAGGTTCCTCGGTGTACGGTAGCGAAGAAGCGAAAGGGTGCAGGCATCGCAACAAAACGACGTCGAATAAAACAATCAAGGCCCAAGGTTCATAAGGCTCCGCGGAACAGATTAGTTTCTCGTTTCATGGCGGGATTCCCTTGGGCCCTTCGAAGGGGAGAGGGATAAATGGAGTACACAGCAGCCCGGGCCGGTAGCTCATCCGTGAGCCAGGGCACGCGCGAGCCCTGCCACGCACATCACGCACACCGTGGACTCTCCCATCCCAGTCATGCGTACGTGTATCTCTCTTGGCATGTAGCGGAGAGCAACGCGCCGAGTAAGGGAGATTATATCATCAATGTCGTTACCGCATTACGCCTCTTTGCCCCCGGGGTCCGGAGCTGCAGAAGAAACTCACTAATGTCCCGCTCGGCGACAACGGCGAACACTCGAGATACGACGTGAGCGTACGCAGTGGCGCCTCTAGGATTGCTGTTACCCTGTCCGGGAATCGTAACGTTACTTTTTATCACTTTCCATGCGTTAGAGATCATATACGATCATTAGACTGCGGATCTTTATGCAAATGCATATTTTTATAGAAAATAGGTAGACGAATGGTACTTGGACAGAAATTCGTGTCATGATTAGATGATTCCAAAAATATATTTTTTATTTTGCATATTTTTTGCATAGATGCATATCTGATTATAAATATGAATTACAAAATATACCATTGCCACCAGAACCTGTGATAACACGATGGGGAAACTGGTTGGAAGCAGCGTTTTTTTATGGAACGCATTTAGAAGGAACAAAAGACGTATAGGAATAAAGACGAATAGAATCGTTGGATGAAAAGGAGGCTTGGTCAAATAAATCAGCGAAAGAAGCATTACGATGCGAGTATTTACAACAAAATTTAACATTTATTCAGAGCCATTTCCAAATGTTACCTGAGGCTATAAAGAATTTGGAAACAATAGGATTACCTCTAACAGAATCTATAGATTTGGTAACTACAGTTACAGAAAATTCAAAAATTATACCGGGTGATCACGGAGAAAAAGTTATAGATAAAATGGAATTACTATTAAAACGAAACGTACACTTTAATATATTATTCAAAATAAGCAAGATTTTAAAGGGTGAACACGTTGAAAAACCACGAGAGGTTCTGGCACATCATTGGAGTAAAATTAAATATGCTCCTATGACATCATGTGATGTAGAACGCACTCTTTCGACGTATAAATTAATTTTAACAGATGAAAGGCATCAATTTGCAATCGAAAATATTGAAAAAATTATTATTGTATATTATAATTTAAATTATAATAAATAAAACAATAAAAAATAGTTATTAAATAATTATGTAGTAATAATAAGTAGTTATTATATGTATAATAATGTTATAGATCCATACATACATTCCCTATACTTATATTTAGCATATACCTTGCATACATCTTGCATATATTTTACATATATTTTGCATGTATTTTGCATATTTCGACGTATTATAAATGCATAAAGATCCGCAATCTAATACATTAGTTTGTTACAGAATATTCGCTATGTACACATACATAAAATACTTTTCACAATTATTCTGGTTTATTATAATTCGCGTGACAATAAATAACGAGCATTTTTTTCAAATTTAATGGTGTTAGTTGGTGACGTTTATCTGTCAAAATTAATCTATACGCGGAGAACGATCGCTCTACGTCACACGAAGTAATCGATACGTATTTAAATTTAGACCAACATTGTTCCGGCACACTCATTGGTCTTTGAACGCCCTCGTTATTTAAAATACTAGAAAGTTTTCGATACTGTAGAAAATCCTACATTCTTTGTAGGATTTTTATCCATTTATAGGAAATTTGAATATGCAAGAAAGTACAAAATGCACACAGTATGTAATAATATAAAAAAATATTGAAAGTAAAGTTTGTATTATAATATTTGCAGGGAAAAATGAATTCTTTCTAATATATTATTGCATATGATTTTAAACATAAATATGCAAAATATGCGAAATAAAAAATGTATTTTTATAGTACTCTAATTTCAAACTGTCTAGGTCCCATTCTTTTAATTATTTCCTATAAAAATATGCATTTGCATAAATTTCCGCAGTCTACTTATTATACTACATTTTATTCAAATTTTTCGTTGATATTTTGCATATTTTTCATGCACATTTTGCATATGCATGTTACATATTTATCGTGCATAAACTTCCGCAGTCTAGTCACAACAATAAAAAAGTTCATCGTATACAATTGCGTACCTGGAAGATAGCTTGCGTAATAACAGTACTCTGGAGTACTATAACGAACCACACAGCTCCCGTTTACTCAAATTTGAGAACGGTCGTTTACAGCAATCAGTGCGGTACGACGTTTCATCGTAGGGTGGTAACATGCACTGTTATTAGCGGTATCGGTGGCTCCCCACGTATCCAGGTTGCACCTGCTACGCTTCGTGACCGTGGTGGGCCAAGGTCCGGTGACCTCACTTCCTTCCTGCTCACCTAGGCCCCCAAGTCGCTCGGTTCAGCGTCGATTAAGTACCGGTAGTCCGTCACCTGCGAATCGCCGGCTACTTCCTTGCAGCCTTTTTTCCGGGGCAAATTCGTGCCCCCCTCTGATCGCCGAGCGTGTGCATTTCTTATCGGTCTGCACCCACCGCCACGGCCACGTCATGCCTCAGTGGTCGCGGCACTTCCAGAACAGGTGACGTCGTGGTTTCACTGCTGCGGAAACGGATACATGGATAGTCTACGTCACTGCTTCAAACTCGTAGTGCTTCGTGGTTGGAAACAGGTGTTCGATCCGAGCTAGACCTGAGTATTAAAATTTGTTTATTTCAGCTAGGAACAAGTATTTTTATTTCAAAGGATCTTGTTATTTTCTTTGTATTTTTTGGACGAGGAAGATCAATAGTTTTCGAAAATCTTATGATTATGACTAGACTGCGGATTTGTTGAACCGATACAACTCGAGGGCCATCTAGAATGTCGTTATATGCTTGCGCGTATCGTTTGATCGTATCGTAAGTTTTTGTGTAAAGATGTTTAGTTAGATTTAAGTTACAAATACATTCTTCTAAACTAATTCAAAGCACGTGTTGTTGTATATTACCCTGCCCTAACAGGATTTTTATCCATTTATAGGAAATTTGAATATGCAAGAAAGTACAAAATGCACACAATATGTAATAATATAAAAAAATATTGAAAGTAAAGTTTGTATTATAATATTTTCGGGGCAAAATGAATTCTTAATAAGATCCGCAGTCTAATTATGACAAAGACACGGTAAATTCTCCGTTACTGTACTAAATTGGGGTTGGAAAGTCCTATAGCAGTCGTGATTCTTGCAATGATCAAAATAATTAATCCAACAAGAAGCTTCATTTGGTGGATTCTTATTACCTATTTCCAACCTAATTTATTGTTCGGCAACCATCTCTTCAAATTATCGACAAATTATCGGTGTAACGAGGGATGCTTGCATACGGTAACTCAAATTCTATTGTATCAGTATTCGCTCCATTACATCTGTTACGATGCCATTATCATCCAGTCATATGTATATTGATTGTAAAACTTACGTTTGTCTTCGAATATTTGGCCCGTTTCTGAATGCACTCCTAGAATTTCACTTTACACCGAGTAAAACGACGTGATAGGCATACAACCTTGTCAAGGTTGCAGGAAGAGCCTATCTTCTTACATGCATGTGGGTACTGCGTCGGTGATAAGGTTCAGTCGTCTAAATTTTCATGGGAACATGTAGAAAAATATCAAAATTCCGAAGGAATACTCTACGATTCTGTTGAAGGAATCACTGTAAAATTATTAATTTTTTTTCAGTAAAATGGCAGACTAAATACGTTAGGAACAATAGCTACAGTGACGGAGCGGGTACTATATAATTTAGGGTGGACAAACACAAAAGGAAAGTATTAATTAAAGGAAAGAATGTAGAACAAGGAAACAAGCTGGTGTAAAAGATGAATGAGCAAAGAAAAAGGGCAGGGTTGAGTTATGTAATTGTTCTATCGAATAGATATTACTAGATTGCGGATTTGTATGGATTTATAGAAAATTTGAAGGTGAAAAAAGCTACATAATGCACACAGTATGCAATAATATACAAAAATGTTGAAAGTAAAGTTCGTATTATAATATTTTCAGAGTAAAATAAATTCTTGCTTAGATTCAATTCTTGTAGGTATATTTGCAAAGATTATATTTTGCATAAAGATCCGCAGTCTAGATATTACGAATAAATCACTGTAGGGTGTATTTATTTATCGTTGTTTATTGTTCGAAGAAAGTTCTGCCCTCTTTCAGTTCACCCTTGCGCGGTAGACCGAATTCGTCTGCTTCCGAGCGCAGCGGCCGGGTATAATTTGTGATCGGTGGCGAATCGGCGTAAAATATCGCTGGCAGCCCATCATTTTATCAAGTGACGCGTACGCACTGGAGCGGCCGGAACCGTGGCAGGTTGCGGTTACCTTAGGTTACCAGTTTTTATGCCAAATATGTGGGCCATGCACCTGCCGCACGCAACACAACGCGTCGAGGATCCTCGCGGGCTACGGAAGCCGAGACGCGGTACTCGGATTTCACGGATCTGGTTTTCTTCAGGATCTGGTCATGCTTTCTTCACGACAATTCCTCCTGTTTGAAAGGAAAAAAGAAATCGAGACAACGAAACCCGCGGCGAAAATGAATGGTACAACTGGCAATGTTTTTGCTGAGATTTCCTGGTAACACATTTCCCCTTCCCAATGTGACTATACCTTAGAAAACAAAATATCACATCTCGAATGGAACAAACTATGGACTTCTACCCAAAGAACCAAAATCCACGAGATTGCACAAGATTTTTATCAACCAATACCTACTTATAACTTGAACAGAAAAGAAAGAGTAATCATGACTAGACTCAGAGCAAGCCACTCTAAAATAACACATGAATACTTAATAAAGAAAACAGACCCTCCACAATGCGACCTCTGCAACATCAAAACAACAACCAAGCACCTACTATTCGAATGCCGAAGATACTATGCCGAAAAACGAAAAAAACAATTAAAACCAGACTTGGCCCTAACTTCTCAAGACCACATACAAAACACCATCAAATATTTGAGAGACACCAACTTGTTCTACAAAATATGTAATATCCTCGTCGCTAATGACTATGCAGGCGATGCGACGTAACGCCTCTATTTAAAAAAAAAAATATCTCCGTGTCAGTACGCTCCTAATCCCTCGTCAATGTTTTAAAAAAATTTGATAGCGTCAATACTCCGTATATACATGTCACCATACATGAATTTTATACATATCTTATGAATCACTTCTTATGGATGAAGCAAAACTAAGACTAAATATATAATATATAGAATTATTTAAAAAATATATAGAAGTAATTGCAACAATTTTCAGAATTTTCTGATAAGCTACTTCCAACGTATACAGTAAAACACAGGTCAGCATATACGTTTAAGTATATATTGTATATGTATACGCTTTGAACATTGTAACTAGTTTCTTTGCAATTTTCAAATCATCAAGACATAGACATGAAAATATAGAGCGAGCTTTTGTACAAGGGGCAACTGAAAATCACGGCGAAGGGGAACGTATTCGACTTCGACTATTTTTGTAGTTGCATATTACAATCAGTGATCCTCAATCTGTTTTTTTCTAAAAATTGAAACTAATATTAACCATTCTGTAACACTATTTTGGTTATTTAATATATTCTTGTATGTGCATAATAATAACAAGAATATATTAAATAACCAAAATAGTGTTACAGAATGGTTAATATTAGTTTCAATTTTTAGAGAAAACAGATTAAGGATCACTGATTATCAGTTACCTCTCGTATAAAGCTTCGGTCTATATTTTTATATGTCTATGCATCAAGAGATGCAACAACCCAAATTCCTTTCTTTAGACAATGTCTACTTACTTCCGACGAGTATTAATTATGTATTATTACTTTGTCAAAATAATCAAGGAAAAAGAACAAAACATACGGTGAGTTATTCTGTCTTGAGTCCTCGAGGACGCTGAATCGAACAGTCGCAGAATATTTGTAATAATAACTTACTTTTCAAATTAGAAACATTAGTTTTGGTTACGTTCGCTATTGGGGTGACCTTCAGTCTTTGATTATATGTTGGAATCGCGATCTGACAGATGGAGGAAGAAGTTGAATCTCAATCTTGATATTACGTTAAGAAAATTTTCAAATAATAAAGTGAAATTACTCGTTATCTATTAAGTTTAGGGCTAATAAAGGTCAATACTTTTTTATTTAGAATTCGATACTCTACCATATATTTGTATACCATTCCATTAAAATTATACCATTCCATTTAGAAAACTGAAGGTCATTTTCATTTTTCAGAAAACAGTACAAATACGAAACATGTATGTACCTGGTTACATTGCAAATAAAAAACAGTATACATTTGTCCTCTTTCATCTCCTTTGTCATATGTACCGTCTACGAGAAAAACGCTGGCTAGTAATAGCCTGAACACCCTGTATGTTGTCATATGTGTTACAAATGTCAACGATGTAAGATCGCACAAATTGACGACAATATCTTTGTGACGAGTGTTTTGAGAATTTCCTAGCGGGATTATTCGATGATAAAAAAGTTGAGACGATAAGAAAGGAACAATGTGACATAGAGCAGTAGCCCGACGGAAAGAGGAGGAGCTCGATCGAATCGACGCAGCTGCAACTGGAGGAATCTTTACGACAGTGCGTTAAACCGCTCAATTAAAAGGACGTCGGGCACGAAATGTTGAACCCGTGGCATTCGGAACGAAGAGTGCCGAGGCTCGTTGTTACGAGGAAGCGTTCGCCACGGTCTTGGGTCCCAAGAGAGTCGGAACGGTGAGGGCCGATCGTAACTTACACGCTTATTCCTGCGAGTACATCTTCGTACAAAGGAGAGTACGTACGCACTTACCTGTCCCGAATATTACCCGCGATATAGGGGACGTTAAGAAGGTACTTTACGAGTTGCCGAAACGAAAATCTTTCTTATTAACGGCCGTTTTATTCGCGGCCGATGGTAAATCAAGGGGAGGCCCGTGGCGGCACGCACAAGATCGTTTCCAGGAAAACTCCGCCGGCCAGACATTTTTCATCGAGTTTATACCGGGCAAGGCCGTTTATTAATAATTAAGAATATATCTGGCCGACTCGTCGACCCCGGCCGCCGCTATCGACGATAATTAAATTTAATGAGTTATCCGCAGCCGCGATAACGAGGACGAATTTCCTGAATTACGACCAGATTCGCGCCTGTTAACCACGGTATCCCTGGAAACGTTTTATCACGGCGTAAATCAATGGTGCGCGCGACCATTCGCCAAACGGGAATGACGCGCGTGGCCACGCGTCCAACTTCCGCAAACGCCCTCAACAGACGCTATTTCTGTCACCGCGGAGACAAAAATGTTTCTTGAATCACCTCCGAAGGAAGCCACCCTTTGCCGATGGATCCTAGTTCCCGAGATCCTCCGAGGGAAGAAAACACTCGAAATATACCATTTCGTAGAACTCGTTGAAAACATTGTACGTCCGTTAAATATCAGCCACTGAAAGCTTGAGTGTCAACCTTACTTTATATACTTACAGAGTGAGTCTTCTAACATGACGACCTCAAATAACTCGTAAGGTATTCGTTGTATGACAAAATGTTTCAAACAAAAGTTTCATGCTATCTAGGGAGACATACAGTGCTCTGTTTTTTATTACCTTACTCTTTTATTGAGATATTAAGGTCACCTTCATTTTTTTTAAATGGAATGTCTAATATACTTTTTTCGAATTCGGATAAAACATCAAATTTTGCGTGAAAAAATATTACACAAAGTAGGACTTCAAACGAATAATTACTGCATGTCACCCTAGACATCATGCAACTTTTGTTTGAAACATTTTGTCGTACAACGAATATCTTACGAGTTATTTGAGGTCGTCATGTTAGAAGACTCACTGTGTTGAGTATAGTATAGACATACTATATTGTATAACACGTGCCTTGACATTTGGAATTTTTATTGCGAAATGAAAACTTGTTTAATAATCTTTCTTCAAATCGTGCATTGGTATTTGAGTACCATGTAAAACGCATTTATTATGTGGGGCATTTATGCTTCACGCGGCGTAACGATCATTTTATCAATCGCAAGGTTCGGTCGGATACTTATCGTTAGATGTGCATCGTTATGGCAACAATTATCGCTCGATTATAGCTACTATTTATTCAATTTAGTTCATACATTTAGTATATTTATCAAGTAAGATAAAACGAAAGATAAACGATATGTATAGACACATTTGCATATTAATACAACTGTTGTAAATACATGATTGTATTATATATAGGTAATTGCTTTAGAAAAGAAAGGATACCAAGCTTCGAATTTAAGATAGAATGAGTAGGTAATACATCTGATATTTTGCAACGAAAATGTTTATGCATCCATAATACTAACAAGAAATCAAAATAAAAAAAGGAGATAATAAAAGGAATTTTTACTTCGATAAAGAATATGTTGTTAACTTTATTACGAAAATAATGTTATAACGGTTGATATACAATCGGTCAGAAATTCCATCACAAACTTTGCGACATTTTTATGATAGTTGTTTCGAAGAAAAATATTTATGTTTACCACGAGTTACCAAAATTTATAAAAGTATGCCTTTGTAATTGTAAAGAAAAGGGTAATATAAACAATAAATGATGAGGAATAAGCAGTGGATGAGAAATATTAAAAACCTTATACATTTTCGTAAAATAATATATTGTTACTGAATATTCATCATATCAATTTGAACGAAAACTAAAAATTTAACTAAACCGACATTTTTGTATTTATAACTAAAGCAGAAAATCCGATTTTGTTATTTCAATGTTAATGTCAAACAGAAAACAAGAAGAGTTAATGTTTAAAGTATCGTCCAAGATGTAGAGATAGTACAAGATAGTGACCACGTGTGAGTAGCACCAGCGAATAAAAACCTACGAAGCGAATTATATGTGTGGTTATTGCCGTAGCCTACCTCGATCCTAACCCACAATTTGTAGTTTTTTGTTTCTCATATCACTCAAAAGTTTCCAACGGCCACTATATTTTGGTATACAAGATAAGTATGAGAGATAATAAAGAAGAAAGTAAATCTGAATTATTTGATACATTTTCAGTATTTAAGATTTCTCTGTCCAATAACGTTCAATAGCATATATCTGTTTTTTATATTTTACAATGTTGTCATTAGGACAATGTAACATTTACGTACATTAAGTAATATTAAGTAATATTGATACTTCAAAATGTCAAACAAAAAAAATATTTACGGGATAAAATCAAGTGTTTACATTTGTTTGGAGTTTGTTTATTTTATCTAATTACTCTGGCACTTCATACGCATGAAAATATTGAACACTCTCAGACGTGTCCGCCTGGACTATCATCTTTTAAAGTCTTGTGTACTCTTTCTTGACGATTAAAATATCTACTAACGTTATCTTAGAAAAAAGTGGCAAATTATTATAACAAGCGGACGTATAAATAAATAAATAAATATGACATATCTCTAATTTTCAATCCTCCTCACAGAGCGTGAGACAAATACTCCTCACTGAGTAATTAGCGCGCGTAATTCAGATTAAAGAAAGTACACTTTCTTTACATATATTTTACTTGGCATGTGATATTTTGAATAAATCGCTGTAACTGTTGGACAAACCAAAGTTGTCTTCATGCTAATATATATCATAGTCAATAGTATATTATTTTATCTATTTGTAATATTAGTGTTGAATTTATTCGGCAGATGGTAGAAAAACTGATTTACTAGAAAGACTCGTGTTCCAATTGACCCCAGTCTCAGCGAATGGGGACGATGCACGACGCGCGCAACAAAACGCGCAGCCGTGCGTCGAACTTCCGTAAACGCCCTCGCGACATGCTATTTCTGTCTTCGTGGAGCAGAAAGTGTTTCTCGGTCCGCCTCTGGGTGAAGCAACCCTTCGCAACAAGATCGTAATTTCCCGGTCGCGTGCAGCTCGCGTTACCTCGGATCGAACTTTCGAACGTGTTTCATCCGCGCGACGGCAAATTACAATGCGCATGCGCGAATGAAACAAATACTATCGAGATAAAAATTTCTAGTAACAAATGAATGATAACCAAAATGGTATTTCAATTATAGAATTAAATTATTAACAATGAATTAATAAAAATTTCACTACTCAAATCGAATAGAAGTTACGATTTGCTATACTTTATTTTTATTGGTTAGCAGAATAAAATTATACCCTCTGGGATACGACTTATTCCTAATAATACTTAACGTTTTTAAGAGAGCTATACATTCGAATGTATATGAATATCAAGATTGCTTTTTAATGTAATATTATTATTTTTTTTAAATAGTAAGTGTCACTCACAATCGATTTATTCCTTGCGACATCAATATAACTCAGCATTAATTTGACATGGCAATTCATAAACGGAATGTTGCAGCTGGAACCAACTATATTAATATTTTAGTTGCCCAGCGTGTTGCATTTTTCCATGGATATAATCATTCTGTAGGTATGACTCCAATTCGTAAGAAAATCAAAGTTTGTAGTATTATTGGAACTTCTATTTACCATTCGATTCTTCAATTAGCTTGCATCTTTCGAAATGCAAAAATAAGTACGAGAACAAATATAGTCAAACTATAAACTTCAATTGAAACTGAATCTGGTTGTTAAACGATAATAAAATATATGTAGGTATGCGATTAATCTTAAACCAGATACACACATTTCGACGGGTCAAGGTGTACAACCCTTGTACACCAGTACAGGTGTACACCAATTCTTTTATCAAGAAGTCAAGATAATAGCTGTGAAACCAATACCTCAGAAAAAAACCGTATCTAGCGACTTGCATTCGACAAGGGTATCATTTTCCTGACTTATGAAAGGTTTAAAAAATGTGAGTCATGTTACGAATTCCTAAAAAATTTTATTTCATTACTCTAATAAAACTTTAAAACATTCTAATAGAATTTATACTTTCAAAGTGAAGATGTGAAGCGTGCGAAAATAATTCTGTATTCTATCTTCTCTCTACTGTTTGATTGAATAGGTGAATACGGAAGAAGTAAGCAATAACGAGCACCAGTCAAATTTAAAAGGTGTTTTGTTCAAGGGGATAGATCACTGTAACATTTTTAAAAGTCCGACGTTATTTCTTTGCGTTTCTTGGAAAACACATGTCTCAAGAATGTTGTGTCAAAATATGGTAAAGAAATCTCTATAATTGCTGGAGTTACAGCCTTGGTTATAGAACAGTGTTGTGTTCAACCGAAGGGTACTGAATCTTTAAGCTTGAAGATTTTCTTATATTACTCAACAGATATACATTTCAAAAATGTTGTTCTCTCGAATTCCTAAAATTACAACCTTGAGTGTGGAAAAAGGCTACTGAAACTTTAAATTCGTTTATCTCTAAATTGACATTTTTCAATCTGATTGAGTTTGACAGCTTGCTGAAAAAACTACGATATTCTCTTTAAAAAACTAGTGGCTATGGCATTCTCTTAACAAAACGCGTCATTATGGTCTGACATAACCAGATTTTTAAAATTGATACTTTTCAATTTTTTCTTTAAGGAAAAAGTAAACTTTTTTGTGAAATTTAAAAATTTTGATTTTAAACTCCAACCATTTTCTAATATTTTGGAATATAACAAAATTATTAAAAATTGTACGTTTGTTCCTAGCCATAGATTATAGTTTAAGAAAACGTTTAATTTTTTTATTCCAGATGCATCCAATGGTCACAAAGCTGTCAACCGATCACTAATATCTTTTAGCAGCAGTCATTTGCGAATTCTGTAAAATCGAGTAATACCATGTTAATGATATTTTGAGACGAACTTTTCTTTGTTTATATGCTTAATAAAACACACCAAAAGTTTGAAAACATTTCATCGCATAGTGTCTTTATAAACATATTCTGAATGTGTCTCTTTCAAAAGTATTAGGTAGACTGGAAAGTAATGTCGTTTCTTCAATTTGAAATACTTGTTTATCACTCACTAGCTCATTGACTTTTATCGATCTGGCATTCAAAATTTGTACACTAAATGGCAAAAGGCTGTTTATAACGAGGGCGATTACATAATTGATTAAAAAAAGGAATTTATTAAAAATTTGTTTAAATTTAATGTAAAATAAATGACATTACTTTCCAGTCCACCTAATATTTTTACAGTGGGCTGCCCCATTAACGCGATATGTCGGAAACTATTGCGACACGATCGTTTTTGTTAATTTTTGTATGTATTTCGATCGGAATACATACAATGATAATCCAAGACTGGTCCTCTTCGCGGTCACTCATTTCTGGGACCCCAACAAATCTCGCGCGTTCTCGCCCCGAATCTCACCCGCATCTCGAACGAGCAGCCGTAGAAATGGACACGACGATCATTTACGAAGAGAGAGAGAGAAAGAGAGAGATCTCTCTCCTCGCGACCCCGGTGTCGCACTTTCTTTTGCTGCTGGCGCCAGGCGTAGGCGCCGTTTCGTTACTCCGCGTACGTATACACACACGCGTGCCATGGTGAAAGAGGGAGCGAGAAGGACGGAAGAGACGCTGGATAATTCGGAGAGATTCAACCGTGGATGGAGGAGGATCGATATTACTTGTGTCACGGGACCGGTACCGCTACACGACCGAAATCCGCCGTGAAGGTCGCTGCTCATGAAAGGAACAGTAAAAGTAGTGATAATATGATAACACGGATGCGATGAGGCGTCTCATTCTTTTTCGACGAAGTTTTCCAAAGACAACCGGGTTTGGTTCGAGACGCCTACACGCATTTACTATTTACTGGGTGACGAAGAATCAGTCGATGTTCGTGTTCGGCGAGAAGGACCTCGATTATCCGAACCCCCATGACCCGAATCCTCTATTATCTGAACACACTCTTATTCGGACTCAATCATCCGAATATTTGTGAAGACATTTCAATATAACGATCCATACACGACACAACGTATAGTACGAATTGGTAAATATTTTTCTCTTTTTTTTTTTTATTATTATTATTATTATAGCTTACCTAAACTTCTTAGGAGGTTTATACAGCTATACACTATTATTGTACATAGATTTATAAATACGATTGTACAAAAAAAAATGATTACATTTGTAGGTTACATTCATCGAAAAATTTGCACACTTGTAATAGAATTTTAATGTTACACTCTGCAAGAAGAGGTTTAATATCCAGTAGTGGGTATTGTTTACACTTTTTTTAAATTGGTAAATACAGTGGGTGTAGAAAGTATTCGTACACCGATAAATTTCCAAAAAAACTGTGTAAAATTGTAATTTATTAACTTATTTTTTATAAACAATGACATTCTACATATTCTCGGAAATGTCTAGAATTTCTAAGAAATCTCTAGAAAATCTCTGAGATAGATTAAAAAAAAAATAGCTATTTATGTAAGTTGCGAAATTAACAAGAAAAAAACAATTAATCGATAGAAATGTTGAAGCAATAAGTATTCGGACAACTGTTTAAAAGTACTTTACTGGAAATTATATGTTTTCTAATTCGTACGGAGCAATAAACTAATGTGTTTACGTTACAAACTCTACTGTAAATGGTTCGTCATAAGAATCGTACAAATACTTATTATTTTATTGCTTCTATACTTTTACCCACTTTTCGTATTTTTTTTGTTTGTTAATTTCACAAATTATATTAACTAGTAAATATTGTTTGGACTATATCTATCTTAGAGATTTCCGAGAATATGTAAAATATCATTAATTACAAAAAAAGAAGTTAAGAAACTACAATTTCATAAAAAAGTTTTTTTGGGAAATTGATCGGTGTACGAATACATTCTACACCCACTATATGTAGTGTACTTTTGACAGTGAGAACAAAAGACGATATAATTATAGAACTTGAGAGTGATGAAAGTGTAACTTCATTAGCGAAAAAATACAGTATTGGCAATTCATATATATTTATTGTAATTGTCTGAAAATTCACTTATCCGAACACTCGTGTCACTCGATTAATTCGGGTAATGGAGCTTCTACTGCACTTAATATTTTGAGTAGTAACGGATCTAATATGATAATTAACAAAGGAAAGAGTGATATCAAAACTTCGTAATCATTTTCATGTTCTTAATAAAAAGAAACTAACGACAATTGACATTGTATGATTTACTTAGGTATTCATAGTAGTAGACATACATGCTCTGCCCCAAAAGTAATGAGAATAATTCTGCAAATATCGTTGTATTAACAATAGGCTTAAACTTAATATTCTCCAAAGTAGGATCTTCCAAAGCAATGATCAAAAGAAATTCGATAAAAATTTGTTCATTTTGTTGTTAAGAAATTTGAATAATAGTTGGGCATTAAGTGGTTAATATTAGAGAATTTTAAATAACACAACATTCCATTTGGTAAATCTGAAAGTACCTAAAGTTTTATTATAAAAGTTACATTGTATATTGAATATCTTTTTCACTGCTACCAGGATATTAACAAATTAGATATTTAATTCTTATTGTAACTTATTTGTTGTTCTACTAATTTTTGTTAACCTACTTCTATTCTATCATATATCGTTATATTATTGAGTCTAAAATTCATAAAGGTAAGTTTTTTATCAATCTAATGATTCTCCTGGCGTATTTTTTGTACAACCTGCAAACAAAAAACTTCTTTAAAATGCAATTAAAATTCAAAACATTTAAAAAAGCATTAAATAAAGTACATTTCAAATTTTCAATTGTCACATTTCTATTATTATTAAAGTAGATGAGTTGAAAAAGGAAGAATTAAATTTCATACAGCGCGCATACACATATGTACATATACATATACATACATCCACGTCTTCGCAAATTCCGCACACATACGACATTCTCAAAAAAATATAAACGTTATCAATTGGCCTGTACAGTCTTGACTTAAATATTATCGAAAATTTTTGGACCTATTTATCTACGAATATTTATGTGAAAGAGAAGCTCTGTTGAACTATAAAATCTGTCGAAAAAGTGTGCAGTTTACAACAAAAAGATTTTAAAAACGATTTAAGTTAATGGTGAACTTGAAGTTACATTTTACTGAAGAAAGACGGAATCACGAAACATTAGCAAATTATTTATTTATTATTCAAACATATTTTGCATATAGTGCGCTATTATTCTGTCCTACGGTAATATTTCAGCTTCTGTTTACATTTCTTTTCATGACCTACGTAGAGCATGTTCCAGTAAAAGCGATTTTCAGTGTGTTTATATAAAATGAAACGTTTAATATATAGGGTGCGCAAATACATACATTCTCATGCATGTATCTAAATATACAGAAAAATGTTGGATGGGTAATCCTTTTGCCTCGCACTGTATACAACTTATCTGTAACACGAGTGGCGCCACGATCACCTTGGGTGACTTATGGATCAAAGGAGCAGCGAGCCGTGTTGTCGGATACTGCTGTATGCTTTTGGTGAAACGGTCGTCCGAGATCGATGTATGTCCTGAATTTCGAGAAAAGAGAACTTGTACGAGAGAGCACGTGGTCGATGTTTGGTTTTACGAAGAAAACTTCTCGCGAGCACTGAAATCAAAAGAGCCTCGAGAAAGTCGTCCGAGTAAGAATTCGACCTCACTTCCGTGCTTGTCACGCATAACTTTGTAAACGAATAATTTAGATCAGCTGGTAACTAATTCCGAGAAGGGCCTAATAAAAATACCAGTCCTTGAATATCGAGGTTCAAAAACTATTAAATATTCACTCTTCTATCTTCCTAGAAATCAAACTTTTTCTCAAAAGTATACTTACTTCATTGAAAATTTTACTGCTCCTTATTAAAATTACATGCTGTATCACATCTCGGTATAATAGAAAGTTGTATAAAAGTATCTACGTTTGTTCATAACAAACTGATCTTGCTACTATACGCAGTTACATTTTCCAATTATACTTTATTTTCGTGCCTTACGATACACAATTAGTTCTTACGACATAATGAATGAAAATTTGTTTTTAATAATATATTTACTTGTAACGAACCTTCTACGAGCTAGACAGCAAATGCGGAGAAAGCAAATTCCTTCTTAACAACACTTCTTATATCATGATATATTATTGTTCAAGTATGTAACGAATAAGATTTTATTAAATGTTTTTTTTTTAGAGAAGATAGAGAAAATCCTTTTGGTAAACTTTTTACAATGAAACTCAAATATAAAGTTCCTTATTGTGGCCACTTTTGTAAGCGCATAGGTGTGTGCGTGCGTGCGAGTGACTGTATGTGAGAGAAAGAGAGGGAGAGAGAGAGGAGAAGTAGGAGTAGGAGCAATTAGCCGCGTAACGACAATTGCGCAGAGAGAATCCTGAGCGATTACCGGCGAAACACGTGTCTTTTGATTCTAACACGAGATTTGCCCGCATATGTGAAACAATAAAATCTATAAACTTATAGTGCCTAACTGGAAAAATCTACAACATTATTATAGTAGTTTCTACTTTTATATGAAATGAAAACTGTAATATTATTGCGACCCGGGGTATAAAGAATTGTTTTCCTAATGAAAGAAACTTCCATATTTGCCCGTAGGTATTACCTACATAATTGTACTATAAACATTTCTACTCGGAGTAATTGACAATGAGACTCCCTAAGACATAGACATCTTAACACCTTATCCACCGGGCTATTTAGAAACAGTCTTTAATTTAAACAGAATTTTCTACAGTAGCATATGCCAATCTAGCATGACAATAATTCCTCCGTATTGTTATTAGGTTGTCCCAAAAGTTTCTTTCGTCAGTTGCATTCAATCATTTTCTGTGACAGTGTTTATATAAATAGACAGTCTAATTTCTTAGACATTGATGCTGTAACAGTAATGGAGCGAAATAAATTGTACACAATTTTGTAATGTAACATAAAACATAAAATATTGTGTATGAATTAATTATTAATAAAACGAAAGAAACTATTGGGAAAACCTAATACTAGGTACATTGAAAGCCAAGTCTGTTTCCAAACACTGAACATTGTAAGTAGACAACCATCAACATAGTACATAAATTCAAAAAGCTAAATACTGAAATTAAAAAGCTTATAAATAGGCTCCCGGTAAATAAAGTCTTAACTAAAGGTATTATTAAAAAAATAGTCTCCTTTCATTTAGCCGGATCGTTGTGCGCTAAACGAGCAAAACAGATCCATCGGGAGCTGGTAATTGTTGGGCTCGATAGGAATTCGCGATAACAACAATTTATTATCAAACTGATAAGCAGCTCGGTGCACTTCCTACCTGTGGATAATGGTATGTAGTCGTCCAACGACGAACAATGGCGATTCCGTCGGGGGCCTCGTGGGTGAAGATAGGTCGACAGGTAGTCGCAACATTCCCATCGTGCCTAGCACAAAACTCACCTGCTACCGGTTAGCTCAGCCTGTCATCATATACTGTCCCCAACCATTCCAGCTTTCCCAAGCCAAAGCCGACCCGCAGGGGGTGTTTCACACCATCCACGAATACTTGTCAAACATGTGGATCGGTGATTTTCAGCGGTCATTCTCGTAACGGCAAGTTTATGGCAACGAAATGGGCCGTGTTGTGTTAAGCATATGGGCGACTCGTGAAACTTTCGAGCGGACGTTTGAAAATGCTATGGAAGGCTTAGACGTTCTTCCCACTGGTCAATTGCGGCAGTGGTAAAAGCCCGGTACAGCTGTAATTCCTGGCTTTGTCTTTTGTCTTCGGGACAAATTAACTACCAATTTACGTGGTGCAGTAATGCATTATAATCCTGTGGAAAGAAGTTTATTGCACTCTATATAAACGATTGTAAACTCGTAGCGTTGGCAATAACGAATATTGAAAACGAAAGAAATTGCCGAAGACGTGGTTCCCCTATGGGACTTTTTTATATTGTAGCGTATAAATGGATTAAGGAGGTGTTCTGTTTTGATGACCGAAAGGCAGTGGGCTTTCGGGAATTTCGTTGTGAAAATAGAAAAGAATATTAAAACGGAATTAATTGTATAACATTAAATAATGGTAAAACTACTTACGTACATTAAGGGTAGTTTAAGGCTTCGATGTATGTAGATTAAGGATTATTAATTTTAAGTTTAGTATGTAAGATATTGAGTATTGTGATATGAGTGAGGGTGTAAATGGTTTAGTGGATTGTAATCCAAGTCCATTTCGTGACTTAAAAGCTAGAATAAAAACTATATCTCATCTACTTACGTACTTTTTTTTATTAGAAATTTCTTTCCAATTGATATTGAAATATCGGTTTTAACTACTTAGCGTATACTACGCTTCACACTAGCGTAATTTCTGCGACAAATCCACGCTGTGTGCAAGTTTTCCCCTTTGTCACGTATCTGAAACTAATCATATTTATGAATTCTTAAATAAAAAATTGTTCTGTGGAAATTGACGTAGATTTTTTTGCAAAGTATTGAATACTGACAAAATGGTGACACTTTAAATGTACAGTCGATATATTTCACCTTTTTTTATTCAATCCGCGTTACAAAATAATAATTTACAATATTCAATTAATTCTCCATTGTCAGTTCTTTATAAAAACATATACCTTCGAGAAATTAGAAGTTTAAGGGGTTTTTTCATTTCTAACTTTGAAAAAATCGATTTTTTTCTAAATGAGCTTTATTTTTTATTGAAAATCAAAGTCAGAAGACCGAATGCTGCGAAAACTAGTTTTCTCTTGGATTTTTCTTACTGGGAAAATTGAAATTCATAGAATCAGTTTTATATCATAGTTTCTTGTACTAATATTTTAGAGTTTTATTATACATTAATATTTTGTGCGTATTCCTCTTGAAATTGAATTTATGCATTTATTTTTCCAGTGTGGTATAAAGATGAAGAGAAATGAGTTGAAGAAAAAGGGAGAAACGGATACATATGTGTATATCCCTTGGGCTATTTTTTTACTTTCAAATTTTACACATACATATGTATTTTTCTATTCTATGATTTGTTTTATTGATGGTTTATCGATAATTTATAAAAAATATAATACGTTCGTACTATTTTTTGTACATAAATATATACAATTGTAAACTGATTTACAGCACAAATATCACCTACAGTTTTCGAAGATCATACCGTAAAAGAGATATAATTATCCGTAGTAGATATAATACGTAAAATCGTCTTTTAACTAATATTTTATGTGACTTCTTCACAGTTAAAATAATGCATACAACAATCTACAAAATCACGTAACTCTCTTTGTGGATTGCTCGATGCCAAGCCGATTCTTTGAATTTTCGTAATTGTAGCCGAGGTACAGCATACTCTATATGCGATAAAATAATATGTTTCCCGAAACTATAACGAGAAACAATTATCAAAATTGATTTGTCTTTGCTGTAAGTTATTTAAATGAATTAGTTGGTTATTAATTTAACGCTTATCTTCATCACAACCATAAGTTCATTATTATTATAATAAACTAATTCTTATTATTATAAGAATAAGTTTTACAAACACATAAATGATATTAAGTATACAATGTATATGAAATGTATAAGAACGCATTTTCGCACGTTGTACACGCATCGCGTCTCACGCGGAACAACCACCGACGCGCCTCGCATAAAAACAGAAGAAGGAAGGTTAGGAGCAAACTTCACTTCATTAAATAATAAAAAATATTTTTTGTAGACAAATTTGTGCGATTGGCTCAATTTTACTTCTCTTGCAAATACGCGGACATACTAACTAATGAATACGCATCTAATCCGAAAGCAACTCAAACATTTGTTCGATACCATATGTAGACGCGTCCGAAACCTTCGATCGGTAGGTCATGTAAATTTCTGTAGGCCCAGTCGTTCGGGGAAATCCCGCCACGTGATAGGAGCAATTCTCGTCTAGCCAGGCAACGTTCCTAATTTGGGTTTCCCCGTGATTACGGTGTAAATGCGGGTGCAATGGACAATACGGCCACCAGCAACCGGCACCCCGAATAAAATACGCCACCAGCTATCCTGTAAAGCGATTTGAATGGGCCATCAGCAAAGTCGGTCCACATGTTACGCTCCGAACGTGTCACGAAGAAAAGTTCGCACCTTATAATGGCCTCCGAAGTCTACGATGTCCTGCTTGGATGTTTTCCTAGGCAATGGTTTTAACAGCGAGGACAATTTCTACGGTCACCGACCGTTTCTGGGTTTTTTCGCCAATCCACCCGTAGCTCTGCTGTACTCCATCGTATCCAACAAGATCCTTGGGGCTCTAGTGGCGATAAGCAGGTCCTTCGAGTTTCGGCAACAAGTGTCGATTATGCACGGTGTTCTGTTCAATCTCAGAACCACTTCAGCCCTTCAAGGACTTTCTATGACAATCTCTGTATCTCTGGTGGTACGGTGTTCTTTAAAACCGAACAGTGGAACACATCACTCATTAAGCTTTTGAAGCTCTCTTTCTGTATTCTTTCAACGTGTCTAGTAAGTAGCTATTAAGTATTTCTAGTAAACAGATACGAAGAATGCTCCTGGGTCATCTCACGCGTAACGATATACTTTAAAGAATAACATTTCAGATTATGTTCAAATTTGAACATGTAGTCATTAGAAGTTTTAGAAGTATAAAGAAGAACTGTTCAATAATTTAAATGACGTTGATTTTACAACTCTCCAGTGTTACCTTTCTCCGAGAATTATATGTACATTGAACTGGCAATGAAATCAGCTTTTGACTGCACAGAATCAAGACATAAGGGTTAAAAATATAAATTATTAACCATGTTCTCCTTTCCGAAGTCGGTTAAAAAAATTATTTTAGTTTAAAAATATTTGCAGTAAGCACCTCCATTGCAACTGTGAAAATGTAGACCCATTTATCTTCTTCGCGTAAAAATGTTCATTAATATAAACATTTTCAAATTGAACTCATGAATTTTAATTATTACCTCCTCTTTTATAGTATAAAAGATTTCAAAAATTTAAGATGAGTAGAAATAAAGTTTTGTATACTGACAAATTAAAAAAAAAAACAAATTAAATGAAACAAAGTTAAATCTGAAAGTTTTTGCTTATACAATACCAATAGTATTTATTTTTCCACGTATCAGGAAAAACAAAGTTATTTTTTTTTATATTTTTATTGAAACAATGTATTGTTTGTATGTATTCTTGATCCAAGTATTTATTTCTATGAAATTAGTAAAATTGCATATATTATTAACGCCTTGGAAATTGGATTAATACTTTTCATAAAAAAATAAAAATACTATTACTATTTCTTTTACCTTCAGATCAATTAATAATAATTGTCCTTTTTATGTCAAAGTATAGATGTGTTGAACTGTTGAATAGCTTTTCTTGTTTCCATATTTATTTAGCACTGAACGCTTGTTGCTAAAAATTGCTAAACCATTTACGAAACAGTCTCAACTAACTTTTATACGTACTGGATCAAACAGACAAACACAACTACTACGTTTATTATTGAAATAATATGTGACATTTTTTTTATTGTTCTTACAACTAAAAACACTCTATGCGCATTTATGGCCATTGTTTCATTTCATTTTTATTATCTTGAAATTATCGTATTCTTTGAAAATATGTAGAATTGGAAAAAATATTACAAAATGTTATCGTTATATGGCACATAAAGTTATTCTGTTATAAAAACAATAAAATATAACTATTAATCGGTTTTTTTGTTAACTTGAATACGAATCAAAGATAATTAGGAATATGTTTTAATTAATTTGGCAATCTTGAGCAACAAGGCTTTAGTATGGTATTCATCAGTGCTTATTATACAAACCTTGTTTCGGTTATTAATGAATTCCTTTGAAGTAAATAATAGCAATTTCGTAAAGAAAATAATATTTGAGATTAATCAAATTCTATGAAAATCTAATAAACTAAATAATCTAATAAACTAAAATCTGTCGTGTTGATAACAAATATGATCGATATAAGAAAGTTAATCTTGAGAAGACAATAAAATAGATGAAATTCTGCAATCAATTTTTATTTTTATGCTATAATTATTCATACCAAAAATTTCTTTTTTACATTAATCTAAACTTAAAATACCTATTCTGTAGCGATGTAGATATACTGACAATGAGAAGACACTGGCTATTGAGATCTTCTATTCCGTATCATGTATTTGTATCTGTGGCGTGGGATACAAATCTTTCCAAAAGCATTACATCGTTACATCCAATTTAAATTTGTACGTTATTGGTAAGTATGTACAAAAATGGAGTTTGGCTTGCTAATTTAAAAAATAAATAAATAAATTAGTTGCTTGACCGTTATGAACAGTTTAAAGCCATTAAAGTACATGTTGTTCAGATGTACGATCGTTCGGAGATACAGCACTCCCCCCTCTATCTGATTACATTACCCAGACGTTTGGAAGGGAGAACATGCGTGTAATCTCGTCAAAACTCCGACGCGAAGTATGCACACGCCGCGGTGATCGTATTTTTGGGCATACTCGCCGAAAATAAAAAGAATTATTTAAGAAAGTCGCGTGCGCGACAAAGGCGACGTACTTTCACAAAAGAAAACGACACCGATTCACGAGGCCTCGAAATCGGCCGAGCGAGACGGGTGGTTTTTAAACGCATTTTAATTCAATCGTTCGGCCGCGAGTCGCGCAGGGTCACGGCACAGGGTCAATCGTATGCTAATTGCCAGCCAAAAGACGAGCTCGCGCGACTCCGAGCAGGAAGAGACCCGATTGAACGTATATACCTGCGTGGAGGACGATCGAGGTGTAGCCGCGGCGGGCAAGGTCTTTGAACCTACGCCGTTGGCCCCGTAATGCACCGTTGTCGTTGAATTGTTCTGCATAAATTGATGATGAGCGAATGTAAGATGCGCAAATGCACGCACCGTGGGACGAAGACGAATCGTCCTGGAAGAACTCTCCGGGGCCCCCGGGGGCCACGCCTCCAGTCGACGTTAATTATCGCTGATTCGAACCCCGTGAGCGCCCCCTCGAACTCTCGAACCTCTCGATCGGACGCTCGATTTATAGCCGTGAACTGAGACCTGCGCGAGACCATCTTAATAGTAATATTGTATGCTTGCCCATGTACGATTTTTACGATCCTGTCGTTGACTCTCCGCAGCTTGGTCCTCTTTGATGTAACGGCGCCGATGAAAACAAGACGTTCCTTTTACTTTTCGATTGCATTATTATGTAAACACGAAGACGTTCAGGGGCGAATCAAGTGGTCAAGTTGACTCTGCGAGTCGAATGTTAATTAGTTTCTAAATATTGCATGGGTACCCAGCTAATCCTACTCTACCGTTTCTTAACTTTGTTATTCTAACAATTTTGTATTCGTTTGTAGGCTTTTATTACATTCTTCTACTGTGACCGTTATAACTTCTAAAAGAATGTGAAAAGTTTTCGTAATATCTCCGTCCATACCTACTTCAAAAAAAGAAATATTCTGAACCATAATCTGTTATAAATGAAATAATAATGAACTATTGCTAACATGTACCTTTTAAAAATGATTAGAGAAACGCTTATAACACAAAACTTTGTTCTCGGGAAAAGGTTAACTACGTAGCAGTAGGTGTCCTAAACATCAAGATACAATATTCAATATTAACTTTTATAAAAATTAGTATCGAACAAAAAATAAAATATGAAATATAAAATTAAGTTATCTTTCAATAACACTTCGCTATAATTCATTTATTTTCCTCAAACATTTGATAAATGGAAAAGGTTCAAGTATGCAACGTGGCTGTTAACAATTTCAACTGTCTAGGGGAGATTTATTAAAGTATTTTTGAAAGCTTTTAAAAGAAATTCAAATAAAAGGGCTAAATTAATAACGATTATGTAACTTTTTGATACTGATTTAATATCGAAGAAATCATGCGTTCTTTGATCATTAATCACTATCGAAAGTGCTGCAACTCTTTTTCAAACTCAAATCAAAATTTTAATCTTGAGTAGCATCAGTTAGATTCACGGAAAGGAATAGTACTAAATATTGATTTAATGTAACCGTCTAATCTGTGGGTAATTTCTGAGTCATAAATACTGCATCAGTCATTTCTGCAAACATTGTGACACAGTGACTATGTTATTCGTGCTTTCCGTGTTTTCCATGAAGTTTACTAAATCAGAAGTGGAACTTCTGAAGAACTTTGGAAGTTTGAAGGTCGTATATTACTTGATGGATTCCTCGTAAAGCCGCACATGTTGCGTATAATTAGTTGCATCAAAATAACGCAATTAAACACAATTTTGGGAACTTAATGAAATCTATTGTTTCTTAAACGAGCAATGCAGGTGTATTTATTGTACATTTTACTCATATGTACTGCATCCCTCATTAGGAGATACGATTATTACACATTACGTCTAAAGTTTGCGTATGTCAATTTTGATGGAAACAAGATGCAGGGCTTATATAAGTCAAATATTAAGGTGATATATAAAATTAATTATTTAGAATTAAACAATATAGATAAATGCGAAAAAATGTTTAAGTATGTAAAGAAATGTACACATCGAAAGTTACAAATTTAAATACAATTGTCATAGCACGATACAAAGAAAAACTTCGTCTCTTGCATTTCGTACTATTCCGAAGTTCATCAAAGTCATAACATACAAGCTATTAACTAAAATTTGATACCTACTTTCGCCAGCATTAATGTTTTGTATAAAAAGATATCGAAAACTTCATAGATGGATAGAAGCAAAATACTTGAAAGTACTTACGCATGAGCCACAAATTATAAATGATTTTCAATCAAATCAATAAATGTCTAAAATATCTTAATTGGTAAATTGTTCTTTTTAAGTTTTTGTATAGATTATTTTATTTTTAACAAAATGCTCCCGACAGGAGCATACTTTTACGATCAAAATGTACACAAAATAATAGAAAAAGGCTTACTATCTAGTTAACGCATTTTGTGTCTTTAGTTACCGATCAAAGTTCCTGAAGAAATTTGAATTTCTGTATATATTTGTAACAAGTAGCTTCGCCTTCTCCTACCATTATTCCGGGCATATATTCTACTAACTTTTGTCACGTAAAAGGACACCGCCGTTAATTATCTAACCTCATAATTCTAGATCGAAAACAGGGATTATTTTCGTTCTTCGACACGACATAGCAACATCTCGACGAAGATGAACGATAAAAGATAAAAATGCCCGATATAAAAATACCCTCGAATAACATCGCAACAAGGTGGACGTGTACTCGCACGAGGCCAGCCATAACCACGCTGTTATCCACCTCCTCGATTTTTTTCCACGTGAGTTTGTACCTCTCGACATGTGCAGCACGATCACCTTCCGCGCGTCCTTGGTGGTACGTGCCCGAACACAAATCCTCCACCGAAGTCCCGGAGGCTGGCCGTCACGTGTTTTCGGGCCTTACCTGTTCGTCCGTAATACCTGCGACACACATGGCGCGCACACCGTCGAATCCTCGAAGCGTGAGTACACGTTACGTTCCTGCACCTGCATTAATGAACCAGACGGGCATTAATAAAGCAGAGCCAAGCGATTCGCACGTGGACGGCATATGTGCATCCGCAGGGAAATGGGACCGATGGTGTCCCATTTGTGAAACACTTGTACATCCTTTGGAAAATGTTTTTTTACGGCATCTTTGAGGCCAGTTCTAAAAAATGTTATAATAATTAGAAGCATGTACATTGTATCGCGTTTACACTTAACGGAATCAATTGCAGAAAGAAATAATTAATTAGTGATGTCTTTTCAGGCACTAGTCATTGGGTTTTATGGTCTCCTTTAGAAGTAAAATAATTATTTAATTCTACAGGGTGAACCGCGTAAACTCTTACTATCTGTTTTCCCAGAAACTATTGGTGATATCAACAAATATTTTTTATATTACATGTCACGATAGGTCTTTTCAGGCATTAGTTCAGGCATTTATTGGGTTTTATGGTCTCCTTTAGAAGTAAAATAATTATTTAATTCTATAGGGTGAACCACGTAAACTGTTACTATCTGTTTTCGCGGAAACTATTGGTGATATCAATAAATATTTTTTATATTACATGCATTACTCCTTTTTGACGATGCGTTGTGTTTTTGTTTAATCCATTACGTTGCATATACGCTTCGCGTCGCGTTCTTTCCTTACTATGTAATATCAGTTTGTAATTTAACTTTTCATAATAAACTATATGTCTTAAACGAAATATGCGTAAACTCTGTCAATTTTTTAATTAGTCGTCATTTTATTCAATGTTTAAATTGATACCCGCGCGAATATCTGACGACATGAGTTGATTAATTGATGCATGAACGAAGATGTTCAAGATGTTCTGTACTTGTTCGCACGTTTAGCCAAGACATTGCATTAAAATTTAAATCTACTGGCTACAAACTCCAATTTAAGAATTTATGGCCTTTTGTTACGATAAACGATAATATATGGTGAAACGATGAATTTGTCTAAGCAAATGCTATAATATTATGGATAAAAATATATGATGTTTCATTAGAAATAAAGTAATTTCTATATAATTTATTTCTTTAAAGTTGTCTACTTTCACAAAACCGAAAAAATATATGTTATGAAATAGCATCCACAGACTTCTCACAAAAAATATTGTAATTGTACCAGAAGTAAGTAATGTTTTACAGAATCTATAAAATTCTTTTTTCAATATTTTATCATAAATTTTTCCCTACTCTTTTTATACATGTACCTCGATTATATCAATAATATATATTTTTTTGAACGAAGTCGATTGAACCATTCAAAAGTTATAAATAATTCTTAAAATTAAATGTTTTTTATATTAAAACGCTTAAAAATTGGAGATTAATGTTTGGCCAAATTACAAATAATACTTATAGAAATTTATATGCAAAAAATGAATATGATCTACGCAGAAGCACAATTGACCTTTCTTATCCGGCTACGACCTTTCAAGAAACAAAAATCAATAAATTTGTTTTTTTCGAAACCTTGACCCTTCAAGAAAACAAATCACTTTTGTTCACTACCTACGTTGCCATATCATATCTATTTTGCCAATTATTGAAATTACCTTACTAAATATAAATAAAAGAATATTAAAAAGTTGATTACTTACTTAACCTGAAGTATTATAAAAACAAACAGTTGTGTACGTTCAATAATTAAAGATATACCAGTGCATTTACAAGTTACGAACAGGTTCTCAGGCTTATTATTCACCGATCGCACAAATTGTTAAATGGCGCCACACTTTCTCCTGGTAACCGTTACACGAAAAATTCTTTCCTACGCTATCTTTTTCAACTTCAGTGTAACTCGTAATCGACGAAGAGTTTGAGTTTCGTTTCTGTTCGCAATAATCCACACCTGTGTTCAACGAATCTTGAAGGACACTCGAAGTTTACGGTCGCGGACACGTATGTCGGCGACGAAATCGCGGAATCTGCGGTTCGAGGAAGTCCGTCAATTCCGAATACATGAACCGGACTGTATTGACTCAGGAAATGAGGTCATCGTATGTGATTTCATTGCACCGCGATGGTGCATCGGTCGCTGATATCGGCCGAGGACGTGAGCCGCGGTTAGCAAACGCGTTTCAATTCCCCGTACCAGCACGCGGAAAGTTGATGCATTGCGGCACGTGCTTGCTTGTTCTAGTCGTATCGTGGACATTTTCGGCCTCAGCAAGTGTATTTTGTGATATTAATCCTCTTAACAGCTTAGAGACGATATAACGACTCATTAATCCAAAGGAAATAATTTTAATAAAATGAGTTCTTTTAGTAAGACATATTTGCGTTGAGCAGGAGTATACATGTTTAAACATACTTCGTCTCGGACATGTATATTTACTTCATTGATTTGTATTTGAATACAAAGGAATATTTAATGTGCTATTTGTTATTTTTGCAGTTTATCTTGAAAAGTAACATTCTTAAGGCTTTCTTTTCAAATACAATCCTAAAACTGTATTATAGAAAGAAAAACATAAACAATAGTTTGAAAGAAATCAAATCAGCACTGTTTACAATACATTTTTGTAGATCACAGTATCATTTTCGTACACTTTCCATTTTGACTACGAAAGTATAAGTTTGATTTTTGATTAGAATGCCTTTAAACTTTCAAAATGAGAGAATGTACTGACTAAATGTAGATGTAAAAATTGAAGATAATATTGATGATGTTTATCCACAAAGAAAAACCTCAAGAGCAATACTAAATGACTCTGTATTTTGAACGGTGTTTATTTTGTTGAAAGACAAAATCATGAATAAAATGAAAAATTGTATTGTTTGCTTTATTTATAAGGTATACATTTATTTATGAATGGTGCTATATACTGTTCGTAGAAATGTACTATATATTAAAAGCAATATATAGTATATACCAGCATTCAAACGTTCTACAGCCGAGTTTTAACCAGCGGGCAATGCGATATCATTTTGGTATGTGCAGATATACAGAGAGATATAACTAAAATCAAAATATACAGAGTGTTAACTGGCCTGTGGTAAATGCTTTAAGATATTACAATCACAATCTCGAACAATGGTTGCATCGACAACACCTGTGTACTTATGACAGTGTATGTTATACGCATGAGGCGCACAGGAGTAACTCATTGTCAATGTTATGTATACTTCCTAGACTCGGGAGCCATTCCTAACATGCTCTATATACTTTATATACATTATATACTTCCTATCCAAAGTCAAAAGACTCGATGTTGGGAAAACTAGGCTGCTGTTTGTTCTCCGGTTCATAGAGATCGTATACTTGGAGGCTCCGTTCAATTCCAATCTTTTTTTTTTTTTATTAGTTTTTTAAAGTGGCATCAACCACTACTTGCGTTATTAGCAAGAACTGTGAGATTTTAAAGCTTTTGGAGAAGATTAGTGTTCATAAGAAATTTCAGCAGCTGTAGTAAACTTTTTTTTATCAGTGACATTTTCCCGTATGCACTGTTTAATGTTACATTTCATCCTCTCGTCTGAATATGTATTACAATAGAGAATGAGGTAATCAACAGTTTGAACAGTATTACAGTTGTTACAAATCGGAGGAGCAGTTTTGTTCAATAAGTATGAGTGGGTTAACTTGCCGTGGCCTATTCTAATACGAGATAATGCTACTTGCTGTGGTCTTGTAAGTTCCAGGACGGGGGTACTTTCATAAAAATTATTTTTCAGTGATAGCTGCCGAGGAGGTACAGCTTCTTTCCAGATATTGTTCCAATATTTGTCAAGTGCTTGTTTAGCAATATTTTGTTCGCTCTCCATGGAAAGAGGTGTAAATAAATTTTCTGTCGAATTTCAATCTTGAACATTGCACGGATGTTTATTCTTAGGTGTCATCTCACCAATGAAGCCATGCATAAACACCATCAGAGGATATAACCTTGAGTATTTGTAACAATCAACTATCATCCAGTTAATTCACATTTTGCCGAAAATCGAATCGAACCTATCATCTCCGAATGCACCCACGTGACGCCGATACAACACGTGACAATTACAGCGGGCGTCGCGTCGGTGCGACAGTGATTTACGGTCGCACGAATTTCATTTTACGAGAACAATAAAATCAATTCGATCATAATTCAACCGTGCGCGTCTCTATTCGATCTATCGGGCCCAGAGGCCCAACGCAGATCCGTATCTCGGCCTGAGAAGATATCCTACGGTGTGAACATCGCTGCGGCATTCTCGTCATTCGATGGGTCCACTTTATCGGTGCCCCGAGCACTAAAATTCCCGCTCGGTATCGGTTTAAACTTTAAAGCGCCCCGCGGTCCCCCCTTCGAGCGTGGCTGTTATCGACGCCACGTAGGATCGCGGTGCCTCGATGTTAATATTATTCAAATATCTTAATAGCTCGTGCCCACGGAGGGTCGGCTGGTGTGTTCCCGTGCCCCCTCCGCCTCACTTCGTCGATTGTAACGCGCTCGTAAGCACGTACATTTATAAACCGTGAATCGCGAGTAACCGTGTTCGAGAAGTTTCACGGGAAGCGGCCAAGTCGCGGTTTCCATGTTGTCTTCCGAAGACGCGTTCCTCGGAGGCCGTTAAGGACTCCTGAGGACTCGAAAAGAATCCTGTTTCTAAAATGTACTTAAGGTCTGTAAGGACTGTACTTTACTTGTATTGCTTGTTTCAACAATATTTCCGAAAAATGTATTTATTTTCAAGCCGTTACTGTGATATGACCCCTTAACGCGTTTTCACTTCTATTTTAATTTATTTAACATTTTGCGTTAGTTTGTAGCATTGCCAACTGAATGAAAAACTTTAAATTAAATTAAACTATACGACTATGAGTAATCGAGGCTTTTAAAGGTGAATGAAAATATATCGTAGCATGCATAAAACACTAAGCAAAAATTGAGACAGTTTTTCACTAATCTAACCTCAAGGAGTTAATTAGATCCAGTAACTGTCACAATTAGCATGGATCAGTTGAAACGAAACTCTGAAAATTCCGCGGACGGCAAAGGATTAAGAGGGTCCACCTGTGTAAGATTTTCAAAAAAACAAAAATTTTGTTTCTACATATTTATCATCTAGGAGATATTACAATGACTGTCACAGAAGTATTTTATAAAATTCTGCTTAGTTCATTATTTTTCGAACACCAGACGTGCCCGGCTCAGCGTTGTACTACTTTCGTACGAAACTTTAAACGCGTTTTTCTCGAAACCACGTTTTTGGAAATGGCGAGCAGGATTGCGCAAAATCCATTACATGAATCGGGATGAAACTTTTTTTCTACAATTTTCAAACGTAATTAAAATATCATCGATACCTTAAAATATCATTTTTTAGTTTATACGCCACCCTATTAACAATTTTCAAAATTTTGTGAATATCTTATCGCCAGTACCTTCAAAATGTAATTATAAAGAAGGTGATATTTTACTTTTTTGTTTCAGATGATCTAGTACGATCCAGTACGACTCTTCCACTTTTAAGTGGTCTCGTTAAAGCGCCGTCTAGGAATATCCACATATCGAAACATTTGAGATAAAATCAAAAATTAATGTTAAAGCGTTGATCTACCAAATAACAGAAAATTATCATAATGGCACTAGTACTTTTCCTACAAAAAATTCTTGAAAATTGCCTTGACAATTAAACGTTACACAGGTGGATCCCCTTAATACGTATGCTACTAGAGTCTGAGAAGGAAATTTTGCATCATAGACTAGAGTGTTTGCTTTTTTTATATATGGCTTCAATTGGTAGCATATTTTTAGAATACATTTATAGCATTCTAAATAAGCAATTATCAAAATTGATGCATACATGCGTCGCTGGGCCATAAATAGATCACTGGAATAAAGATAGATCACTGGATTTTCGTTGATCGTAAGTAGATCTAGTATTAAATGTTTTCTACTTAACCTATAAACATTTGAATAGGACGCAATTGAAAGGTTTCAAAGTATTCTATATGTTGGCCTATATAAACTAATTAACACGTTAAGTCCAGAGGTAGATCATTATCCGTGTCCTTGAGTGGCCTGTTGATTTCATACCGTTTGGAACTGCGACTGATCGGAATACCATGAAAGTTTCCTGTGAACGAACATACATAGGGTGTTCCCTCTCATCGATCTTTTTAAGAGAGGGTTACTGTATATTATCGAATTTTAGATCTACGTTTTTACTTTCAAATCCTCGGGTAAATACATACGGCTTATTGTAAATTAGGCAGGACGTGAATCGGTTTCTAACAGAATGGAAACGAGACGGAGAAAAAGTACAGGACGAGGGAATTCGATTCTGTCTCTCCCATGTATGCACCCATCTGGTGTACGTAACCCACAATTCATCAATTCGCCAGTTTCAAAAAGATGCTGAATTGTTTTCACTTCGTCCGCGATGTTGTACCGACTAGATAAGATGCTATTAAATTTAACCCCTTCGTTTTTGCACTTCGGTTCTCCACTCAATGTCGCTTTCGTTTTTTTAATTCGCGTCAATCTATTTTCTCACGAACATGATGAAATCACGAAAAATTTTTTTTTATAATTGATGATTTTATTATTATACTGGGAAACCACACTGGAAAGAGTGTTCGTTGTACCAACCAATTGTTGCACCAATCTTAAAGAATTTTACCAACTGTAACTTCAAAATAAAATGCACAGCTGATATAATAATAATAATATAAATTTAAATGAATTTCAATTACTTTGATTAAACGTAAAGCTTCATAATTAAAAACATTTTTGTCCATTTATTGGTTACAGTAAAGTTTCCATAAGTGCACAAATATCTCTACTATAAATGCACAGAAACCATCTTCACCATTGGTATACCTTTTGGGGGGTCAAGGAGTTGGATCACCGAGCAGTGTTTACATGATCGTGTATTTTCTGATGCTTGCCAACGAGCTTTGAAGGTAGAGAAGGACAGCGAATAAAGAAGAGGACGGAGCGAAAATACCAGGGTATATCGGTGAGACAATTTATTGCAACGGTGAAACTTTTTTATTTGTTCAATTACTGCATTCTGATAAATATTTGCACCCGTGTTCACATTTCACCGTTAAGTTTAAATTGTGCTGTAAACCATCCATAGACGTTTGACATTCAAAAATGTTATTACCGGAACAATAAAAATATTTCCAGTGTTTACGCGAACCTTCCTGTACATATAAAAGATGGAGCAGTTATTCATCCTTTTTGCCGTTCGGATAATAAACTCATGTAATGATGCATAAGTTGTTACAAGTAAATATATTGCGAATTACGTCGTGTTCGGTCTCATTTTAATCAGAAAAATGTCAGGAATATTTTGTCGCAAACATAATGAAATCACGAAAAAATTTTTTTACAACAAAAAAAATAATAATAAAAAAGTTTCACTGTTGGATTACATTGTCTCAGCGACATACCCTGGTGTTTTCGCTCCGTCCCCTCCTTTATTCGATATCCTTCTCTACGTTCGGTGCTTGTCGGCAAACATCAGGGAATATACGAAGTCTACCATAAACGCACTAGTGCAGCCCCGAGTTTGTGCATTTATGGAGACTTTACTACAACTTCAAGTGTAATAATCTACAATAACTAAAACACAAAAGTGATAAGAAATATAATATATATGAATTAAAATGCTATTGTTTAAAATTTTATAATTTTATAAATTTGTTTTTACATGAAGTGTCTGAAACTAGTTTGCATCGTAATATATTTTATATTGCATCGATAACGTAGGCGGAACATTTTAAATAGCTTTGTCTTCGCAGAAATCTGCAAACTTCTTAACTGTATTTTATGCATTTTTGGAGTAATGTTATCCAAAGTAGGAACCATGAACTTCTGAACGGTGACGAAAGAGACAGAGTTTCGGGATCACAGAGAATACAAGAGAAAACTTTTTGAATGCACGAAAATAATGTTTAATCCAAACATTTATTGGCAGTAATTTATTGTCTCAATAATTGTTTCAGAGCTTAACAAATGTAGAAGTACATTTTTCTTGAATCATTTTAACTTCTTGTATTATTAGGATTAAAGGCATTTAATATCTATGGCGTATAAGTAACTTTTTAATTTAAAAATAAAGCTTGGAGAAACTATAATTTTTCAAGCTTCAATTTTTTTTGAATCTTTTTAACTTCTTGTGTTGTTGGGACTAAAGGCATTTAATATCTATGGCGTATAAGTAACTTTATAATTTAAAAATATACTTTGGAGAAGTCTCGAAACAGGAACTACATAATAATATAGCAGAATAAAAAGAAATAATATTATTCAAAATAGGTAGGCATACTCGGCTTGGAAATTTCAATATCTACACTTATGTTTAACAGTCTATATTATTGTACACCACGTGTATATGGACACTGCTACTGATTAAAGTTATGTAAATTTAAAAATCAACGAAACTAGGGGGATAAACTAATCGATATTTTTGTCATACATGTGACAACCTAAACTGTTAAATTTGACTACTGCGCGCCTATAGTGAAATGGTAGTTTTAGTATTGAAATTTCGGGGCAGAGGATCGACGTGAGCACCTCTGATTCCGCGCTGAATCGAGCGAGTCCGTGCACGCGGGTGGGCCCAATGGGCCACGAGTCCCACGCGGGTCCACGTTCTCGCACCACACACGCACCGGCATTAACACTTGACCTTACGCTATCTACGGAGTGTAGATTCATTATCGGGCATAAATTACGCCGGAAAAATCTTGAGCAACTCGATACGTTGCCAGCTCTCGGTTTCGCGTTTTATTGGGAGTCCAACTTCTTGTTCCGTCTCTGAGCGCAGCTATTGAACGCGCTTCGAGACTCGCATCGTGTTGCTCTTCTTTTTTGGTGTCATATATGTTTATCGTTGTTGGGATTATTCGCAAATTACTATTAACATTTGTTTTGATCGTTGATATAAAGCTATTAGCATCGTGATCGTATAGACTTATCTATGAATGAAGATTGTAACGTCTGGATTCAACGATTTATACAGTGGGTGTAGAAAGTATTCGTACACTGATCAATTTCTAAAAAAACAATGTAAAATTGTAATTTATTAACTTATTTTTGATAAACAATGACATTCTACATATTCTCGGAAATCTCTAAAATAGATAGAGTACAAAAAGAATAACTATTTATGGAAGTTCCGAAATTAACAAGAAAAAAAGAATTAATCGATAGAAATATTGAAGCAATAAGTATTCGCACAACTGTTTAATACTTAAAACTTCATTAAAAAAAAAGAAATTTATATTAATTTACAAGTATATAATACTTCCTTCGTGGGATTTCCTTTTGATTTTATAATTATTGTAACTCTCCTAAGCATTAAATTAACTAAATTATTACTTATTCGAAGTGGAATCTTCTTCAATTCCTCTATTAGAGCCATTTTTAAAAGTACTCTACTGGAAATTTGATGTTTTCTAATTCGTACGGAGCAATAAACTAATGTGTTTATGTTATAAACTCTACTGTAAATGGTTCGTCATAAGAATCGTACAAATACTTATTGCTTCTATACTTTTATCCACTTTTCGCATTTTTTTGTTAATTTCACAAATTATATTAACTAGTAAAAATTGTTTTAACTATATCTATCATTGATTAAAAAACTACAATTTCATGCAAAAGTTTTTTGGGAAATTGATCGGTGTACGAATACATTCTACACCCACTGTAGGTCTTCATCGGACGATTTAATATTAAGTTGTCCAGAAAGTTCGTGTCAATTTCTAAGAAAAATTCAAAAACACGTTTGAATTTTAATATATATTTATTGAATTACATAGGTGCCATTTTGTTCCACAACCTTTCCACCTTTTAAGGGATGTATGCATGTTATTTGTTTTCAACCACTTCTATATATTCAGACCTGTACCACCTACCAAAAATCGACATGGACTTTCCGGACAATCCAATACATGTTTCTAGCTTTGGTGTACAATGCTGTGAGAAAGACACAAGTTTTTTACATAGAGTTCATCTAGAAAAGTGTATATAAAGCATAATAGCTATTACATATAGTAGTAGTACTTAGTTTTCTTAGTATCTTGGGCCAATATATCAGGTTTTAATTTTTGATACAATTATAGCATATCTATAAGGAATTAATTTTAATAAAATAAATTTTTGTACCATTATATATTTCTGCCGAACAGGAATATGCATGTTTAAAACATGTTTCATCTCAGACATGTATAAATATGTGAAATTATTTTTTATTTACTTTTTATCGTGATAAGAATTTTATCTATTATAATTTTATCTAATATAATTCCGCCCGCTCTAAGAATAACCAAATACGAATGAGCTCTAAAATACTACAAACTAGATATTTCTGATTGCAGATGATTGTATTGATAAATCTGACGATTGTGAGTGGTAATTACAAAAATTAATCAAAAAATTGGTTAATTCGCTAAAATCTAAAATATATTAACGTATTGTTATAAGTAGACTGTGGATCTTTATGCATTTATAGGAAATTTAAATGTACAAGAACCTACAAAATACAAACAATATGCAAGAATATAAAAAAGATTGAAAATAAAGTTCATGTTATACTATTTGCAGAATAAAATAAATTTCTATTTAGGTTCAATTTTTGTAAGCACGTTTGCGAAGATCTTACTTTGCATAAAGATACGCAGTCTAGTTATAAGACGTTAAAACAGTCAATCAACGTACTTATAAAGTCAATAAAAAAACCTACCAAAAGTTCATAGTCTCGCTAAAAATTTCAAATAACTGCTTGAATAATCACCATTCTAATGGGAAACTCACCTTAATGACGGATATCAATAAAAATACAGTTCGTCTTTATCAAAACGTTCATTTAAAAAAAAAAAGAATGTTCAAAGAAAACCATGATAACGAGAAACTACAAATGAGCGTAGGAACATCATGCGGCGACCATAATGCGCTTGTTAGCAGTTAGGTTTGCATCCTGACCGCTTTTCTGGTGTAACTTCGACGTCACGATAAATAAAAGCGTAGTTTTACTAGCGGTTCCCGATCTCTACCTAGCATAATGCAGAGTTTCCACATGCAAAGATTATTGGGCCCACTCGATTGCTATCGAATCATTCCTTTACTGGCGCCATTAATCATTGTATTAATAAAATGAAGAACAAGAGGATTTTGTGGTATCAGTGTTTTTAGTCATTTTTAATTCTGACTCGCTAATCATACTTCAACACCCTTGATGGCTAAGTATGTAGAATTTATTAAAAATACAACAATTTCACTGTTTTATGAAAATATATGGTTGTTTTTATTATTTTTCAGTTTTCTTTTTTTTTTTTGTCCGGCAATTATATTATATACAGAATAAGTTACCACAAATATATGTTTTTCAAAATAATCATACTAGAACATTTGTAAGAAATTTTTCATTAAAAAGAATATCATAATTGCAGCTCCCAGCGAACGGCTACTTATTTTCGTCCACAGCGAAAGTGTTAATAAATGATAACTAGTTTAAAAAATATGTTGGCGAATTAAAATAATGTAGATGTTACACTCCCTTTCCTATCTCTCGATAGACATACTAAATCCGTTCCCAGGTACTGCTTCTAAACATCGAAACTACATATGTGAATGTTTTTATATTATTATATTACCTACCTGTATACGTGTGGTATTTTTGCAGTATATTGTATAATATACCTAAAATAGCGAGAAAAAGGTGTTCAAATAGTTCAAAATTCAATACGGTCATATATTCTTCTTTCTTACAAAATTAAACCTCTTAAAATAAAACAAAACAAATAATTATTCCTAAAGCAAAATGTCGTAATGCGAGGCTACTTATATCGAGGGATGGGTGCTATTACAGTAACATTCATGTAGTAGCAGTATATGTAATAGATGCATCAAATATTGATGTATAGTCTAGTATAGTATAGTATATTTTTATGTATAGTCAGTTAGTACGGATTAAATAAATGTGGAGGAAGTTTTCCTACAATGATAGAATTTTTAAAGAAATATATACAGTCGGGGTAAGAAGTATTCGTACAGAAACCAATTTAAAATAAAATTAATACGAAAAGAAATACATAAGAGGTTAACATTAAAAAGAATAAACTTTAATTTACGCAAATTCTACTCTAAAAATATGTAGGAATGTTGGTTAATTATTTCTTCACCCTAAAATTTACTAATAAAATAAATATATGAAGTTTTATTTTGTATTGGTTCCTGTACGAATACTTATTACACTGATTGTAAACAGAATCCATGCTTATGGCATCACAAAACTATTTGAAAGGACGAAAATAAAGTGTATAAAGCATTAACACAAATTGTTCAGATTAGATCTGACTTTGAATTGAATGCGAATTCTGCGAAAGTCGAAACACCTTGTATTTGAAATGGTTCTAATTTAGAATATCAATTTACAAATATAAAGACCTGTAAGAAATGTACTTGAACATCACTAATGGTAGCGGTTAATATTTCTTCTATACTATGTTATTAAATCATTTAAGCCATTTACATAAATTTATTTATGAACCCAACATCGATGTTTTCGCTTCCTCCTTTTCAATGTTTTTGGAGCTCAGAAAACAAAATTCCTATTACAAGATCGATATGTACACGTACATCTTTCTAATTAGAGAGCATTCTACTGTTAACAAAAAGAATTATATCCGTTTAAATTTTCTTCCAAAAGTCGCATAACGTCATCTTCTAGGAAACATTATGAGAAATTTACACTCAACTGAAATAAAAGGACAATTAACTTCTTATTTAAATATGTAAATTAAAGGAAGATAAGAAAATTTAGGAAAATTTTGGTGAAATGTTAGCAGGTTGTTGCGTACACTAGCTCGGACAGAGACAACCGGTGTCAGAGTACAGAATAACCAAATCGTATTCAATCGTTTCCATAGTTGAACAAACTTCATAATCGATTTTCTCGAAAACGAAGCCATGGATGAAGAAATGTTACACTAAATATTTCTCTTATTTTTTCACGTAGAATCACACTCTGACCGTGTGTACTCTGAATTCCGCTCCACCCTATATAAATGTGTCTGAACTACTAAATGCTTCCAACTGAATTAAAAACTGTTTTCAAACGCAAACACATAATAGTTCACACTTTTCGCAAGTACTGTCAACGATTATGTACCGTTATTTAACACTAAAAAGGTTAAATAAAGCTAACAAAATATAACAAATATAATATATTTCGATGTGCACTCCTTCGAGACATTTTCTCGACCGATTCCCATTCAAACTCATTCAATCGTGTCCTTCTTTTGAATCATTCACACCAACAGCACATACTCTTGCCACGTTCTCACGACTCTTAATCAATGCTATAGCATAAACAATCGCTCGACTCCATCCACTCTTTTCCAAACACTTTTCATTCCCACCTTATCATTAAAACAAACTTAGTTCTCACGCCTACAAATTACTGTTGAATTTCGAATCAACTTTAAAAACCGCCCAGTTGACGTTACACTTGCCTATTCTTGGCGCCAATAGTCTTTGCATGTGGAAACTCTGCTTAATACACGCAGCACGACGGAAGAAGCATTCGACCCCGCGCGCAAGTAAATGTAAGCTTTGATCGGCTCGCTCGTGAAAACGTAGAAATTATGCGAGCTACTAAACAATCGGACATATCACACGGAACGCTCTTTAACGTCTCACGGAACGGAACAGCTTAATCTCGAAGAGATATCGCGACCAGAACACGTCTCTCGTGGATCACGGCCGTTTTATATCGATCGCGACGGCGGCGGGGCGCACCGCTCCGTTTCCAGAATTCCGCCGACGCCCCGATGAGATTGAAATTCACCCATAAAGGAGAATAATCTTGGTCCGCGAAGGCGAGATCACGTCGTCCATTTGGCCGGAATGGCGCCCATCAAAGTAATAAAACCGACGGAGTAAACGCCCACGCCCAAACGACGCTCGATAGAAACTGCGGCCACGAACTTTGCGACCGTGGCACAGTGTTCAGGCTAGACCAAAATATACGAAAGAATTCGATTTTTAACTTTATCATTGGAATTTGAACGTTTTACGTTATACCTGGTATTTGGTTATAATAATCAGAAATGCAGGGACATTACTTACAACGAAAATAATAAACTTGATTCGTGAGAGAAAAATAACATGTGCGATCACGCATCGAAATAAAAAATAACAATAGCATGGATGCCATCTCATCAAGGTATTCCTGGAAACCAAAAACGCTGATATAGCAGCTAAGGAAGCAATAAATAATACCACCAATCACGAAATACCGATCCTTCTGCAGGATATTAAAAGACACTTACACGATTGCATCAAACAAAAAATGGAACAATATTTGGAAAACAGAAAAAACACTAAAAATCCATAGAATAACAGATGACTTTTTCGAACAATCACCCACAGGACACCTCAACAGACTAGAACAAGTCAAAATTACGCGCATTAAAATTGAACATACAAAATACACGCATAAACACCTACTTGAGAAGACCATTAGACCCAATTGCCGTACGTGCAACGAAATTGTAACAATAGAATACATAATATTTACCTGTAAAAATACGGAACCACTCCGCATACAATACGAACTACCCTCTAGTTTAAAGGAAGCGTGGAGCACAAAAGAAAACTTAAACAAAATAATCCAGCTACTTAAAGATGCACATATATGGACCAACATCTAACATTGGAGAAAACATCATAAGAAACTGTCGCTAATAACCAAAAGTTGATGCGACGATAAATATGTAATAAAAGAAAAAAAAAGAAAAAAAATTACTGTGTCGATCACGCATGAACCTAGCTACACATCGACCTGGTCGCCGCTTACTAATGCATCATGAGAGCGCGAAATTCAGACGCACAATTACACCTAGCAATTCGTCAATATTTAGCATACTTGGAAAGGTTTATCGAATGCTACAGTTTTCTTTCTTATTATCTTTTCCGTTTCCGTTTACTGGGATAAATAGAGAAATCTTCCGAGACTTGTGTATAATATTATGTCAACGCTAACTTCGCGCTGACATTTGTATCTTCTAATATAGACACATTTTTTGGAGGCTAATATACTGAGAGTAATCATTTTAGAAAATTGCACTACAAACGTTATCAGCCACGAAAGAAAATATCACAGATTTTCAATACGAGACTATTCATATTTTCATCGAAAATAGTTCTAACTATATTCTAAATATGTACCTACGTGAAAAAAGATATCCTTCCCTCCCAATCTTCACTGATAAAGTTGAATAATTGAAAATTTTCGAGTTTTCTTATATATTCAGTCCCATTTTCGATAACTGTGTACAATTTCAACATTTATTCTTTCCTTAGATACGAGAGAATAGTAAGGAAAGGGTGCTAGCCAGCACATAGGGTGCTAACAATAAGATTTAAGTTTATATCTTGACAAGGAGGAAGGTGTGTTTTCTGCTAAACACAATAGAACAAAATTGTATGAAATTACTCTATTTTTTTAGATATGAAATGTTATAATATAAGCATAAAACGCATGGGGATGTTAAATCGGTCTAATATAAAATAAAAACAACAAAAAATAATTTTAATTTGTGTTTATAATCGAAGAGACAATATTGAATGAGTAAAATGGTAATTGGAAAAATGTAATAGAACGTAGCAAAAATAAGCAAGTCAAGAATGCATCATCTTTCATTTTTTGAATGTTAAACGGTACCAGACTGAACTATAAAAACTAAGCAAAATTATTACTAGTATTAGTCGATTCTTGTACGTAATGGAAGCAAGTCGAAGAAGTGCACTATACCACGGTGTCTACATTCTTCCAAGGATGTAAAATTAAGAATCATTGTGTTATGATTCATAATTTTACACACTGAGAAGAATATTACAGAATTCTTAAACTGCAATAGACCTGTTGTAGGTTAAATAAATCAGAAAAGAATTGCAAAAACTGTGAACGTCATCGTTCAACCACAGAAGAGATGAGAGATCGTTAAAGAAGATTGTTAAAATAATATGACTGGCTATCTAAACAAATTAATGAAAAGTGGCAGAAAGTTGTTTGTGGTCGAACAATGAGAAACAGATTAAATGATATAGGTTTTTCCTTTTACAAAGCAATGATGAACTCGTACTATCGCGTTTGTCCGAAAACTTTTTTCCAGAGAATGTAATCCGTAAGAAGAACAAAGTTGAAAATCACGTTTTTACCAAAATTCGAAATAAGATGACGGTTTATCATAAAACTTATCTAAAACTATCATAAAACTATCGTAAAACTTATAGATATTACATTGACTATATACAAAATACAATATTCCAATATTAATATCCTGCTTATTCCAAAATGAAACGTTATCATTGTGAATGTGTAAACAAGAGTTCCTTCTTTCAGAAATTGAAAACCCTGTAGAAATAATTAGCACACTAAATCTCGCAAAAGTGACACCAGTCATCAAAGAATGATACACAATTTCGTATTAAAATCCATCCACATCTTTTACTGGTAAGAGATTTGGAAAACCAACTTCATATGTTAGTTTAATGTTAAAAATGTTAAATAATGCCGCAATTGATAAGATGCCTAACAAAATAGCTCATCAAACATATTTTTATATATCTTTTAGGTTAGAATATTTGTAAGATATTATTAAAATATTTATAAATATATATGGACCATTATAATGTAGTTTAGAATTGAAAATATATTAATAATGTAAAGATATGAGTTTAAGTGGGACTCGAATTCAAATGAAAAGAAAAGATACAGCGGTTCGACAGTCGGATACTAATCCTGTTAAAAATATAGTAAATATTCTCGAATGTAACTCCCACGACGAAGTTTTAATTGATTGGATTTATTTACTTTATTTCATTCCAATACTGTTTTACTGAATATAAAGTTATCGAATATTCCATGAAAGACTAATTAGATGAATGTACTAAAGCTTGACGTATAAGTTGCTCTCACAAACACAGCCGCGGAGGTCAGTTTTTAATTTTGTTTATAATGCTGATACGTTAGTCCAACCATCTTTTATCACGTTTGTCATGCCTCGCTTCACTGTGTGTAGCTTGTCCAACTCTTCCACATGACGGCATGTAGATTTTAGTAGACGTGGAAACCCACCAATTACGGGAATTTCCAGTAGCCCATCTGCTGCACCGTTCGTGTCGATTTTTCCGTCGAATCTATGGAGGTCATTTTTATGGCGACATCGTAAATATTAGTCTCTTAATTAGTTTTTCCTTCCCTTAAACCATTACGATATGGTATGCCATAAACGGCGAAAGCCAATGTCATTTCGATGGCGTATGGTTTCTTTCGTCCTATATAGATAGCTTAAAGCGAATCTGAACAAATTGCGGAATGCGAAAAAATGTATAACATTAATATTAAATTAAACATTCATGTTAAATGAATCCAGAAGACCCGAATGACATAATGAAATCATTAATTTCCCGTCTCCGAAAATGTATGGAAGTTAATGACAATCATTTTCAAAGTCTTTTAAAATAAATGTTTTGCGCTAAAGCACTAAATCATTCATTTAACCATTTTGGTTTTCTTGGAACAATATTGGAATTAATAACAAACTTTTCATGATTGTTTCGTGCAAGATCAAATGAAGGTTAACAATTTGTATGTTGCTGTATTCGTCTTTTCATAAGCTATAAAATTGTAGTAATGAAATTATGTCGTCCCATTTAAAAGAGTATTGGTGACCTTGATATCTTAAGAAAAGCTAGCTAAAAAATAATTTCGTCCTAATCACAATATTTACTCCTTTGTATAGAACAATTATTCCCCCGAACACTTTTCCGTATCGTTAATAGCAACCAAAATATTTTAGGTTATTTTAGGCATGTTAGGTACAAATCTCTGTATATGAAAATTGTCAAGATCTGTAATCTACGATTATCTAATTATTTTCAAACTTGAAACTGCCTAAAAACGCCACCTCCAAGCGGGAATACTCCCTTAACTCAGGTGGTTCTGCGCGAGTCGCGTTTTTCGTGTTAATGTCGCTTGAAGATCCTCTCCCATAAAAAATGGTTTTTCGTTCTTGGAAGCGCGCATCGTTTCTCGCGCAGACGGCCGCGTCGCGCCGGTTTCGGTGCGAGTCACAGCCTTTCGTAAAATCTTGCGAGCAGTAAATCCTCGCCTGTAAATCACCTGTCGGACGTTAAGCGGGAGAAGAGGAAGAAGAAGAAGAAGAAGAAGACGAATAAGAAGCAGGAGAAGTGGAAGAGAAGAAGGCGCGGAGGTGCCGGTGAAATTGTAGGTGCGTGATGGTCGGGGCCCTGCGACACGTGTTTCGAAACTTTTGCGAGGCAAAAATCGCATCTTGTGGGGCCCGTATGGCGAACACTCCTGTCGCAGGCATGCACCTTCGAAAAACGCCTGTGCTTGGGTCAGCTTTCCCAACCGAGCTTCGGAATTACACGTAAATCCCATTATTCTACTATGTATCCGGAGAACACATGGTCCCGGCGTGCTGTATTATAGACCGTAAAACCCCCAAGTCTGGAATTGTACGTGCCTCGTACCCGACTCCTGTTCTGTTAGGTAAATCCTTCGATAGTAACTGCCGGTCGAACCTGAACGGAACAAATTTCCTTGAAGAAAATATGACATTTCAAAAACTGTGGGTCGACGATAATTCTCGGTACGAAACGTCGAAGGTCGACGCTTGCAGCCTTCTTTCCGCCATTTCTAAATCGAAAGCAACTTGTAAAAACTCAACGAAATCTCCATACGTGACGATTTCCTTCGAATTTGTTTTATGAGTAAATCTTTACGATTGTTGTCAATTTATGTTGACAATATTTCTCGAAGTACCTGTATCAAGGTCGTTGTAAGTTGTTGCAGAAGAAAATACTTCCTCTTTAGTTTAATAATAAATTTTCCAATGATTATATCATGATTGTTGTTGGTAACTGGTTAGTATTAAAGTGTAAACGTGTCTAAAATAAAGAGGAAGAACATGTGATCTAGGTGTTAAACCTTTTAGAATAAAATATATTTTTGATGTTATATTTACTATTGTAAAGATTAGTAATATTAATACGATTATAAATGAAGCATTATGATTGAATACACTTTTAAATAACGACCGTTTAAAAATGAATCTTACTATTTCTTCGTATTTGAAGAACACATGGATTTATATATAATAAAATAATAAATAGGTTTTATTTTGTTATCATAGTGATAACTATGTGTTATGTCTTTAATTTTTTTTAAATATGAATACATTAATAAAGTGTAACAAGAATGAATTGAAATTCAAATGAATTGAGGCGTGAATCACGTTTCGTATATCACATCGTATACATCCATTCAAGTATAAATGTGTAAGTATATATGTAAGTGTATATTATGCATTCAAGACCCAAAGAAGTAACGTAAACATATCATTTTTTTTTTTTAATTACAATTTATTACCTATTATTGTTTCCGGAACAAGAACGATGAACAAATGGTGTTTCGTAATTAAAAACAAAAATACTTTTGAAGTTTGTCAGGTCGTCGCACGCCTACTTATGAAAGAGTTATGAAAATAAAAGAATAGGATATTGAACTTTGATAGGTGGAAGATCGATATCGATGTTATCGGTGGACGAGGGTTGCCGACAGATCAAATCCCCCTCGTCCTGGAAGGCAGGAGCTGTCAGCGGCGTTACGCGCTCGGCTGCTCGATAGCATCTCGGCTTTTAGCATAAATTTGTGTTTAACGTGGGCGCCAATTAACATAGTAAATAACGCCGGTGTTTTACAGACTCGCGGGAAGCGATCGAACTAGGCCATGTTGAATTCAAAGTATTCGTTCTCTTTAGTAAGCCAAAGTTCATTCTTAGCAGCTACAATAAAAATAATTGATCTCTTTGCACTCCATTGCAGAATCCAGTTGTATGTAGATTATAGGTGCATCGTAATTAGAGCTGAGATTTTCCGTCTAATTTCTACATTCAAGAATAACAAATACACAATGTGTATAACGTTTTAGTTTCTCATTCTTCTTCTTTATTATTAACTAATTCTTCACAGTTTTACTTTGACGCTTTTCTAGTATAATACATCTATCGTTTATTTTTCTTTGTGTGTTTTAAAGATAGATTCTTGAATTCCTAAATTATTGATCAACGAATACTTGGAACAGTACATAGAGCACGTGTTTGACCGAACATTCTCGACGATTAATTCTCGTTTCAAAAGATTCATTTCAACACATTACACGTATGTAGTATGCGACTCTGTTCTTGTTCGTAACTCCATTTGCATTCATATTATTTAATGTAACATACGTGTTTAATAACGATGCGTCGCTCGCTAAATAGGCATGAGTATATCTCTATTCAGGTAATCCACTTTAGTGACTAATTATTTAATAAATATATGTAATACTTTATAGGTACGTGTCAAAATAAAAGGAAAAGGTCAGTTCTTATACTGCGAGTAACTACAATTTCTTTCATATCAAACACGTGATTATTATAGTATCTTTCATTATGAAACAAAATTTAAATTGAAAACCTTGTTATTTCTAAAGGAAACGAGCAACCTTCAGTCACCACGGCCGAATAAAAACACACCCTGACAAAGTTTCCACTCGATTATTAAAAAAAAGATAAGATTAATTTTTCTGGCTTTTGTTAATTATGAATATTTTTATGCAAAACGGTTCTGATGGTATGTCTATCATAGTTGCATTCGAAATGATTTTCTACTATTAATTGTTAAAAGTAGTGTAAGAATACTGTTAGTACTGTATGTTGTTGCTCATGCGATTTCTCGTTTTGCATTAGTCTTGATGTTACATTATCAATACAAGTGTTAATATAGTGAGCAATAATTCGCAAAGCCAAAAATTGTTTTTGGATAAGAATAAATCAAAAAGTTTACATAAAATAATTGGTTGGTATCAGCTTTAACTTCAGCCAACAATAGATACTTATAAAATTCAACAGATCCTTCAAATTTTGTATGTGTAACAGGGATTTTCACTAAAGAATTACAAAATTAATTTTGAAGATCAGGTGGTAAGAAAACAAGTTGGATAGCATTTGTGAATTTTGATCGGATTGTAACACTAAATACTAATGCAAATGTTACATTAGATAGTTTCCAGTAGTATAAGAACAAAATTTTAGGCAAAAAGTCTGACACTGAAAGTATTAATATTATTAATGGCATTAGTGATATTATTATGCTTCAAAAATTCAAAAGTGTCAAATATTTAATGTGAAGCTTATCTGCACATTGCTCTTACATTTGTAGAAGTTTCATTCAATTTTGTTTTCAAACTTTAACAGTAAACACACTAAATATCAATATATTTAACTAGAATATAGATGACATTAAATTAGGTTAAATTGTTGTCAATAGATGGCTATCCTTTTAACATTTGAAAAAAATGACATTCCTTATAGGTAGCTCTAATATTTGACGAAAATAGGTATTGGCGTCGTCCGAGGATCGCTCCAAAGCGTATTGGGCCCCGATTACCGACCGCAATGTAATGGAGCGGACCGATTAACTTTACGATCGGACGCGGAATCAAGACGTTTCGCTGAACGGGCCCCTGCGAGGGCAAGTATCCTTCGCTACGCCGCCGGTGAATTAATGCGCTCGAAGATCCTGGCCGTCGATAACGCGGGAACATGTCCCGCTGCTCCTTGTGCCTCGCTTAGCTGCGGTGATTTTTTCAATCGTTCGCGCTGCCGACGACCATGTTTTGGCGATAACATGCTGACATATTTCCCCCGCATATGGGTTAGACCCCCGACGGTGTTGTATTAAACGCAAACAATAAGAAATAACCCAAAAGAAAAAGACTATGGTAGTATTTAAGGAGTAAAACCACTCTAGGATTTTCAAAAAGTCGATTTCTTTTTTTTCGATTAAACGATACTTTAGGATCATAAAAATAATACGTCATTTGATTTATAGTTTAATTAGATTTATATTTATAGTGATTTATAGATTTTTACAGTACAACAATATTCTCTTTGGAAGTACGTAGCCGTTTTTTGATTGAATGTAAATTTTTTGTTTTATAAACAATTTAATGCTCATCTTTAGGGCAAAAAGTCGATTCATTGCTTAAAAAGTGCGCCACTTCCACAAAAATTGATTAAGAAGAAAAACCTTACGTACTTCCAAAGCCAATTGTATATAGATTATACATTTTCTTTAGTTTTTGTTCCATGACTCATCGATGCCGAGAAATCCGTCCTCCCGTGGCGGTGTTTTCAAAAACGCTGTTTTCGACTTCGGGCTCTGCCGCCGCCATTTTGTATGAAAATGACAATACAAAAATTGTTTTTCGTTCTTCAATATGTGTTAAATAAGCCCTCTGAAAAGAAATTCTATTCCATTTGTCACATTCCCAAAATAAATTGTCAAATTTAGGTCTTTTTTTCTCCCTCTAGAGTGGTTTTACCCCTTAAATTAACAAAGTTGCGGCGTTGTCATTGTGTATATGAGTATTCCGTGGTGAAAAAATACCTACTTTCTTCATTAACTTTTCTTTGTTCATAAATTATTTTAAAAATGAAGGAAATACTCCTATTATATTTGTTATCACTTCGTCAACAAAAACAATAGACATAGATGATTTCTATCATTTTACTAGAGTAGCATTTAATTTTAATTTCACGAAGCGAGGAAGAGATATTCTTCGATGTTCCAAACAAGTCGTTACCATAAACAATATGGTTTTTTTTTATTTCACAATTCAATTACGACAAAAATTTGGTTACCGTTTCCAAGTAAATTTTTGCACCCAGTGAATACTGTCATAGTTCATGGAGAAGAGGAAGTATGTGTCCGCTGTTCGTCGATATTCCCATGCATGCACGGGGTAAAACAACATAGTACCTACCATTACGAAAATATTGCAGTCGATATGCAGTATGGGAATCGCCGTTGAACTTTGTGAACAGGTGACTAGAATCGATTTTTTCAAACACGTTGATTGCGTGAGTCCTCGTTTGTCGACGACATTTTTGTCAGCAGGTGCCACGTCGCGTCGCGTCGGTCTCTATGGCAATTTGTTAAAATGTACTAGTCCGTTACGGGGAGAACTTAATAATTCGAATCATCGAATTAATTATTTTTCGATGACGAAAAAGTCACGTCAGTCACCATTGGCTAACTATACAAAATGCAAAAAGTGATATCCTTATATCAAACAGCTTAAAGATTACAAAAAATGTATCTAAATATTTTTTGGAAAAACTAATGTCACTAGAATCACTGTAACACGTTTTTTATCCTGATATTCTTTTCAACTGCACCGGAACAAGAACTAAAGACAAATGATTTACAAAACAACATTTCTAACAAAACCAGGAAAAATATACGTTATGTACTCATTCCGATAAAAATATTATTAGCATAAAATATAGACAAAGAATAACTTCATTAATCTTTCTGCCTCTCGGTATATCATGGTGTGATTGGAATGGAAAACAGAGTAAACTCTTCGTCGTGTTAAACCCTTTGCGATGACATGTAAAGTAGTTATCAATAAACTGGATTAAAAAGTCAATGTTTATATTGTTCAATTTGTATATATTAACTGTAATAAGTTATAAATTGATTTACTTGTATTGCTTGTTTGAAAAAAGTTCCCGAAAAATGTATTTATTTTCAAGCCGTTAATGTAATATGACCCCTTAACGCGTTTTCGCTTCTACTTTCATTTATTTAACATTTTCGCGTTAGTTTGTAGCATTGCCAACTGAATGAAAAACTTTAAATTAAATTAAACTATACGACTATGAGTAATCGAGGCTTTTAGAGGTGAATGAAAATATATCGTAGCATGCATAAAACACTAAGCAAAAATTGAGACAGTTTTTCACTAATCTAACCTCAAGGAGTTAATTAGATCCAGTAGCTGTCACAATTAGCATGGATTAGTTGAAACGAAACTCTGAAAATTCCGCGGACCGCAAAGGATTAAGGAGGTCCACCTGTGTAAAACTTTCAAAAAAACAAAAATTTTGTTTCTACATATTTATCATCTAGGAAATATTACAATGACTGTCACAGAAGCATTTTATAAAATTCTGCTTAGTTCATTATTTTTCGAACACCAAACGTGCTCGGCTCAGCGTTGTACTACTTTCGTACGAAACTTTAAACGCGTTTTTCTCGAAACCACGTTTTTGGAAATGGCGAGCAGGATTGCGCAAAATCCATTACATGAATCGGGATTAAACTTTTTTTGCCTTGAAAATTAAACGTTACACAGGTGGGCCCCCTTAAAAGGATCGGTTCTCACGACTTAAACATCCACGAAGCTGAACGGTGTCATCTTTACCTTTCCGTCGCATTCTCCGCGGTGTCTTTTTGCGATTAGGCGCGCGACAGAGCGCGCATGGACTAATTAGCGGCCGTGAAATCAGCCAGAGCCGATGCGGTCAATCTCGGCTCCCCTTTGCAAGCGTCTGCGGTCGCGCCGCGTCACAGTTGTTAGTCTCTAACCACCTTAACCGCCGCGCCGCCGCCGTGCCAGGGACGGTTTCACTAATCGCGCGCCACCTTATACCCTTTTTTTTTCTTTTTTTCACCAATCGATTCAAGTATCTCCCGCATAGATAGCTAAAAAAATATTAAATACCACAATGTGCTAACCCTAATCCGGTACTATTGGACTATATCGAATCTAACCCTTCCAATACTATTGTAATTTATACAGACGGTAGTAAAGTAAGAAACTCTCCGTCAGTAGGTGCTGCAGTATATTGTCCGCAACTAGATATAACACGAAAAATTGGTTTAGATATAAGAACATCAGTTTTCACTGCAGAGTGCTATGCTATTAATCATGCATTAGATATCGTCAATTCATATAATAATACAAACTTTCTTATTCTTTCTGATTCTTTGAGCGTGATTAAATTGTTAGAAAAACCAGCACTTCGTAATTCCACTGACTATCACCTCCTAGAAATTAAAAATAAATGCTTTACTTTTACAACTAATAATAATAATCGAAAGTTTATTAAGTTCATATGGGTACCATCTCATAGTGGTCTTACTGGCAACGAAAAGGTGGACTTACTTGCGAAGGAAGCGACAAATGAAACTCCTACGTTGGATATCAAAACACCACTTACCGACCACCTCAGCAACTTTAAAATTCAAACATGGAATTCCATTAACATCTTAATCAAAGAACAAGGCATATTTAAGGGTAAAGAGTACGTCCGATCTTTCCATGAAGATGATGGAAAACCATGGTTTCATGAGCGTTGGCTGCCTAGGAATTTTGTCACTTTTGTCAATAGAGCCCGCTCTCATCGTTATAACCTAAACAATTCGTTAGCCAGAGTGAGATTTTTTTTAGACAGTGCTTGCGAATGTGGTGCTGAAAATCAAGATTTAGATCATGTCATTTGGCAAGGTCCAAAATATGAAAATGAACGTGCTATACTTATAACAGCTCTTCACCGTCGCAAATACTACCTCCCGACTTGTATGAGGTGTTTCATCAATGAAACTGATGTTTCATATTTAAGTTGCAGAACATACTTGTTACTGCGGATTATTTTGTATACACTAACAATGTGTAGATGGAAATTTTGTAATTTTAACGTATCCAGCAGCTACCAAGTCGTACTTTGTCTCATGTATACTATCAACCTTTTAGTAATTGTCAACTCCTGTTGCCTTCGAATGGGGTTATGAATTTTCTATTTTACACGCGCTATTTGCATCTTCAGGTTAATGTTTTCCATTGTTGCAACGTAGAATAAAATCACTAGATTAGGCTGAAGATTCTAAAATTTGATTGAATTTAAATTCTTCAGGCAATTTACGAATATTATCATTACATTGGATAAACATGGAAACAGTTTCACTGAATGGTTGAATATTAAACGAATTATTAGAAACAAAATTTAAATTACTAATAGAGGCAAAAATATAAACTTATGTATAACTTGAATACATGTATCAGCAATTGCATGTCGTCTTAAGGATGTCATCGTTTCATGTATGCATTTCTTTATCTTTCTAAGAAATTTCTTCTTCAAATTTGGTGTCTTTACGATAAGGTTGAAAATGTGATTTTACGATTTAAGTTCATCGCGCGTGGTTGCTGTTGTCAAGTCATCCTCAACAGCTAATTCAATTCCCAAGTCGGATGAAATGAGCGCTGTTCACCTTGCTCCATCACTGGAACTGCGAAGAGACGTCTCGTGCCCGAGGGTACAGTAAACTCTAATCCCCGGGGACATTGACTGATTTACGCCGGCGACATATCCCCCGCGCATGCACCTTCCAGGCAGTAATGGAAGAAAAAAAAGAAAAGGAGAAAAAAATGTGGAAGGTTTACTCGCGCCCTTGGCTGGGTTGAAACTCGAAGGCGCAAAGAGGCGAGGTGCGTCTCTCTGTTCGCCGTGTAAAAAGATGTTCCGTCCCAACACTGGATCTGCGTTAAACGGTTGCACCAGGTTAGAGACGTAACATATTTTTGGTTTATCAGAAATTTATAGCGCCGGAACAATATCGTAACTTCGCAAGAAAAGAGATGGTATGACTTATTATTGATAGAAACTACTGTGATTTGAAGAGACTACAATTTGAGGAATTTCTTGAAGAAGACTAGGTCTTTGGACACCTTCCCACTACAGTATATTTAGTCTTCATATAAGGTAATATAATATACAGTATATAAGGTATGTATAAAGTATATAAGGTTTCATTTAGAAAATTATTTCGTTTATTAAATCTCTATACATTCTCTATGTATTTCTATTATACTCTATATGAATGAAATAACTTTTGTAAAAACATTTTTTTGACAGCTTCATCCCCTCGTGAGATATTTAACCATTACTATTTCAATATTAGAGTCCGTGAAATATCGAAAACAATTCAATGAATATGAATGATAGAATAATAGACCGACTAGAATGCGGACTATAATATTTATATCGAAACATTTTTGAGTGTTAGGTAAAGTGAACTACGTAAAGCGAGACTGTTTGTATTGAGGGATGAAGACTGCTTTGATAGTACTGGTTTGAGGCAATATTAATTTTTTATTTCCAATGTTACAAACGAACAGTAATCATACAAGTAACATTTAACATGTAAACAAAGTGTTTAAAAGTAATACGGCTAAAGTTGAAATTTTAAGAAAAAAATAGAAGTACGTAGCTAATATTTAATACTTATGCTCTGTGTATTTTATATTGAAACAGTTGAATTATTATAACACTACGATTTACATTGTAAATCCACAGTATAATTATACTTATTATAGAAATACATTTCTATAGGTAATGCTTTAAATCGAATCATTCTTTTCACGCAATTGTTAAAATATATTAATTAATTTGGAATTTTTTAAATTTAACAGGATGAATTTACGTATAATGCGTAATCTATAATATTTCTTTATTAAAACGTGCTTAGACAAGAACACAAATTTTACCTAATTGAATTGTCAACATATTCTTAATACATAGCTCACATCAGTATTGTGGACTCGACATTTTTTTTTATTTGTATGATAATACATATTTATAAATTTTGACTTATTATAGACACATGAGTACGTTACATTATCTTACTTTTAATTAGGTTAAAACTTCCAGGCAAGACATTTGCTTTATTAACACTGGAACTACCAAGAAAAACTTATAATTATTCTTATGCGACTGTATCTTTGGAATTAGAGGGGAAAGAAGCAAATAAATTTATCAATATATTTAACCTTGAATCAGTTTTAATAATTGTCATTAAAAATTATAGCAGAACCATTGTTAATAATTGAATTGTTCCACCAATTGAGACCAGTTGAGATTGTTGAACCAATCGAGACTTTTTTGAGGTTGTCCACAACACGTTTATTTTAAACACACATAAAATAACATTCACACGCAACACTACGATTATAAAACACACACACGAAATTTAACATGGAAATTCCGATATTATTCGGTAATAGAAGACACGGTGTGATCACGGTTCCCAACTTTGGGGTTTTACCTCTAGATTTAGAGGGAAAATGTATGAGCTGGGATTTTTTTTAGGGAGTTCAATTTTTTAGAAGAATTTTTTGGGGGGTTTTTCAATGGCACCGCTACTAACTACACACAAACGCACATACATTTCTGTACGGTAAAGTAGTTATTCCTCGTTGAAATTTTGAGTTAATTGACCATCTAGTTTACGAACTATATGATTAATCAAAATACGAATATACATATATAAAACTCTACGAAAATGGCAAATTTTGATTAATCATACCTCGTTAACTAGATGATCAATTAACAGACTAGATGGTCTGAATCAGAGCTCCAACTGATTTCGAGATTATTTGAGAAACAGTATCGATTCGTTGAGATTTCAGAGACTCCTGCTTCTGTTATATTCAACTAAATTTTAAATAAAATATCTCTACTTGTGAGAAACTGAAATAAATAATTAAATCAAATATTTCAGAGGATTTTTAATAAAATTTAGGGGTTTTTTAACTTGCGTCAGGGGAAACCGTACTGGTTGGTGTGAGAGTTGGTTTTGGTATGCGTGGAGAGTGAATTAGGTTGGTATGCGTGTGAGGAAAAAAGGTTAGAGTGAATAAAGTTAAAAAAGCATGTGCGTGGCATTAATGATGTCTTAATATTCTAATCAATTATTAAATATATTAATCACAAAAAGTGTCCAAATTTGTTCCACCTTCCCACAGTTGGTACGTGTACAATTTGGGGATCCGTTGCCTTCTGGTCCGCGAGCACACACGATCATCTGAATTCGGGGAAGGCCGGTAGAGGCTCCGTATTATATATATATATATATATATTATTATCAACACTACTAATACTTACGCTACGCTCGGAGTCTGGATTTCCACTCGGTCCAGATTCCTCCTTTAAGGCTCTGGGACGCCATTTTCCCCGCGAGCTACGCTGCCAAGCCAACCTTAAACAAAAATAAATAATATTATTAATAAATTTAAACTAAAATATTCCGTTTTAACGGAATATATAACGAAACTCCGAAACTCGATCAAGCTCGAGTCGGCGTCCCGACCCGCCGGACTCGAGGTCCGTTACACTGATCTTGCTTGGTAGTTCTAGTGTTAAAATAATTAATTCAGGAGCGAAAGAGCTGACGCTAACCGTAAGGAGAAAACGAGACCAGCCTTCTTATAAGAAGAAAATAAAACAGAGGGGTTAAGAAAAGGAAATTTAACGGTAAATCACCCCGCTTTTGCTCGGTCGCTCCGCTCGGACAGACAGATGGACAGACTTGCGTGTACTCATATGACGAGGGAACGCACTTACCCAGAAAAATCCAAGCTTGTCGTTAAACGTCCAACGATGACGACGACGACGACAACGACGACGACGACGACGACGACGGCGGCGGCGGCTGCGGCGGCGGTGACGGAGGATGCACGAGGCCCGAAACCGCAGAACGAGAAGGGGTCTGGTTAATTTTTATTGGGCATAAATTTGCCAAAATATTTGAGCGTGACGTGGATGGCCCGTAACTCTCGAGAATGTCCTCTCCCCCTCCTGGTATCCCATCTCCTTTGCGCGGTCCTTCCTTTCGTGCTTTTGCAGTCCGGGTTACTCCCTTCCTCCCGCAGCTTTCTCCCTCTCCGTGTTCTCGCTCCTGTCTCGCGTGCTGCAGCCTGCCAGCCTCCTTGTATCTACTGGCCCTGCCGGTATATTAAACATCTTCCGATTCCCGGAATATCTCGTGGAATTCGCCGTGAATGTCCGCGTTGTTGGCCACCTTCGACCCGACTCCTCGACCCGCGATGGTCCGCCGATTCCTCGCCTTTGACCCCGAAACCCTTCTCCGAACGAAATCCTGAACCCGTTTCGACGGGCCCTCGAACCATCGCCGGCTCGACGAGAGATAATTAAGTTGTAAACCACGAGTTTATATTGACTGGTCGTAATTAAGAACCGGCGAGGAATCGGGAGAAACGGCGGGAGCTTCCAGTTTTGCGATCCACGCGGCAGTTAACCCTCTATAACTCAAGTACTACTTGGCTTCTGAACGAATTATACGATTGGATGTGAATGAACGTTGATATTTGCGATTCAAATCGAACTTCGAGTATCATCTGCAGAAACATTCGAGTTTAGTTGCAATTGGGACAACTCTTTTGTCTGTAATTGGTAATTGGTGATGATATACGTACTAGATTAAGAGAAACTATGTCTAATATCGATTTTTAAATTCATTAAAATCAATTTTAACAACCAACGAGAAAGAGGAAAATTCAAAATCCATGAAAAAATCGAAAACGCCACAAATACAATTGAAAATTGTAATAACTTAATCATGTTCCTTAAACAAACAAAACTATTCACCCAAATTTAGACGTACCAGAAATTCATGTAGTTGCTAATAACCCTGTTAGGTGGATGTAACTATAAAAACACAATAAAAAAAAAAAATTAGCATAGACAATTTATTCTCTGACTAACTCATTTTGTGAAAAATCTTTAAGCACTTAAATAGACGAAAAAGGATCCTTATAATAATAATAATAATACTTTGTAATAATAACGTAAAAAAATAATTGTTATAACATTTAAACAGTCGATGAAAGTGTCATATATTTATGTAGTATATTGTTGCGAGCACCGTTTGGATGGATCCAAGGCCTGCTGGTGCTCGCGACCGAAACATGAAGACAGCGAGATGAAGGCGATCGGATCGATCGCCTGTCAAGCTGTCAGATTCGAGCAAGACGCCATTGAGAGCAGACGTTCCGAAGCTATATTTAATTGCATTCCTATTGTACACATTTCTATTGTAAAGCTGGTTGTTATTTATTAAAGTTTGTGTTTACTCATTATGCCGAAACGTAACAATATATTGTAAGATGTTTAATATAGTTATATGGTATTTATATAGCACAAGGGAACAGAAAATATCCATATGTAATATACAGGGTGAGTCCGAAAAAAAAACACCTAAATATCTCCGTTACTTTTCGTTGTACAAAAAAACTTCTTAGGACAAAGTTACACTGTTTGAAGGACCACGTGTAAAGGTGTAAGGGAAAAAATATTCAAGGTCATTTTTTTTATAAAATTTTAAGATCATCAGTTTTTTAAATGGAATGACATATTTTCGTTAACATAATGTTGTAGCTGACAAAATAACGAATTCATCAAGGTAATAAAATATGACCTACAAATGACCTTCAACCCTGAAAAATGGAATAAATAAAATTCAACGGATAAGATTCATTTGGCTACCTCTGTTACGTAAATTGTTCAAAAATATCTTTTTTTTTTTACACAGCAGTACATTCTGCACATTCATTTAGCCGTGAAGTTACAGAACGTACTGCTGTGTAAAAAAAGAGAAAATATTTTTGAACCTTTTGCGTAACAAATAAAGCAAATGAATTTTACACGTTGAATTTTATTTATTCCACTTTTCTGGTTTGAAAGTCATATGTAGGTCATATTGTATTACATAGATGAGTTCGTTATTTTCTCAGCTACATTACATTAACGAAGATATATCATTCCATTAAAAGAAACATCGTTTACCTTATCTTATAAAAAAATGACCTTGAACATTTTTTCCCTTACACCCTTACATGTGGACCCTCAAACAGTGTAACTTTGCCCTAAGAAGTTTTTTTGTACATCGAAAAATAATGGAGATATTTAAGTGTTCTGCTTCTTCGGACTCACCCTGTAGAAAAACGTAAAAACAAAAAAAAACAGGCAACAAGTTTCTTAAAATTTCAGGACCTGATTATTCCAGATTTGTCACCGATGTCACAGCTTCCATCTTAAGAAAAAGAACGTCACCGATATTAATGCAACCCCCGATCCCACACCTGTCCACCTCCTCTTTACTTCCACGTCTGATGGTAGGTGGTAAAATATGAAAATCAATAAACATAAAAATTAACACGCCCCTAACACCTATAATTTCACCGTCGGGAACGTAACCGCGCCGTTAATACCAACATTATTACCATGGCGGGCACTGTGGCCGCATTATGGGTGGCCGGGCACGGTAATTTGGCAGCAGTATAACCCCCACCGGACGGAACCGGACGGAACCGGACGGAACCGCGGCCAACGAGGGTATCTTTCGTATGTTTGGTTCTGAGTACATCGGTAACATACATACGGATGGTTCTGTTCGTTCGCTGTCCGTTGTCACATGTGCGTGGATACGCGTGTAATAATGCCAGGAGATACTTGCCGTGGATATTTATGCTCTCCGTGATTCTGCGACCGTCCGCTCGACATCGCGGTGATAGTGCACCACAATGACCAAGATATCGATAGTGTGGAGGTTTCGGAGAACCTGGCAAGGGTGGATAATCACCAAGAAAGCTTGAGTACTGTAAGATCGATTTTTTATCGACGGGTCTGGCCTTTATAACCTGCAAGCATAATTGAAATAAATATAATACGTTGGTTGAACCGCTACAGCTCGGAATAAAATAATAGCCCACTCAACGTTGTTGTTTATACTTAGATCTGTACGTAGGAATTATGTACTTTATGGATTTTAGATATTGCACATCTCGATCTATGGAAGCAGACTGAAAATAGCTTTTAGTAGGACTTACTTCGGAATGAGTATGGACAAAAATGTAAAGTGAAGCTAAAATCGGTGGGACAAAATAATAGCACATAATATATGTACATAATGTGCTAAATATATGTGTACAATAATTGTACGATGTATTAATAATTTGTAGGTAGACCTTTCTTCTCTAAAACTTTTTGTTGTATACTACACAATTTTTCGACATTTTCTAATTTTAACTCCTCTACTATTCAAAATTGCTTTTCTTCTAGATAAATGTTTCTAGATAAATAGGCCTAAACATTTTCAATTATGTTTAAGTCACAAACGTTTATTAAACCGTGTAGAGCAATTCAAAACTTATATTTTCGAACTAGCAAAAGAGGTAATACGATGAGACAAGTTTTTCTTTATAATTACTTATGTGTATTTCTTCGCATTTATTTATATTGTATCATTTTAAATAGCTAATATACTTATAATTATATTATGGAATTATATACATTCTACGTCTTGTTTACACCAAAGTTTTTATACTTATATAATGATGTATGACTAGCCGAAACTGGAAGCATTACGATCATATACAATACACATAACAACGTGTACTTAAATATGTCATCTAACTTATTGAAATAAATGGCACGTAATTACGATCTTTTGCGGGGAACAAGTCCTTCTTATGAACGAAAAATATCTGTACCCACTTCTTGGTAATTATGTTTGTACATACAGTAAGGTACATATGCATTATATGCAAATATAGCATGTATAGTATAGCACGTATAGTATATTATCTTAATGCTCGAAAGCATGTGAATTTTTATTACTAAAGTTTAATGTTACCCTCAATTTTTTCATGACAACAGTTTCATCACTTGTATTTATCACTTTTCCACGGATTCCTCTGGAGACCTGAATACAAGCCCCTGGGGAAGCCACTTTTATCTTTGAAACAAAGTTTCGCAGAAGAACGTTTCCACAAACGTTTATCCAACTGCCCCACGTGCTTATAAACACGCGGAACGACTTTTCTGCGAGTCGACGCGCCCCCGTCTGCCAAATTACACGGTTAAACATCCTGATTTATGCGTGCGTTTTACAACCACGATGCACGCTGTCGAGAACCACGACAAACAAGACACCGTGCACCACGCTTGCGGTGACGTCAAAGAGACAACGAGTCTCGTTGCCAGCAACGCGAGCTTTACTGCGGCCCTTAATTGCGAGCATTATCATCCCCCGGAACAGTAATGGCGCTGTGAACGACCGTAGGTGTCTACGAGCCGCTTCGAGGGCCGCATAAACGGCGTCCTCCTTTTCGAGGGTGCTAAACGTGAAAAAAAATCGTTCGCACGTTGTAATTTTTGGCCCCGAGACTTTTATTCTTCTTCCATGAAAATCAGTACGATGGCTCGAAACGATCCGACCCAAAGGTTTCCTGAAAGTGATTCCGGTGGCTGCAAAAATTTAACCCTTAACGTTACTATGCGACTGAAGCCGTTAACGAAACGATCCACGAATGCGAAGGAACGTTTTAGTCACCTTTGGAATAACGTTAAGGTAAAATATTGGATATTTAAGGGGGAAGTTTGGTTCAGCTAATGTATTTTTCTAATGCATATAATTTCCAGATATAATTAATTTTTGTTATTGAAACTTTTTTTACATGCAAAGGGACGTTCAAAGTAGAAAATTTGACAGTGTAGATTTAATTTGAATGTATACGTATATGGATATAGTAGTCGCAACGAAAGGATTCGGTCAAAACGATGGGATACGTGGAGCCCTGGAAAAACATCTGATAGGTAAAATCAGAAAATTTGTTTCTTTAGTAGATACGTAAAATGCGTATGAACCTCAATTTGCAAAAAAAAAATTGTTAATTGTAAAAATGGCGGCAAAAAACATGAAAATGAACGATACATGTCGGCCGTTTTCATTAAGAAAATTGTAGATATTAACGTGGTCATTAATAACCATGTAGTTGATGTGACCTTAAACAAAGTAATTAAAAAAGAAAGAAGAACTTTACATCTTATAATTATTTGCAAAATAATATGCCTAGAACCAATTGCCTAGAATATACCATTATCTTCAATTGAAAAACAGCCTTTCTTGTGAAATGCTACTCATAAACTTGCTTGAAGGGAGATTCATCAACACAGGTCATTATAACCTTTATATTTTATTAATACGATCTCATATACTTTATATAAACAGACAGTTATACATATTGTAAAACAAGAATATTATATGTACTTTGCAATACTTTTTAGAACACTCCCATGTTCTACAATTTAAACAAAATATTAATTGGTTAGATTACATACGGAAAAACAAATATTATTAATATTACAATTGGGGTAATATTACAAATGTGAATTGTTCTCTTAATATTTTAACCTCTGGAAGTTTTTCAATGTCCCATCTAACCTTCAGATGAGGTATTTCTAAATCGTTTACGTAGATTATTTATATGTACGTATGTATATTAATGCTGGTTTGGGCAGTAAAAATAAAAGATATAAAGAGACCAAAGTTAATGTTAAGGGTAATTTAAGGCTTCGATGTATGTAGATTAAGGATTATTAATTTTAAGTTTAGTATGTAAGATATGAGTACGGTGGTATGAGTGAGGGTGTAAATGGTTTAGTGAATTGTAATCCAAGTCCATTTCGTGGCTTAAAAGCTGGAATAAAAACTATATCTATCTATTAACGCCGATTTTTGACAATTCTTCTTTCGAACGTGATGATGATCATACTAGAAGACATTTAAATCATCCAGATTGAACTGTCTTTCATCTTTAATTATAATTCTTCTGCATTCCCTCTTCAACTGTATATGGAGCTTTGGAAATGTGACACGGCCCTCCCTATGTTTTACTGTCGATTCAGGTTCCCATTTTAATTTTCGTCGAACAATATTGTGAGATATCTAGAGTATGCGACAAATGTTTCTGGGATTAGTGTCACTACCAGCTTTGTAAATAATTTCACATACTTATCGTAAGCAAAAATCGCGAAGGGTCACCCACTGCTACTCTTTGTACCATAATTATTCGCATCTCTCCATAAGCTATAAATTACTTTCTTGGTTTTTCTCCACAGTCTTCGCAATTTTTGTAAATGTTAAGAAATCGGAAGAAATCAGAATAGAAACTCATGCGTGTTATCGTTTAGCCATCTTGCACTTTACGACATTTCGTTGACAAGTACAAGAAAGGACAGCCAGTTGACATTCATGTATCGTTGTATCGTGTATAAGAGTCGAAGACAGTTCCAGACATTGACCAACTCGGTGTCTGCAAAGAGTGTTTGGTACATGGAAACACCCACCGCGACCCTAGACTGTTTCCGCGAAAGACTCCGTCTCGTAAAATAGTTTTATTCGCGAAATTAACGTCTCCAAGGTTAATCGGCAATGAAACGTCGCTATCGAGCCCTTTGTTCCTGTCGTTTGCGCCGGATATGCGAATGGAAAATCTAAACGACCCGTAAACTATACAAAGTACGTAACTGTTGACGGCGCGTTGGAATTAAGATAAGCGTCGTGACTCGGCCGTATCCCGGGGACTTTTTGGACGTAAAAGCGTAGAAACGAACGCGAGGAGCCGGCCGCGAGGCGAGCAAGCCAGCCTGTAAGGAGAAAAGAATGGCCACGGAGCGGCCTTAGCGAGGCTCGTAAAATACGTATCGTTACAACCGTTCGCGTCGGCCCTTGTAAGCGCAACGGAGACTTGTCCTTTTGGTCAGTGGCGCACCCAGAAATTTATCAAGGAGACGGCAACTAAAAATTAACAAAGACGAACACCCCGCGATATTTTATACCCCTTTAAGATTTGTTTAGAACATTTCTTAAGGGCACTATCCGGTTTTCTCGAGACGTGTATTTCCCGCATTAGCGCCACTGTAAGACGATCAATTCTTGATCAATTTTAAAAATTCAAACGAGATTATATTCGTACTTGTGCTAGCTTTCGCCGTATCCATTATTACAAATTTTTAAACCCCTAATTTTTATTTATGCACATTTTTGTGGCAAAAGAAACACTTCTCAGGGAGAATAAGTTTGAACATGTGCCCGATCATGGCCTAAATGTTTTTTCACATTTACAGTGAATAAAACGATAGCCATACATATGAAATTTGAATATCTTCCATTTTTTTTTAATTTGGACGGTCCTAATAAAAGTTGTGATGGCGTTAATCAAGAACTCTGATTTTCAAAATAATACATTATCAGTAGACTGCGGATCTTTATGCATTTATAGGAAATTTGAATGCGCAAGAACTTAAAAAATGCAAACAATATGAAAGAATATAGAAAAGATTGAAAGTAAAGTCCATGTTATAACATTTGCAGAATAAAATAAATTCCAATTTAGGTTCAATTTTTTAACCGACTTCGAAATGGAGGAGGTTACTCAATTCGACATGTGTATTTGTTTTTTGTAGTCACGTTCGCAAAGATCCGCAGTCTAATTATCAGTATCTAATTTCAAACGCTACAGTGGCTGTACAATACAGCCCAGAAACGTTTATTACCTTACATTGGACATGTCACTCTAAAAAAATCATAAACATCACTTATTTTGCGCTCGACTTGACCGGATGGTGCTCTTAATACATTGTTCGCCGGTTCCGCAATATCCTGGGATTTTCAGTCTAATGTTTGACCGCCAGAACCGCGATATTTAGGAATATCTGTATATATGCACGTTTAAGCGTGGATATGTATGTAATTGTCGTTGTTTCACTTTTTCAAGAAACAACACACAAACGATGGTACAGAAAAAATTTGTATATTTTATTTCACCTACTCATTCCTTCTAGACAGCCAAAGCTTTTTTCGACATGCATAGCTTCAATGGCTAATATTTAACTGACTTGTAACCAGAGTATATCGGAAAGCTAAGAAACTGCGAGAAGTAAATGTCATTATCCATTGATTAATTTGCACAAATGTCAATTAAATTGTGATGTCAATACAAATTAAATACAAAATAATCAAATTCATTCAAACAGACTCAGTCGTGTTGATATCATGCATATTGATGAACTATTTAATATCAGATTTATATGTATAATAGATTGCAGATGATCTACATCAAATCCGAGTTGATTTATGCATAAATTATCGTTGGTTCGTAATATAGCTCATATGCGAGATATTTAGAAATGATTCTACAGGCCAAGTTAAAACAAAACTGAAAAATTACAAATTTGCGTCTCCAAGTTACTAATTGCTAAAAATACACAAACAAATTCATATTTAATTTAGTTCTGTCATTATTAGTGAATACGGAGAAAGTGTTATTTAACAAAACAAAGGGCAACAGGTATCCATCGTCATTAATAGATTAATTTGGCTCAAAATCTGCTTAGGTCTTGTAGTGAGAATATAAAACTCATTTTTTAACCGACTTCGAAAAGGGGGAGGTTACTCAATTTGACATGTATATTTTTGTTTCCAATTTCCAACCGTGGAACAAACGACGACAAAGATCGACAGCTTCGGTCATCGAGGTATTATTTAATGACCTTAGTTTACTTGTACACTTAGATATAAACAATTCCATTGAAAGAAGATATACTGAAAGAAGATATACTGAAAGAAGATATTTGTATCAGGATTGGTGGAACTGTCCCCTTGCACCCCCCTTGGCTGCGCCACTGCACATTTGATACTTTTGCAGCAACGACAACTGGAGAACCGTGTTCCAAGTCGCAGCAGCATTGCGAGAGTCGAATTCCCGCGGCACCGAGTAATAGCAGAAACGTTCTTGTTGGTTAGCACGTGGTGTGCCATTATCCTGCCATTTCATCATTTTATCTTCGTGCCCAATGGCCAGCCTGATGAGCCAATAAAGCCAGGGATATGACCGCGGCCACGCAAAAATGTCCCTCGCTAACTTTTGCCTTCCAGGCCACCGAATAATTCCTCCAACGGGCCACGATTTCCAGCCACGAGATTTCGTTCCTGAGCGAACGGAACGGAGATAATCGTCTCTCGTAGAGAAACTTATGCTAGGTATCTGCATCGGGGCTACCATTCAGTTTGGAGTGCGATTACGGAGAGATTTACCGAACGAATCGTTTCGGTCGCTAATGCGACCACCCCTCTGTGAGATACCATCGAAAAGATTACATTTTTTTGCACATGAAACTCATTTACTGTTTTATTCTCTATTTATTACTCATTTAACGAAAGAATTTTAAGAGCTAACTATTTTTTAACCCTAGAATATCACTGTTCATTCTTAGTTACATTAATCCTCTATTTCGCTATTTTATTCTTCAGGAATTTGTTATGTATCGATGTACAAATTCATTGATAGTCACTTTATATAGTAAAAAATTTTTAAAGAGAATATTTACAAATCTCATCAATTTCTCACCGAAATTTGTAGAAATTATTTTTCTTAAATTTTTGTTTGCATACACTATGCCAGCGTCAAATATTATTTGATTGGGACAGAGTTGAGTTCTAAATAAAATTTATTCTATACTACACAAATTTATGAAACATGGTAATTTTTTAAATAAAAGGTATATTATAAAATATGAATATTAATATTAATGGTGAACCTACAATCAATATACTACATGCCCTTTTATCTGAGTAAAGTGTGTTAAATTTATTAATACTATGCATAACTTGTTAATACAATGCATTACTCAATTATTTGCACACCAGAATGTTAAAACAAAAATAGTGTATCTTTAATTACAATTGAGGTTAATTACAATTAATTGTATGATTGATCGATCGATTGAATAAATATGAAATCGATTAACCCTTACCGAATATATATCAGCCATATATCACGTCGGATATGATAAAGCAATTTTTACTGTAAAAGGAAGTAATTTTAGTAGTTTTTAATAGTAAAAAAATAATGAAACATATTTTTGATGCTAAAAATGTTAATGCCATTGCAGACAAAAAACATAATATTGTTGCATCTTAAGTTATCAGGTAAATCGACGACCTAGAGACAAATCAAATCTAAAACATTGACGCCCGGTAAGGATAAGTACCAAAAAACTAACGGTACATTATATACTTTTTCTGTTCGATGTAATATAAGCTGATACGTTGTATCAAAACTATTCAGAACTGTTACAGTTTCACATACTGTTTAGCTACACAATTTATCTAACACTTAACCTACCAAGCTGTCAATGTAATCTACATATTTCAATCTTTTTTTTTAAATTCCTGAATTAGTCAGAACGCTGTTGCCACAATTTTTGGCCACTATTATTCTAACAGGGAACCAGTTGTATCGATATACTGGTTTGTTTCTTGTAATTTTAGATACATAGTACACAGAATAAATATTTGGTGGGTAGTTCTCGTAAATCGATTAATGGCCACCATTGTTGTGTATTCTGCGTGCCACGCGAATTAGAATGCCGACAATGAACATGTTAAACGGTCTACTACCGATACTGGTACAACCATCTCACTACCTACAATCAATTACCTGCCTAAAACAGGTTGCCACAGCCGAACACATTGAAAACAATGTAACGAGGTTTGCACGATGATCCCCCAAGGTATCGTAAGAGCCGGCGTCCTCATCAGAGAACACCCAGCGAAGTGTACCGTGGCAACCGAGCGACTGCTCAGTATCCTCGGATAATATATACGTATTACGTATACAATGTGCAGTATCTTATCAACTAATCGAGCAAGAACCTAGAGAAGGGGAAGGAAAGAGAGGCATCATCGGGTCCAAGCTGGTACGCGAGACCGCGTCCGAGTTACCGTTGCAATCGCATTAAAACGAACGTGCACCAGGGTGAGATGTATGTACGACCCGGCGATCCCGCCGCCGCTGGCACCGTTGATCTACATCGGTAGTGATCTACCGATCTTGTGTATAACTCGCGCGCGAATCGTGATCAGCCTTTGGGCATCAGAAGTGCAATCGTCCGGAATGGCCGTGGCTGGTGCTCGTTCCAGGGCCAGGATATACCGTTTTCTCCGTGTACGAGTCCGTCTGCCCTATTCCGCGGATGGAAACCGGGAGATCCACGATCCATATTCCCACAGACCCGAGACCGGGGCTATTCGAGCCGAACGAGATTGTTGCCACCGCGACCGAGGGATGGCTTTTCGAGGCAATAGATCGTTCTTCGATTTCCATTTCGAGCTCCGTGCGACTGCGTCGCGATAGATCGATCGATTCCCGAACGAACGAGTCTCTGGTAACGCGATTTGCATCAAGGTTAGGATGATCAGCGAGCAAACCGACGTGTGTGAACTTTACCGGGATTGTCGGTGCTACGTAACGAGGCACTAATAGATCCAAATGTTAATCCATAGGACGAATGCAACCAATGACGGGAATGACGATCGTGGTATACAGACCTACCTACAGTGACGAGCAAAAGTGTAAACACACTCCGCTGATTTTATGTAAAAGGCGAAAATACGACTAATTTTTCAAGTGATCGGTAACGATTAGGTAACAGTAACTACAAGGTGCACCTGATTAACGAAATGTAATGGTTTATTTTTATTAACATTAATAATGTATAGAATATTTTATAATAATTGTGTTTTGAAACAATGTTTACAATTTTTTATACGAAACGTCTTATGATAGCATTTAAATATCAGGGAAATGAAACTGTCAATGAACACTGATTGTCCACTGTTTCGCAGTCAACTGTTCGACACCATTGTTAGATTATTTTTCAGTTTGCACGCTGTTTCATACGCTTAATCTAAGATGAAGCGACTTAGTGAAGATAAAAAGAAAACTATTTGTTTGTATGATAAAGATTTGTCGTTGCGGCAAATTGCAGAGAAATGTGGTGTCAGTCATATGATAGTTGCGAGAATAAGAAAAACGTATGTTAGTGCACCAATTTCTTGCCAAAATGGTAGACTGTGTGCGTGTGTGGGTGCGTCCGTGCGTGCGTGCGTGCGTTCGTGCGTGACTCACATTAATATTGGGACGGTATAATTCTTCGTACATTATCACTTCGTATTTAAATTTAATCCTTTTAGTGTACAACTTGTCGTACGACAGATCGTATCGTGTATGGGGCGTTTTAGGTTCAACACTTTTTTGCTAGAAAATGTGACCAACTTCTTGAAACAGTAATATACATGTACAAGCTACATAACGCAGGGTACGTTTGTTTTGAACAGGTATAACTATGATGAACACAGTTGAATGCTTAAATCAATAATCACCGAAAGGTTCCGCGTGCGTGGTAGCAAGAATCCATCGTCACAATTGCACGTCGTTTGCTGTTAGAAGCTTACCAGAATTCGCACTTTTACGGTATCGCATGATTCGTCATCATAGAAGAAACATTTCGTGATCAACAAATGAGTAACAGTGTTCTAAAGGTCAACGTTTTATGATTCACTAATAGAATATGCAAACTCTTTGTACTAAACCCTCGCGAGTATTCAGCTTGAACCTCAATTTGAAACTGTATTGACTTCGTAAAATAGTTATCAATATAGTTAGCGTAAGCAATTAAAAATCTTCGTAACGCCGGTGATAAGACGTAAGGAAACACGCAGAGGATTTATTTTTATGATGGAACCTAGTGAAACAACATTGCAACACTTTGATAAAAAATCTATAACTATACTAGAAGGAGAAGGCATAAGAGATATTATTGTGAGAGTTGGTTTTAGTATGCGTGGAGAGTGAGTTAGGTTGGTATGCGTGTGAGGAAAAAAGGTTAGCGTGAATCAAGTTAAAAAAAGCATTAATGATGTCTTAATATTCTAATCAATTATTAAATATATTAATCACAAAAAGTGTCCTACCTACAAATTTGTTCTACCTTCCTACAATTATGTGCTCGAATGAATATTTTCTAAGTTGCTAGCCATCCATGCTAAAAAGAGTCAAAGAAAGACCATGCAAAGCCTAAACCGACTTTAAACAACAAATTTTGCACCGAGTTGCAGATTCCGTGTACAGAGAATGCAGCACTAAGAAATGATAGTCTCGCGAGAACAAATTGTTAACACCTGACAGGGTTGACACTTTCATTGACAAGCCAATCGCTCAAGTATGCATATAGCGGCGAAAAGTGCATCGATTTGTCACATTTGTCAAGCTACCCAGAAACTGGGTTGCAAGTGGAATCCTTCGGTACTCACTATTGTCGTCCTTGATTTCACATGCGTATCCTCGTTAGCGGATCGCTGTGAGCGGATCACTCTCCATTTGTTTCAAACAAACATACGTTGATTCTGTATGTCGGGGGCTCGCGAGTCGGAGCAATCCGCTTCCCACAACGCTGAGTAGATCTCTCGTAGCCCCCCCCCCCCCCCCCCTCGTCCTCTGGTAAGCATGCTAATTCCTTATTGATGAGTGTCATTTGTTACCATCGGTTAGTTCCTTCCCTTTTTTCCACTCTTCCCTTCGGTTCTCTCATCACCTCGAGTTCCTCGTCCACGAAGAAGATTCTCGGAGCCACCGACGTTGCGTCACGGAAAAGCTCCCAGCCGTGGATCCGGTTAATTGTCCCCCGAGGGAGCTCATTTTTCGGTACCCCCTCCATATTCCCGATGATGCCAGTTCCCTCGGCGATTTGTTAAACGTCAACCATTCCGAGGAACGCCGCGATCGATCGATCGATCGATAGGATCGTTAAGGGGGCACGTCAGTCTAGACGGCCAAAATCAAGGTCATTCTTCAGAATTTTTATTTCTGGGGCTATTTATTTCTTCAAAATGGGGGTTTACTATAAAGTACGTAGACATATTCAGGTATACATATTTTTTTGTTTCCATTTTTTTATTACATATTTAACGTCGCATCAACCTTTGATTATTATTAGCGACAGATTCTTATGAGGTTTTCTCCAATGTTAGATGTTGGTCCATATGTGTGCACCTTTAAGTAGCTGGATTATTTTGTTTAAGTTTTCTTTTGTGCTCCACGCTTCCTTTAAATTAGTGGGTAGTTCGTATTGTATGTTTTCAATTAAATAATCTTAAAATTGAGCGGGAGTCAACTATTAGCGTAGAGCGTGTCGTCAAAAACACGTATAGCGGTGAGCAATATATTTTGGATTTGGGTTCTCCTAAAACAAAAAACGAAATGTAGTTTTGAAACCTGATAGTACACGCTCTTTTTATTTATCCAGAATTTTGAAAAAACATTTATTCGCAAAACTGTGATTACTCAAAGTTGAGTTTTGATTCTTCGACAAATTTTTGACAGGTTTTTTATTATTAAAATTTTTATGTAATTCGAATTCGATAGCTTCGTCGCTGTGCAATATTCCTTAATAATTTTTTTAGTTAACTTGTTCCTGCTGTCATGAATAAATATTAAGAATTAATTGAAAATTCAGTTAAAAGAAGTTCACAAGATTGGACGTCTTCTAAAGTGTCCAACTGTAGCCACTTAACACGTTCTGTATCAGTTTTCATTACAAATGGATAAATTATCACAAAATATTTCATTATATCATCAATCTATAATTAATCACCTTGTTTCGTACTATTTATATTGTTGTATACTGCATTTTCAATAATAGCTCCTTCTTTTGGTGGAAATATATTCTACAGAATTAAATTTATCATAAAATATATATTTCCAGCGCATTAAATAAATATCTCTGCGTAGTTTAAAGGTGAAGTTTAACGTACACCATAATAATATTAACGATTAAGTTTTAAAGAAATTACTCGAGTGTAAATTTCCCAGGTGGTTCTAAAATTACATATTATATAACCACTACTTCCGATAGCATCGATAGATATCTCAATGCAAGAAAGCAAGCGGCGACAGATGAAACAAGGAAATTACGACATTTAATATGTTTATAAATAAAATACCAAGAACATGTTATAATATGTGTAGAATGAATGTGGCACGTGTAGGCACGTTCGCGAAGATTTTATTTTGCATAAAGATCCGCAGTCTATTTACTATTTATTTAATATAATTTCGCTATTTTCGTTGCTTCGATTCAACTAGAAATCCTCGTAAACAAAACTTCCGTGTCCAGCGGTCCGTTAAATTCGAGCACCGTTGCCGGAGGCTGGCAATGGACCGACAGCCGAATTCGTCGGGGCGTGGGCACCAGCCGGAATAAAATCGACGTTTGATTACCTCTGGTTCACGCGAGTAGGGTGGCATTCACGACGAAAGGGATTACCACTTTGTGTCGTTCCTTTTCCACGTTGGTGGTGGTCCCGTTGGAATTATTGCTGCGTTCCCAACACCGTAATGGACCTTCCATTGAATAGAGATGATAAGGATGAAGGTACCGTCGATAGAAAGAGAACGAAGAGGTGAAAATTTCGTGCACATCACCTGCAAGCCAACGTTTGTAGGCTCCTGTAAAAATAAAGAATAGAATGAGACGAGGTAGGAACGCCAAGAAAGCTACTCAAGAGCAGATAAGTAATTTTCTTCCTTTCCGAGCTCCTTTTGCTTGGACATTATGATATTGTGACCAGACTGCGGGACGCGTCTCAAAAATACCATTTCAAGATGATGTAGTGTTATTTTATACGAACGCTTCTGGACAGGATCTCTCTCTCTCTCTCTCTCTCTCTCTCCATTTATCTATCTATCTGTCTATCTGTTTCATACATCCGTGTCGTCGTGACGTCTGCTCCAGCAAACGCTTCGGTACTTCTTGTCCTAGTTCCACATCTCCGTGCTTTGATTGCACAATTTGTTTTGTACGATTCTTGTTCTAAATATCACCACAAGTGTGTGGTCGAATATGTTTAACAAGGATAATCGACTGATTATGACTACACCAAATATTGAGAATATATGATTCTATCCAATATGGACCACTCATTAATTCTCTTTTGTTAAAGATAAGAGCAACATACCATAACAGAATTTTCGTAGATGCGGAGAGATATGTTCACTTTAACGCTTTCCGTCTTTGAAAAACAAAAAAAATATACTTTTAAATAATAAAACATTAATTTATTTTTAAAATTAAATCGAAATATAAATAACCAAAAGTCATGTTTGAATAACTTCTTTATATTATAACTTAAATTTTTAAACAATATTGACACTATTTTAAAGACACCAGAACGCCAAAATTTATTAATCAGTCTTGTTATTTTAAAAATTTATTTTGTGTTCTGGAATACACAGAAACCAAATAACAAGTATGTTGTTATTTTGCATAATATTCAGTACTGAACATATACTATTACACGAGCTCATAAGTAAACCGTTTTAGATTTTGTTATAACAACACTATTAGCTTCCTTGTTTTTAAAAAGAATATTTGTTTGCATTTTAAAGACGTTCTTGACCACATAATCATATACGTTTGGTACCTGCATGTTTAGTCTTTAGACCATATATATTTCGAGTTTATTGTTATTACTATCTATAAAAATACATAAGACAAAAGGTAGTAATTGGAACTTTCCAAGAAAATAGATGAATTGTGTAGCTCTAAAAGGAAGAGGTTATACTTTACATATACATGATGTATACAGTATTTACAAATATACAATATAGTTACTATTACCTAAAAGGAAGAGAAACGACAATTAAAGTCTATTCTCCTTAAATGTTCTCGGGTCTATTACTTATTGTTTATTATACGTTCGCTATTAAAGCTGTCACTCAAATATGTCGATTTTTGCACATGTGCTCTCTTACATCATCGATATATACATAATATCAAGGGACACGCTGAGCTAGTCAACAAGCGCGGCCAATTTGCCTTGAAGAAAGTCTCCTTTCTTTACAAATATACATAGATAAAATGAGATAAATAATAACGATGTCAAGTCAAATGCGATATCTGATGAATTGGACCTGGAGTTAAACGCGTTTGGAGCAAAGGTTTTCCTATTTCTTCGCATCTTTCGATCGATACAATGAAAGTGCAAAAGAATTTGAGAAACCGCATGTCCGGTAAGAGCCAAGTACCGTTATAGACGCATCCTTACCAATTACAGGGCATACCAGCGGTCTGATTGATCGGTTGTCATAAGTCACCGACCTTTTTGACACTATCCTCATCGAGGCCGGGACGCGGGCCACGACGCGGTCGCCCTTTGGCGCCCCGGTGCGACGCTGCTGCCCACACGACGCGAGGTGGCCGCCTCGAGTGTCTTCCACGGACATTAGTCCTCCCCCTGATGCACGTAAATTGTGCATGTGCATCGCAACGCTCGCGAGGGCTCGTCTTAAGGAAGGCTGGCCGGGCCGAGTTTGCCCGCGAGGTGCAAAACAATTCATTACCGCGTGACCTTCGACCTCGGAGCGCGAGCCGCTCATTATGGCACACTTTGATGATCCCGAGGAGGGTACCCCCTCCTCCTAAATTCAGGCGAGTCGTTCGGAGCCAGAGTCGAAAACTACACGGGCCTCTGATGAAAATCTAACTACTAAATTTCAGCTCGTTCGTAACTCTTAACGTTTGTTAAAAAAGGAGTAGGAAAGCCCCTCTCAAAGTGAGTCCATTAAATTTTAAAAGTAAAATGTAATGTTTTATCGACAAAAGTTAGATCGCTCACGCTAAGAAGGAAATGGATATTGAAAGGCTCTACAGGTGAACCTAATGTAAGTTAATCGGTTAATACTTACAGCTAAGATTAGTAATCAATTAAATTGTTCTTTCATCAGCCATCAAAATCACCAAAAACGACAATTGAAGACTTCCATTTACTCTTGAAAATGTATACCACCTCTCCCGGAAAAAATCGATATTCCCAATCCTTAAAAATAATATTAAAAAGTCACATGGAAAAACTCGTCTTATTAGGTAGACTTGAAATTAATGTCGTTTCTTTTACATTAAATTCAAATAAATTTATAATAAATTTCTATTTTTAATTAATTTTTGTAATCGCTTTCGTTATCAACAGCCTTTTGCCATCTAGCATGCAAATTTTCAATGTCAGGCTGATCAAAATAAATCAGCTGATGAGTGATGAACAAATGTTTAAAATTGCAAAAGCGACATTACTTTCCAGTCCACCTAATAATAACAAAAACACGATGACTATTTTTGTTTTTTAAGTTAATAAATAGAAATGTGTTTGTTTTTCGTCTATGTAATTTCATAACATTTCAAAATAGTAATTTCATTTTCTGTATGCATAATGTCAATACAATGACAATCAACAATCAAAAAGCGTCTGAAACTTTTACATGTATTACTTGGTTTACACTACCTGTTTTCCTTTTATATAATTATTATTAAAAATATATTATAATTCAATATATAAATTTCCTTATTTCCTTATATAGAACTATGGTTGATTTCTTTAAAAAGTACACAATTTGGTATTCCTACATAGGTATATTTAAGTTGAAAAAAGTAAATCACAGAATAATTTCTAATTTGTCCTTAGGATAATATACCCTACCCGTCTACTTCTCAAATACATGTAAAAGAAATACGATAGAATTTATGTAAATCTATCGCATTCCTTTTAAAACTCATTTTGAATGAGAGGCACATTGCGCATATCCGGAGAACAAGACGGCGGACGGAGACAGAGTTGATAGGAGGAGAGAAACGAAAAGAGAGAAACACCACGTGGATTGCAAAACTTAATTGATTAAATTTATCTAAATACAGTGTCATCCTTACATAAACCCAAAGATAATAGCTTTTAATGTCGTTTCTCGTATTTACAGTGAAACTCAGTTCAGTTATTATCTCCCCAAGATAAATCAGAGAACCAAAGGATTAACACATTATATACATACAGTAGAGATATTATAACTTTATCTTACTTTTCCTGTTATAAAAACCTGTTCCATTTCATGTGTTTGGCTAACTTAACAGATTTTACCGCCGTTGGCCACAAAATCAATTGTCTGAATGTGACCTTATCTACGTACGAGTCGGAAACATACTTTTCGTCTCAAACCCATGTCTGAGTCCCGTGCAATGACAATGTGGATTAAAAATGACGCAATAATGAGCCAAGTAGAATTCAATTATCGACTCCAATCCACGATAATTGCACGGGATAAATCATGCGACGACCGAAAGAAGACCGCTGCCGATGGCGACCAAAAGTGGATGCGCGTCTGTGTCTTCAATTCCTCGAAATATAATGCACAGGCGAAGGTGGGAGGTCACCCAATCCTGCTGGTTGTTACCTATATACAACTAGCGTGATAACGGTACACACTCTTAAACGGCACGTTCTTCCGTCAAATGAAATCCTCGTGACCCCTTGGCTCCCGCATTCTTTATCCTTTGCCCAGGCTTCTTATTCTTTCTCTTCTTCTTCTTTTCTTCGTCTTCCATCCACCTCTTGCGCCGTGCCCTCCACCCCGTCGACTCCGTTCTCCCTCTACCTTTCCCTCTTTCCGACGGTGCCTTATAACATTACAATTGCTAATTCCCCCGTTGCGTTTGCTCGCGGTCGCAGTAAAGTTTGACCGTCGTAAAAGCGAGGGTGAACTCGCATCGCGCTGACACGGATGCACGTGATTACGCGAACTTGTGACTGCCGGAACTCTTGGGACATCGATCATTTGTACGCTATTCGAAATTAAGGATGAAACAGCTCGAAGAATTTGATTGACGAATATTTTGTTGATATGTAAATGTTACAAATTCACTATCGTTAATTATACTAGTCATTTATACAACAGCTCGAAGAATTTGATAGTCGAATATTTCGTTGATATGTAAATGTTACAAATTCATTATGGTTAATTATATTAGTCATTCATAATATATTAGAGGAGATCAGTATACTAAATTATATTTTAGTTTTATTATTAATATACTAAATGAAGTGAGAAGCATTTTCAGAATTGTAGCCATTAGTTAAACTTTTTCAGTATAATATACCAAGCTTTCTTTATAAATTAATCTATACGGAAGAAACCATATTGCTTTTTACCTTTTCATTGGGATTATTTCAAACATTCATGAAATATGTTCGCAACTTGAATTTAACATATGAATTGAATACAAAAATTCGATTACTTTATGAATACTTTTATTTAAATTTAACGTTAAACTATAAAGTGAAACGAAAATGTATAAAACATTTCCAAATATAAACATTTATCTAATTTGAGTCCCTATCATCTGAGTTGCAATTTTTACGAATAAACTACATCTGTAACCTGCAATGATAAATCAATAATATATAATCCTACAAAGCTAATCACGTTTGATTGTTTGGTAATCATAATCGTTACACTTTTCCCAACATCGTTATGTAGCTTTTATGTAAAAAAATGCATTGATACATCAACGAGAAACGCATTCATAAATTGACAAAAAAGCTGGAATTGCAAAATGTTGCGAAATCCCCTTATTGCTTTAGTACAACAATTGGCATTGACATTCAGCAGATTCCTATAAAGTAACTTTAGCTAAAATGTCTCGAGAGAGTCAGATATATCAATAAAATTAACTGCTTTTGAAACATTGAATTTTATTCTGTAGAAATATGTGAGCGTAATACTTTGGAATGTTACGTACAGCGTGCTTGGTCGGTTCCGTTTGCTTAGTTTGTTGTTATCGTAAATGTCACCTGTCATTTGATGTTATCAGTAATGCCACGTATAACGAAACAACTGCAACAGGAAAGTACCGAGCGAGTAGTATGTACGTATTGTGTTACGCACGGTATGTATTGATTAATAAAAATGAGAAACTGAATATCTTTGGAACAGTTATTACCTAGAGATATGTTTGTTAAGACTCTTTTATTTCTTTCAATGAGTTTTCTCGGACTGTACAATTTGTAGCTATTATTCTAGAACACCATGTATAGTAAGTGAATGCTGTCTCGAGAAGAGTAAATAGATCGTTATCAATAGACTGTAGATTTTATACATTCTACACTTATGGCGTATGCGAATATGAAAAACATACTTATGCAAAACGTATGCAAACTATGCGCACTAATGTATTAATCTATATAACGTAATCTGCATGTAAATGGTAAACATACATGTATATATACTACAAATCTAGATAAACTGAAAGAAGAAAATGATATAAAAATAGATCTTGCGAACCTCAATTAATCATTATAATTAATCAACCAAGTATACCTATTAAAGAAAGTTCATTATTTTCCTACTCGTAATGAACCAAGAAAAAGGTATATGTGAGTGTTAGAGTTAAACCCCTTCCATAGTAATAAAAAGAATATATTAATACAGGAAGACTTATTAGCTGAACTTTCTTCTAATTCCATGTTTAAAACTACAATAATACATAATTCATTCGAAAGTTGTCGAATAAAAGTTAATTTTGAGGTTATGAGTATTTCCAATTAAACATCTACTTATCTCATTGTTAGCGACAGTGAATTTCCTATTGTGAGCGACACCAAAAATCCATTCTAAACTTATCATTAAGCAACCTGAAAAAATTCAAGACCACGGATCTCATCAAATAAGCGAAAAGGGGGAGTGGAAATTTTTGTTTATAGTTTAATGCATATGTACAATATATAAATTGTTTATTATTTTCAATAAAGGCATTGATTTAAATTTACTCACGTTCTTTATATATGTTTAATATTAGGTTGTCCCGAAAGTTTCTTTCGCGAGTTGCACTCAATTATTTTATGTGGTCGTATTTATATAAATAGAGAATCTAATTTCATAGATATTCATGTTGTAACAGTAATAGAGCAAAATGAATCGTGCACAATTCAGTAATGTAACATAAAACATAAAATATTGTGCATTTATTACTTATTAATAAAGCGAAAAAAACTTTTGGGAGAACCTAATACATACTACATCGCTTCTTTAGTCATCACTGACAACTGCTAATAATTCTCTGCAACTTTCAAAAGGTTAAGGAACTGGTTTAGAGCAAGTTTGATTTCGGTAAATATAAAAAATAATTTAGCCCCGCTACAAGGACTTAGTAGCTATAATTAAAACATTGCGTAGGAATTTCAGTTTTCGCAGTTACCTTAGGCGATATAATTTCGCTTCCAGTTCAATTCCGCAACGTCTACCGCATTATTCGGCACAGTTGTTTATGCACATGGCCGCGTACACGTCGACGCGCACCCACGTGCGCATTATTTCATGTACCGAGGACACGTATATACGTTTCAGAGGAACTTGCGGACGGGACTTTAAACGAGCGTGCTCTTCCTGGTGCGCCGATAGTAGGTCAAGTTAATATGCCGCATTGTGATTTTTAATATCGTCCCGCTGTCGGTCGTACCCTCCGTCTTCTCGCCCCCTTTTGCCTCCACCTTCTCCTCGTTCGCCTCTTCCGCGACAATTCCGACTGGTACTCCTCCTCCGCAAAAAACGAACGAAAGAATTCAAGTACCGGTGGAACGACTCGTTTCGTGGCGAGGGCCAGACGGCGAAAAAAGCATTGTCGGGATTACAATCGAGTCGCTTAATATAGAAACAACGCCTCTCCCTTTTCTTGCGGCAGCGACGCCCCCCTACTCCTTTCCGCAAAAGAAGTTGAATCAATTAAAATTAACAGGGATGATTGCGACACGATACATTCGAAAGTTACTTGGCGGAATTAGAGAGGTAAAGCAATGATCAAAGAGAAGGCGAGTCCAGATAAAATAATTTTTGGAAAAAGAATGTAACCGACTTCGAAAAAATATTAAAATTTCACTAAAAAGTATGAAATAATTTTTAGGTAATTGATATGAATACTCACCAGTTCTAGATGTAATTGATTAAAAGTATGAAATAATTTCTATTTCCTTTGTATTAAATTATATTGAATAATATATTTAATTTCTATTTCCTTTATATTAGATTATGTTAAATAACCTGTTCGTAGACAGCGCAAAAGTAAAAATTACTTGTATTCAAAATTACCAAACTTGGTTTAACAAGCAAAAAAAAAAGAAAAGGAAAAAAATATAACAAAATTGTAGGAGAACGGGCTTTGGTGTCGAATATGTAGTAGAATAATTAATCAAATATGTAACAGCATATAAAATTCACTGCAAATGTTATCAATAAAGAATAACATAGATAAGATTATAGGCAATTTTTGTTTCCCTACACAACAAAATTAATTTACTAAAAGAGAGCAAAGAACTGTAACAAAATAATCATTTCATAGAGAAAATACATCCTCTTACTTATGAAACATTAAAATCCCAAATTGCATTAATAAGAATGGCTAGAAGTATGAAAGACAGAAGAATCTATTCACCAAACTCATCCATAAAGAAATTATTGATCATATAGGGACATAATACAAATGTCATTTAAATCCTCGAAAGCATAAATCTACTATTAAGCCAAATTTAACAAATAGAACAAGTCGCTAAATAGATGCAAATTCTAGATACATATTATATTGAATACTTGGAAACAAAACGTTTTTTTTTTTTTTTTTTAATGAAAGAAAACAGAGAAACAATTTTGTGTAACTATTTGGTAGTCCTCTTTAAGATTTATTTAAATCAACATTATTTATACATTTGCATAGGCAAGATTTACTGAATCAACCACTTTGTATTTATCAAAATGTCAGTGGTATTCCTTTACCTTTTTTTTTTTATTTGATTTTAAAATACTTATGTATCTCAGTTTATAGGAATCGAATTGAGATTTCTATCATTCTCTACTATTCGCGGAGGCAAACGTCGATAGAGAACTACGAGACATTGCGTAATACAAATTTTTATCGGTATTAAATTTCCTCGGTATTATATTCGTAAAGCTTCCATTGTTCTTCCAATACTGCAAAAGTTCCGAGGCCTTTTGTAAGTAAAACCTCGAGACGGTCGACTCTTCAGACTGTCCAAACATACTCGAAGTTGTCGACGTCGAGGACACGAGTGTGCTCGGTGGTACGGAAACGTGGAAACAATTCTGTCTGCTGAAAAACTCATAAAATCGTGTTAAAAAAATTTAGTTTGTCAACATAATTTTCCTTATACTTTTCTTCTATGTACACGGTAACGAAGCTTACCCCTCCAATGTTGCAAATGATAAAGGATATCCAACCGATTCCAATCGATGTGCATTTTCCGTTGTTATCGTATAATAAGACTGAGTTTTCTGCCGTTTTCCTCGCTGAGTGTTATAGTAGTATCGGTGAGCAAAATTATAAGACTACCCTACTTTTTTGTAATTTAGATGATGTCAATGTAGAAGTGCTGTAGAAGCAATGTAGAAGCACTCAATAAAATATCTGGGTAAAATAATGGTCTCAAAACTAATCTATAAATTTCACATAAAGGAGATAATTAAACAAGAGTGTCCTATGCAATTGGAACAGGCTTATCTTCTAAACGAGTAAAAATAGAAAAAACATGTTATAAGTGAAAGTTAAATGGTTTCAGATGGTGCATAACATGCAACTAATTTTATGCACTTTTGTGCATCGGTGCATCAGAAAAATGCAACTGCAATGAAATATCCATCGATTATCCTACAGTTTTAATTTAAATGTTTAATGGGGTACAATTGGTACGTGGAAAACCTTATTGTTAGTCAGTCTTTGCGAGTAATGCAAGAATAATATATTAACATTCTAAATTCCTGTTGGATAGCCTGGCTTCTGTTTTTATGGGCTTCTATCATTATGAGTCATCAAACCATTTCTATTATATCGAAAGGTCGCAATCTTCACATTTTTCAAACTTATCGTTCGTCACCGTTTGCTCGACAGTCCAAAGGTTGAGGTGAAAATTCGCACACCAATTTAGTCACTAGTGACTAAGGTCTAACATTAGATTCTCTCCGTTAATTACTTTACCATACATAGAATGTTTTCTTATAAAAGAAGTCATATTTTGCTCTAGAATTAAATATACAATATCTAGGGTTTCTGGTCTCCTATTTTATAGGTTCTTAGTGTTATAGTTTAGTTAGATGTGGCAATGTCAGCCAATAGCGTTACTGCATCTAACAACAGATAAGACGAAAGGTCTTCTTGTAGACGCAGGGTACTTTTGTTATCAAGTAACCTCTTATTTTCTAAATTGAAGATTTCGTTTTACAGAGTATACAATGCTGCCTAATTTCTTAGAATTTGTCCAACGTGTCTACTGATAAACAAACATTGTCAACTGCTAAAACAACTTTTAGGTTTAGAACAAAATTAGAGAATATGTTTTGATCAATCTTATTTTAATTTGCCGAATGCGTTTTCATTAAATAATTCGACAGTTATTCAAAGAAGGAACATTTGGTCTGCACCGAATGTATGATGTAACGAATATCATGTGCTTTATATCCCTACATAAGTAAATAATTAGAAATTCATCGTTCTCCTTGATTTCGTTTTGAAAATCTCTTACACTCCGTTAAATTATATAGTCTTATTAACTTCTATATGATTTTTTTCAAATTATAATGTTTTCAACTTATTGGGAAACTATTGAAGTAATTTTTTTTTAAAACAACATACCAAGAATATAATGTTAAAGAGAAATTAAAGATAGAATTAAAGGTAAAAGATTCAAAAAAATTTGAGGAAAGTTATATTATGACGTAGGAATTATTCAAAATGTAGAACTGTGTACTTTTGACTATATACAGGCCCGACTAGATATTTTATTAAATACAGACTGATGCAACATTGTGTATCAATAATACGTTCTTTCTGAAACACAATTTTAAGGATAAACTATTTCATGAATTTCAAGATGACGACAACAAATAATTAGACAAAGCTTGAAACCCTTCCAAATGTAGGACTAAATACATAATAAACCACTTAGGATAATGCTACCTACATTCATATAAGAATACACAAATTATATTACAATGATTGTATACAGAAAAAGAGTTACACAAATCCTATATTTTAGCTTACAATAATAAGCGGTGTTGGAATGGTAAGTCCTTTTATAAAAGGCAATTATTATTAAAAGTTAAAAAAAAAAGAGAAAGAAAGAAGGTAAAACACACATAAAATATATGTTTATGGTGTCAATTTGTTAAATATTATATTCTCTTGTTAGGGCTTCATTTATACATCCTCTTGTTTCTTGAATATTGCTTTTCAATTAAGTATCGTTTCAAGAGAAATTTATTTTAACAATTTCAGTAAATAACCAAATATTTTTTTAGAAATTTTGTATTTCTCGACGGAGTATACGAATCCATATAAGTATTAGCGGATCTAAGACAGTGTATCGGTAAATCACTTGTAGAGGAGGACACGGTTACTCGTGATCGACGAAACGATCCCTCCGAAGATTTCTCGGGCGATCCAGGTTCCGCCTAACCTGGAAGACACGTCACATCCCGACAGGTACTTACGGTGGAGGAAGCTTATTACACGGAGCGGTTGCATAACCGGGGGCGTTTAAGCGGACCTATCAGAGTCGACTGTTAACCCAGCAAGGCCCGAACGTGCCGTGGGGGCCGGTCGTGACCCAACCTGTCCGATCTACCGGGGCTTAGGCGATCTTTGCCGACCGTACAATATTTCGCGCTCAAAGATCGCCGATCATTAGACACTTCCGTGCTCCGTATCTTGTCAGAGGCAAAGACGATCTTTTTTACGATCACATAGTGGATGCAGTACAATCCATTCCAGCTACCGATTATATCCCACACTTAACCCAAACCTGGTGCAAGTTTCTTTTTCTTCTCCAGAGAGATCAAGATAAGGTGTTCGATGGATGGTAGGAGGGCCGAGGTGGAAGGTAACAGAAATAGATTGTAACTGTGTATGTTGTTTCCAAGTTTCTTAACATGCGACAGAAACGTCGAAAGTAAACTGTTCGTTAAATCATTTGAAGATTGGTATCATTCCTAATTTGGTAATAAAAACTGTTCGTATATATACGAATGGCAATATACACATTGAATCAAACGGTATGCAATGAAGCTGGAAAACGTCTGGGCTTTTTTTACTCACGTTTTGTGACACTTGCCTCCTCGGAGAATCTCTCGAAGGAGCCTCACCTAGGCAGGAAGGGCCTCACCTAGTCCAAAATTCTCATCCAAGAAGAATGCACAGGTCTCTCACGATGTTTATACTTTTCACAAAATAGCAGTCTTTTCACAAATCAATCAACACTATTCTTAACCGGTGTAAGGACTGTGTAAACATATTCCTTTTTAGCTCATGTAGCGAAGTCATTAATTTAATATCATCGGATTAGTGTACGTGTAAACCACAGTTACATTTGCCCTATTAAATAAATCATATCATCATAGTCTTGTTATAATAATAAATGTGTAAACCCCTATTTTATATAAACAACAAAAGCAAATGTTTAGGACAAAATTAATCCGAAATCTATTTGTATTATCTATTTAAATTCATCGTCTTTTCATCAGTAAAAAGCACTTTCCGCCATTTTTTCTTCCATTGTAGATGATTAAGAGCGAGATCCAGTCGACGCTGTTTGTGCACTATCGACAAAGGTGGATTAACAACAAATTTTTTTCGTTTCAGATGCTGTGCCTTTTCTATAACTCTTTTTACAGTCTTTACAGATACTTTTAACCCACATTCTACTAAAACTTGCCTAGGTGTAAGAGCTGAATTTGATGCACACCTTAAAACTGTTCTTTTATCTCTTAAAGTAAGGGATGATTGTCTTCCAGATCTCTTCTTTTTTCCGTAATTTTTTGGATTATTTAAAAAATTACGAATCACACACCTACCTCTTTTCATTTTTGGTGACATTTGTTTTAAATTCTCTCCTTTTGCTCCTCTTTGAAAGATTTCTATTTTTTCCTCTTCAGTTAGAATTTTACCACGTGGTATGATTTTAGTTTCAATGTTTTTCTATTTTATACTAACAAAATCACTATAATAGAGATTTCACAGTACGAAATACACGAATACATTTAGATTCAACGACTATCTGTAGTCAACTAACATTAATGTCTTATAATTTTCTCTTACAGAAGAAACCAAACGTTACATTTCTTGGAAATGCTTCGACGCTTTGTAATTGTTTACATTGTGATGGAGTTCGCGAATAGTACTCTTTCATCCCATCATCATTCACGCTACGTATACAAGCTTATACATATATTTTTAACCGACTTCGAAAAAGGAGGAGGTTACTCAATTCGACATGTATATTTTTTTTTTTAAGGTATGTTCACCGATTACGCCAAGATGGCTTGACCAATCGGAATGAAATCTGTTGCATCTTGTAGTGCATGTCTCCCCGGTGGTCCCATTATCAAGATTTTTTTCGATATGTCATTTGTTACCCGCTGTTTTTTGCAAAAAACCGTAATTTTGATTATGTATGTCCGCCGATTACGGCGAGATGGCTTGACCAATCAGAATGAAACCTGTTGCATCTTGTAAAGCATGTCCCCCCGGTGGCCCCGCTGTCAAGACTTTTTGCGATTTGTCTTTTTACCCATTTTTTTTTAACAAAAAACCGAAATTTTTAGGTATTTTTGCCGATTACGTCGAGATGGCTTGATCAATCGGAGTGAACTCTCTTGCATCTTGTAGAATATTTCTTCCAGTAGGTCCCGTAAACAAAACATTTTGTGATTTGTCAGTTTTTACCCGTCTTTTTTTTGCAAAAAAACAGAAAAATATTGTCTCGCTTCTTACTCCGAGACGGATGGACCAATCGGATTGAAACTTCTTGCATTTGAAAGAGCATTTGCCATAGGGTACCATAACAAAACATTTATCCTTGTTTTATTTTTTACCACGTTACATCACTTTTTATTTTTAAATAAATGGGGTGTCATATAATTATGTCCATCAGTGTATCTAGAGATAGCGCATTCACGAGCAAAAGCCTGTCGCAGTGAAAAGGCTATTCTATAAGGATGGCAACCTTACCCGTACATGTATAACAGAACTTCCTAACGCGGATAAGAAATCCCTCGAAATCGTCAACTGCGACATCACGAAATCGCATGGCATAGAAAGCACGTTGGAACCGAAACTCATCAAAAGGTATTCTTCGATAGCTTTTAATTTCCAGTCGCGCCGTTGCCTACTTATGCAAATCCGCCCGTGATTAGGTGGCTTGTTGTCCAGTCATACCGAAAGCTTTCTACCGTTCGAGAAGCTAATCCATATTCGTTATTCTCGGCGTCAGGCTGCGTCCTCCATGGAAACGGTAGCCCGACGACGTGGGTGCAGCATTAGCGGGTCTGTCAGGTCAATGAATCATTAGAGCCAGCGGACAGGTCGCCAAGGCGCCTATCGACGACGTGTATAAATGTTGACCGCCATAATTCTCCTCCGTGAGTCGTGCGTCAGTGCGCGCGCGCTGTCCAATCACTGGCGCACGGTATCGCCCTTGCAACCAGGCGCCTCGATTCGCGCACTTTTCAATGAAGCCCGCGACACGAATAAGTGGGACGTCCCCGTACAATAACGCTGGATCACATAAATCAACGATCACGATCCCACGACGACGACGCTGTCGCGGAAAAGCTCGCTTCCACGATGGATTCGATTGTCGCGATCGCCAACTGGTTTCTAGGATTTCTTTCGCTTTCGATCCGTAGTCCTGGCTCAGCGACGTGTTATGTCCGCATAGGGCCCCGAACAGACTGAAATCCGAGGACTCGAGTCTAGAGAAACAACTAACGAAGAATATTAGTAACTTCACTGCGTCTGTAATGTCGTCGAATAAAATTAATATACATCAAAATAATGTTGCTTTATGTTGATTCAATTTTATGCTGGTTCGGTCTACACAGCTTCGTAAATTTATTTCAGGGAGTCTTTGAAGGTGAGGGAAAAGAATATCTGAATGTACTGAATTTTGAATTATGTTTAAGATGGTCTTTTTCGGTATTTTAGACATATATGATTTGAGAATATAAGTACGCTTATATATATAAGCGTGACATAATGATACAAATGATTCGCTCCTGAGTTCGGAACACCTACGTATGTATTTCGAGCAGTGGGTGTACAGTGTGTTAAAGAACAATTTATAGTTTACCTCAACTGTTAATCATAGACTATGTACAACTAATCTAAACTAACCAGAATTGAAGTACTAATAAGAAGTCAGCAAATCTGAATAAAACTGATAAAATACTAATCTAAACAAAACAGGAAAAAACTAAACATAACAGAACAAAACAGAAGCGTTATACATATAAAAATATACGTCGTATTCGTTGAGCTTTTAGTTGATTGAAATATTCCTAAAAAGTAACTCTTTTACAGTCGTACAGTGGATATTAAAAACAGCGGATATTTCAATAGACTGTGTGTTGTTGCATCATACTATAAATCAATTGTTTCAATAATTCTATTGTATTTTTAGTTCTTTAGACATTGTATATCTATTGAATGCTTGATTATTACGGTGCATATACTTAACGATGCGAAGTAAGTAGAGGTATTTGTCATATTGAACGTTTTCGATAATTTAGTTCATTATTATCTGCAGAATATCAATTACAATGAAAGAAAAGATATACATATAAACTAAAGGTAAGGATATGAGCATAAGCACAAGAAGAGAATAATCGTACATAATTTTAGCATACGAGTAGACGAAGAAATGTACAATCGTTATATAGCTTCGACGTGCATTTTATGCTTATAATATATCTCTCCCTTTCTTCCATTTCTTTTCCATAAACCAATAGTACATTTTTCATTACCTACAACTGGGTGTATACAATTTACTTTATTTTCTAGAGGAAATAATAAAGTGGAATACAGCCAATTTGTCAAAATTTGAATTTGTTTGTTACGAGAATCATTTATTCTCCGTATGCAATCAATATATAAGTGGGCTAATTTACATAATATTTTCTAATATATTACGTGTTCATTTGTTCATTTCTTTATTCTATTTTCGTATGATGCAATAAACACGTTAACTAACTAACTAAATAGATAAATAACATAAATTACGCTGATAAATTGCATATTTATGTTTGTTGCATCAATAAAGAAACAAATTATTTCTCATACACGAATCTTTGGAAACACTGTTTTTAGGAATTCTGTAAGTGTCTTATTTGCCTATAGGATAATACGCCACTGAGTCCTGTCTCGCTTGCTTCTTTCCTGACTAGCCGTTTCGATTCGTCACGGTTATGGATTCGGCTTGAATCAGCGCGCGATTAGTCAAAGTCGCATAGGTTGCAACCTTCGCCCCGACTGGTCATGCATCAGTTTCCTGATCGCCATCTCTCGAAATGTTATCGATGATTTAGCGACCGGAAATGTCGGCGGCTTTGCTGGAGATATCGAATCGCGGTTGACAAGTAATTGCGACCGTGGGTAGAGGAAATAAACGAAATTGAGGGATTGTGTTAAAAACGATGGAGCTAAGCAACAGCCGAAGCGTAAACTTTCAAAGATCTGAAATACGATTCTTTAAATTTACAACTGCAGCTAGAACTTCATGTTCCAAAGAAAGAAATTTAATTTTACACTCCAGAATGATTGATTATATCCTTATAAACTTTAAAATGGCGAGGATGATTCCTTATAGGATAGAGACTTCATTTAGAACGATCGGATAATACATTAACAAATTAAAATCACCGATGACTGACAATATGCTTTCCGTTTATGGTGCGTTATTTACCGTTGATTAACGGTATACAACTTAAAGAATTTTCTTATGTTAAATATTACATGGTTTGGAGATTCTAAAAAATGTATTTAAATAAGAGAAAACAAACCAAAGACAACTGGCTGAAGAAGAAACATTTGTAAAGTAATTCGAGTTACAAACATTTTGAGAGAAAACAAAAGACAAAATTAGTTGATCGAGCAAAATTGCTTTAACGAATTGTGAACCGATGTAATACGAACCGCCCACGCGTTGATGTCACCGCATTTCGAGGCACTCCTAAGCACCTTCTTTATCATTGGAAGTTCAAAACATTTCTAACTATTAAACTTAATATTTGATTGCGAAAAAGATAATATAATAATTTTTGAAAAGCTGAAATATTATCTACTCTAGTATTTTTATTGTCTTATGTAATTAATAATAGACTCGAAAAGAGGATTCAAAAGGAGATTAAAAGCCTTTTAATACTTCATATGTCTACTTTAAATAAAACTAATGGAATTATATGTATTAAGCATAACTAATTATTATATTACTTTCGTAACTAAAGCAATGTAATATTTATCTCATTAAACGTCCAATAGAAGATTTATTTTGACGCATCTTCCAATCTGTAGCAGCTGTTCTATCAGAAAATGTGTGTTTTATTAACTTATTTTGTGAGTTTTCTCTCTATAATGTCGAGATCGATGTATATATAAACAATTATTTTTATTCCACCTATCACTTTTCGTAGAAAAGTTTCAGGATTAGGGAAATTACTTTCGCTATTTTTCCTCCCTGGATTGGATTACCGGTAAGGGAATACTTTATAATCTATCATTTTATAAATTAAATTAAATAATGATGTGTACAATTATATTTTAGTTTATACGATTCATATGATGCTCTAAATAATTTTTTGAAATTATAATACAAATTCTTCGGAAATGTTAACATGTTACGCGGTAATTTTTTATTAGTATCAATCGCAATAAACGACCAATTATTTTTCACTTTGAGACTACTTAAACGTACTTCACAAATACTATTAACGTAAAAAAGAGCAAATACTTCCACACTGTTAAATATTCACAGAAGTATTTTAATTTCTATGGAGAAAGTACTAAACGAACTATAGCCAAAACAGAAAAGGATTCAAATTAAATAGTAGGAAATAAAAATAAAGTACGCGGGTATGATTACATCGGTTGTATATTTAAACAAAAATTCTATTATGTGAAATGATCCAGAGTTGTATGTGATCTGCGTACGGCACTGATAAGGGACAAAGAAAAAACTCACTTGGGCGTCTCCGCGCGCGCATCGCGTCCGCGTGCGACATCACGCACACGGCTGCGTTTACACGAGACCAGCGGTGGTATAAACCAATCATGTGCCGTCCTTTCGTTCTACGGTAACTGCGCCGCGATCATCGCGGAGAGGGGAACAGTGAACGTCTCTCGTTGGAGACCGACCGACGTCGATGGTCACGTGCACGACCAACCGACGTAAAAATTCGCCTTTATGCGCACAAAGCGCCACTTTTCTTGTATTTTACAATGGAATAGATCATGATTTATATTAAGGCTTCCAAGTGTAAGTCATGCCTTTGAGTGCCTTTCCTGCTTTTATATACGGTACAAATGACATTATAGATTCTTTGCGACACAGAATTAAAAGACAATGCAAACTATTCGGTGAAAACTGACATATTCATAAACTTTGAATTGTAAACTTTGAAATCAACTGTAAATATTCTGAATAATGGTCAAGTGAAATCAATTCAAGAAACTTTTCTATGAAAAGTGATAGATGGAGAAAAAATTGTTTATAGTTACATCGATCTCGACATTATAGAGAGAAAACTCACAAAATATGTTAAGAAAACATATTTTCTGATAGAACAGCTGCTACAAATTGGAAGATGCATCAAAATAAATCTTCTATTAGACGTTTAATGAGATAAATATTACATTGCTTTAGTTACGAAAGTAATATAATAATTTTGTATGCTCCGAGTTGAAATACAAAATTCATGGTAACCAGGATCGCTAGAGATAATAATGTATTAAGTAAACAATGATATAAGTCACAGAATAGTTTTAATTATATAGAATGCAGGAATACAGGTATCTAGCTGTTTGGACTATCAATCACACAGAGATCATCGCTTTTCTCATCGTTAAAATTTAAATGTTTACAATTCTCGCGTGTAGTACTCAATAAAACACTTACACGATTACTTAAATATTTCAAATAGCTGGCTATCTCTACTAGCAATTTTGCTATGTTTCGTATGAGACCTATTCGCATAACATCTGATACTTGACGCATATTACAAGTCAATTAAAAAACTAACTGCAATTGTATCATGCAGTGTTGTACGGATCACTAAAAAAATTTTGCTATATCGCTGACTACATTTCTGAAGATAAATTAATCTTTATCGAAATCTAATCAGTTAAACTTCAATATCCTAGTAAATAATGTGACCAAAATTTGTATCACAAAATTTGGTAACTTTGATCAAGTTACCAAATTAATTGAGAACGTATCGTATTAAAACGTCAAAGTATCTTATCCAAAGCAGACAGCTTACACCCGGAAACCTCAATTAGTATGTATAAACAATGGTGAACCAGGTCATGAAACCCGCAAATATCTTAATAAAATAAATAGTTAAAGTTGATCTCGAGTAACTCGTTTCGTTTCTGGAATACTGATTGCGTTTGCTATCGGGACAAGTTGTCTCTTATCCAAATTTCGAGGTATTGCTTTTCGATGCTTGTGTAACAATCTTTACTGTATATAGAATTCCACCCTTCCTTACCTATGTATTGTCATACTTTTTTTTAAGGCAATGCTTCGTAACCAAAACTAACTACCAGTAGTTATTTAGACAAAATTTTGAAATTGTGTATTTTTATGTAGTTTTTGGCGCTGAATTCAACGGTGTAAACAAAAAAAAAATGTTTCAACCATTTTATTGGACTTTTCGATCCGACTTTTTGTCAAATAATTTTTCTTCGCGAATGGAAAAAAATTGATTAAACACTTTTTTGTTTAGCCCATTAAATTCAACGTTAAAAATTACATAAAAGTACAAAGTTTCAAAATTCGCGGCGCCCTCCCAAATGCTTCTTTAAAGTAAGCATTTAAATATAACAAATTTAAATATACATTTATTTAAAATATGATTAGAATTAATTAGATTATTTTGTTATTTTCTTTGATGTTGGATAAGTGGAAAATGATATTATAGGTAAACATTGATCTCTTGTAATTAAATTAATAATATTGTGTCGTTTAACAGTTAACCTATGAAAAATATTTGAAGCACGGAAATTGTATGATTTCCAAAAAATGTACAGTAGATTGTTGTCAAATTGGCCAATATGATTAAATTATACACAAGAGATCATACTTACCATCAGAAAGAACTGATTGCTTCCTTTCCGAATGCAAAGAATGAGAAAGACAGGAGAAGATATGTAAGAAACGTGTAGATATATATATTTCTTAAATTTGATATCGTATCATCATCTAGATTTATATTGTAACACTTTTTCTATCCATTTCCGAATAAAATTTCCATAGCTATCCCCATTTAATAAAAACGTACACAAAACTAACTCCACGTATCGATTTCCGATCAAATTACCGTTTCACGGGCCAGTGAGTGTCTCGCCGATCGAGTAAATCACACTGGATCGATCAGGGCGATCTACGTGCGACGGTACGACGAAAAATTCACCGATGTATATATTTTTCCTATCTCGATTCGCGTCATGCAACCTGGGGAGCAACAGGTGTCCTCGCGACTATTTCGCAATTTCGACACGCAGGGTGTCGGGGACTGCCGTTAAAAGAAACCTTTTCAATGGCTGTTATTCAACGCGGTGGTTATCGATAGCGATCGGTCTAGCCAATCGCGATTGACAGATTCCAAAGCCGGTTAACCGACAAACGTCATTATACTCGTGTCACCGTGGAGCAACGCGCTCGACCATTATTGGCTTTCCATGAGAAAAAACCACGGCAATAAAGTATCACCTCGATAAATTATGATGCGTGCGCCCTGTTCCGTGCTTAACAGTCACACGGGCGATCGTTAATTCGTTATTCGATCGGGAATTAGCGAGCACGCGTTGATCGATGACTAGTAACGCTGAGAATTCTCATTACCTCCATTCCTCTTTCGCGTTCGCCATAGCGTTATTTGCGAGCGGCCATAATTAATCACATCTCAATGGTTTCGCGCTAGTCAGTGGGGCACACCGTTGTTTCTCGATCTATCGATAGGGAATAGATTTCTCCTCTCTGACGAATCGAAGGAATCATTCCACCCTTAAGTATCGTGATGAATCCGATACTTGGTTACGGTAGACTTCAGTATAAGATGCTTAATACATTACGCGTCGTAGAAAATCATGTTGTACGAGAACTTTCCTCGTCTAATGCGAGTAATATTAACACTTTATTTACCGGGAGCCTATTTATAGACTTTTTAATTCCAGTAGTTAGCTTTTTGAATTTATTTACTGTCTTGATGGTTGTCTACTTACAATGTTCAGTATTTGAAAACAGACTTGGCTTTCAATGTACCCGGTAACAGTATGAAGGAGATATTACAACCAAGATTGGCATATTCTACTGTAGAAAATTCTTTTTAAATTAAAGACTGTTTCTAAATAGCCCGGTAGATAAAGTGCTAATAATATATGTAAGTAAAATAATAATAAAAGTAAGATAATAATAAAAGTAGAAAATAACATATGAAAAGAAATAGGTAGCATAGGTAATTGCAAACGTAATTCGCAATTAAAATTTATGCATCGTACAAAACAACATACGAATAAATTATACAGCGCATTGTATGAGAATTATATTGTACGAACACAAATTTAGAAGAGTTCACTATATTTTTCGTATTATGCTTTTTCTTCTATAGTAAATTAAACGAAACGAAAATCAAAAAACAAATGGATTGAATAAATTGGTTATTATTTCTGCTCGAATGCATTTTTCGGCAATAATGTTAAGAACTGATATCGATGATAGCATCCGCTCACAGACTATTTTCTTAGGAATGACACCGCTAATAATAGCAATTTCTACATTATTTGTTTTCTGCACCATTGATGACCACTAATGACACACTGTCGACTATTGGTGCAATTATCTCACCTTCGATTAGACGGCCAGAATAGCCATTAAAGAAGACGCGGCGGTATGTTCAAGAACATTGTAACGACTGATTGCAGATTCATACAAAAGAAATGTATGTAATTTGTTTGCAAATATTCCACTACTTGATATTCGGAGATTTTATAAGTATTTGTTGTAAAAATATACTTCGAATAAATGTTAAATAAACATATAATAAACTGTTTAGATAATAGAAATTAATTTTCGTTTTGGTAATAAAACTCTTATTCTTTATATGTTTTTGGTTTCTAGAGAAATTTGTTTATTTGTCGAATTAAACATTTAAAATTCATTTAGAAGTAAAAAAATAAACAAAAATATGTATGTTTCCATCAACATGAAATTAAGGCAACATACGATTGAAAATACGTATATAAATTTTAATAACTATGCTTTGATCAAAATAAGTCATGTTAATGGTCCGCTAAGTTCTCGCGGATTCAACTGCTTCTTGACTTTACAATGCTACTTTGAAAGACAATGAGACATTCGATATAAATATCGTTCTCATCGTCTTCGCAACACATTCAATAGCGAGAAAATTTTAGATTTCGAAGATTCGAGAATCGCATGTTAGGAATTATAATATAACGTATGCGTTATTTACTTGGATCCGGATAACGCATATAAACGTCAGTGAGATTTTCATATAGTTGTTTTAAAATCAATTTATGAAACATTATAAACGATCTAATTTTACTTAGTAAATATCATAATGAATGTATAGATTTTAAATTTTTTATTTTATTTTGCCATTGTTAACAGTGAAACTGTGTATATATTAAGCGATAGGGTATACATTAAACGACTCAACTATGCTTCAGAATCTATTAAACAGATTTTGAGAAACTCTGTAACGGAATAAGATCGGAGTTGGACTCTGCAACTATCGCATGTGTCTTTCAGTAGTTGGTGCTTTCTCGTACTGAATAATAAGTACAAATTTTATTTTTTATATGGATTTATTTTACGTCGCATCTACAGCATGGTAATTAGTGACGAATTCGATTGGGTTTCTGATTAATTAACGCTGCTATATACTACTGTAGAGTTTGACGTCCTTGAGGTAATTGATGGTATTTTGCACATGTTTCTGGGATATTAGTGCTGTTTCTGGGTTTAGGTTGTTCTTCCTTCTTTGTAGTTCGAATCTTCTGTATTCGTACAGTAGGTGGTCAATTGTAATTTCCTTGTTGCAGGAGTCGCAGTGGAGAGGGCCCGTTTTCTTTAATAGGTGTTCGTGTGTGATTTTTGAGTGTCCAGTTCTCAATCTAGTCATTATTATTTTTTCTCTCCTGGACATGATGCTTTGGGGTAATGTTTGGTTATATTGTGAGTTTTTGTTCTTTTGTTGTTCCATATTTTATTCTATTCTTCGTTCGATGCGTGTTGTATTAGTGTACTCAAGTCTTGGTATGGGATTTCTATTTCTTTATTTGGAGTCATGGTTGTTACCACTTCTGTTGCAATGAGGTCTGCTTTTTCGTTGCCAGTAATGCCTTGATGGGAAGGTACCTAGTTTTTGTTTTCATTTATAAGTTTGGTGTACGTTTCCTGAATATTTTTAATGATTTCGTAGTTATTCTTTTCATTTAAGTTTATTATGGCTTTTATTACACTCATGGAGTCGGTATATATAACGTGGTGTTGTAAGGTATTTGTATATATGTATAAAGTTGAGAGCTTCTAGTATTCCGTAGGCTTCAGCGGTAAAGATAGTGGTAGTTTTAGGTAGGCTTTGTTTTATTTCAGTGTTTTTAGTGATGACAGCATATCCCACTCTATTCTCCGTTTTTGATGCATCAATATAGATTTTATTGTGGTTCGTGAAGTTATAATCCAGTTCAAGAAATTTAGATTTGTGTTCTATTGGATTTTTTTGTTTTTTTTGGAATATCTGCCAACCCTGTATTAGTTTTTGGAGGTTTTATGGTCTAGGGAGTTATATTTCCGTGTTTGCATTCCATAATTGGTGTTATTTCACTATTGGATGAGTTAAAGTACGTAGTAATTCTGGTATGAAATGGAGTTGGTAGTTTGGGCCTTTTTGTATATAAGTCTAAATATTTATTGGAAAATACGTTGTGGTTGGATTATTTGGAATAGAAGCAATTTTCGTTGCGTATTTTAAACTAAGAACCTTTCTCCGTTGTTCGAGCGATGTTCCCTTTGGGTTCAAATAGGATTTATATATTTTTATTTACGTCGAAAAGTAATTTACACCTTTTCCCAAAACACTTTTCTGAAATAATAATTACTTAAAAAGTAACAGCAGTTTTTCCTGCGTAACAAGGTTAAAAGAAAAGATGCAATATCAACGTGTACCATGTCAAGCGCGGTTCCAAACGCTTTGGAACCAATGTGTTAATATTGTTTTTATGCGAACTCAGTTTGTCATTTAAAATTAACACTTTATTTACCGGGAGCCTATTTATAGGCATTTTAGTTCC